>NC_133769.1:245217848-245293384 GCF_003597395.2 Chelonoidis abingdonii | reverse complement strand
TTGTCTATAGTGCTCCTGTAACTCTGAATGACAGCTACAAACTCCCTGGCTACTTCCCATGGCCCTGCTCCAAACACCTTCTTACTTCACCACAGGACTTCCTCCTGGTGTCTGATAACGCTGTCCTCCTCAATCCGTCCATGCAGTACACTCTCGCCTCTCGCCTCCTTGCTTTCTTGCTCCCAGCTCCTCACACAGCTCCTTTCTCCTCTGGCTCCTCTCTGCCTGACTGGAGGAGCTCCTTTTTAAACCCGTTGCCCTGATTAGCCTGCCTTGATGGGCTGCAGTGTTCTATAAAGTAGCTATCCTACTGCCTTCTGAAAGATCTTAATTGGCTCCAGGTGCCTTGATTACCTGGAAGCAACTGCGGTTTGGTTACCAGGTACTAGGATTTGTTTAGCCTGGGGCTAACATACCTGTTTCTCAGTACTTGTAACTATAAGCCATCTGGTCCTGCCCCATCACACTAACCCACTTGAGCCCAACGATCTAGCCCACTTCTATCCACCTTAATAGTCCATTCATCAATCCATACTTCTTTACTGCTGGCAAGAATACTGTGGGAGACATATCAAAAGCTTTGCAAAGTCAAGATATATATCACATCCCACTCCCTAATTCCACAGAACCAAGTTATCTCATCATGAACGGCAATCAGGTTGGTCAGGCTACTTGCCTTGGTGAAATCCAATGTTGCGGTTCGCGAATCACTTTCATCTCCGTCAAATATTGCTGGGGACTTGCACCATAGACTATACTTGTTCACATATGAATGGGTGTTTAGCGGAGTTGAAATGGTAGCTGCAGGGATAGATCAACCTCTTGGGGGGGGGGGGGGTGGGTTCAGGCCAGGGAGCAGTAGGAGTTGCCAAGAACCCTTACCCTCATGGAACCAGCTGCTCACACGTTGGTCTCAGTAGCTCTCCCTTTACTCCCTCCTAATCCACTCTGCCCCTGACCATTCACAGCTCTTGCACTTCCCCTCATTCCTGGATCATGCTATCCCTCTTCCAATATACAAGAGATCACGTTGAAGGCAGTGAAACACCATGACTCAACTGCCTACAGAAATACGTCATGACAATATCATGCTCAACTGATGCAACCACCAGTGCTTCTAAAATGTTGTATGCTCACAAACAGCAGCTCATGGATGAAGGAGCAGTGACCAAGATGTTATCCCACCTTCCGTAAAAAGCATAGAGACCCCATTTGTCAGTTGTCTGAAGCCTTGGGGGTCTGTTTTAAGTCCTTACTAAGTTTGGATGACCAGGTAGCAGCCAGCTTTCCAAAGGCCTCTCTCTCTCCAGCTTTACTAGGAAACTTTGTCCCTTTTCCCAGATGAGAACCTGGCCACAGTGATCCATAGGTTTGTCACGTCCAGGCGGAGTTACGTAACTATATTATATCTTAGCTGCATATGAAACAAGTTGCATTAATGTTTGCTGGTAGAAAATTGCTGCCTACCTTCCTGTCTCCGACCCCATATGCAAAGCTCTCTCCTTAGTATGTCCAGTCAGCTTTCAAACCCAGTTTAAGGCATTGGTCCTAATTTTCAAAGAATTAATGATCAAAACCCAGGTATGTCAGACCACTATTGGTATGATTGAACCATTGCAACATCTGTTTCTTTGATGCAATGCACCTCATCATGGAGCCCATGATGAAGCTAAGAGAACGGAAGAACAAAGTACTCTCTGTTGAAGGGATCTGCAATTGGAACCAATCTTCAGAGGAGAAAGGTGAATCTTCAGGAATCTGACTGTCTTTTAGGGCTCTTCACCTGCAATCACCATGTATATGTGCTAGCAATGGCCTCTGCCATGTACATTGGCCAAACTGGACAGTCTCTATGTAAAAGAATAAATGGACACAAATCAGACGTCAAGAATTATAACATTCAAAAACCAGTTGGAGAACACTTCAACCTCTCTAACCACTCAGTGACAGACTTGAAGGTGGCAATTTTGCAACAAAAAAACTTCAAAAACAGACTCCAACAAGAGACTGCTGAATTGGAATTAACTTGCAAATTGGACACCATCAAACTAGGCTTGAATAAAGACTGAGAGTGGATGGACCATTACACAAAGTAAAACTATTTCCCCGTGCTTATTTCCCCGCCCCCCACAAAGTTCCTTACATCTCCTTGTCAATTGCTGGAAATAGGCCATTTTCATTACCATTACAAACAGTTCTTTTTCTCTCCTGCTGGTAATAACTCACCTTAACTGATCACTCTCCTTATAGTGTGTATAGTAACACCCATTGTTTCCTATTCTCTGTCTATATATATATCTTTCTACTGTATTTTCCACTACATGCATCTGATGAAGTGAGCTGTAGCCCAAGAAAGCTTATGCTCAAATAAATTTGTTAGTCTCTAAGGTGCTACAAGTACTCCTGTTCTTTTTGCAGATACAGACTAACACAGCTGCTATTCTGAAACCTGACTATCTTTAGGAAACCTCTGAAGTGATGCCAGAAGTGATGCTTACAGTATTGACACCCCCTTCAGTTTCCTACCCTCTATCAATCCTTTTCTCCTCAAACAACCAATTCACAAAAATCCCCCCTACTCCCAATGGAGAAGAGACTCCATGAAGTCTGCTAGGTTCTTTGCTACTGTGATTGATTTTATGTGGGAGATGTTCAGATACTATGGTGACAAAGCCCAAACACAAAGAGGTAGGATAAAATAGCATTTGGCTGTCATTCATTTAGAACACACAGCAGAAAGTGAGTCAAGGGCTGATGTAGTCAGAGTTAGGGGCATTCTTAAGAAAATGAGGGCATGCTAATTTGGGTACACATTGTATTTTCTGATGGACTTAATCACATTGTAACTGAAGCCTTCTTTAATTTTCAAGGAAAAGGTCTCTTCTTGCCTGAAGCTTTGGAAAAACTAGAACTCTACTAGAATCTGTAGTAGTGAAATACATTCCTGGCTCTTAGTCCAAAAACATATAATTAGATATGCCATATTTGAAGGGGTAAATATTACCAGGTCATTAGAGCCAAAGCTGCAGAAAAAATCAGACCAGGATACTTGAAGTTGCAATTTGATATATGAATGCCATATTCACCAGTCTACAGCAACCACTAGTCACATGCTTTGATTCCACACATTGACTGAGTGATTTTTTTTTTAAAGAATTGACCAATTATGACAGAGCACAAATTGACAATCTGCTACACCACTCTACACAGATATTGAGTAAAGAGGAAAATGAGTGCCCTACATCAGTGGTTGCTTCTAAAATTACCCTTAAATACCATCAAATTCACAACAAGTACACATGAATGTTTAATAAAGGTTTCAGCCACCAGGCCACCTGTCTTTCAGGATATATTGCTCTTGATGAAAATACAGTTCTGATTTTCCTATTGCACTGCAGTGTAGAACATTAGTTTCCACAATGAATTTAATCAAAACAAGCCCACACACATATAGACAGTGAAGCATACTCCAGCACTTGATGAAGATATAATTAAATGGCACAAGTGTAGCTGCTTTCCAATCCCATCAGGCTATTATCCACTTGCTTGAAGGCAGATCAAGTACAAAACATATCTATGGGCACAATCGCAGGAAGTATTACATAGAGCTGGCTGGAAAAAACAATTTCCATTCTGTGGAAAAGTTTGAAGTTGGGGAAGAACCATCCCAATTTGGGATGAAAAGTAAAAACCTCAAAATTTTTCATAGGACAGAAATGTCCAAAAATTCTATTTCAGAGGAATGAAAACAGATGTTTTTGGTTTGCTGTCTGCCATCTGGAAGGCTCTCGTCACTTTCTGCCTGCAGAGAGAAATAAAAATCGACAACAATTTTCCATGTGGGCAGCTGGGGGAACAGGAGGCATCATTTCAATTTTCTCAATGGAAAAATCAAAATGTTTCAGTAAAATTGAAATTTTCCCACAGAAAATGTTGATTTTGTGCAAAGAGCATTTTCTGTTGGAAAATCATTCTGATAGGAAATTCTCAACCAGCTCTAGTACTCAACAGCAACAGAACACAGCACTAATAGAAGACTAGCCTATTGGTATTCGATGTGATGAGATTTAGATTTCCAAGCAGTGTGTGTGTGTGTTGTCTCTGTTTGTCCCAGCTCTGTGCAGGTAGCTGGCACAGCAGACCTCGAAGAACCACTCAATAACAGAACCACCAAATAACTACAAGATCTGTTAAGGTACAAAGGCACCCAGCCAAGTTTATTGTTAATGAAACATGGTAATAGTACTTGGTGGACTCTAAAGGGATACTGAAGGACTTTCCATTCCTCTCTAGGTGGCCCAAGACATTTCTTTTGAGACTCCTTTGTATATACCAATACAAATTATGTATTACCCCTCTGACATGGCTACTTACCTTGTACATGCTGGTTTGATCAAAACATCTCTATTCATCACACTGTCACACTAACCTTATCTTTAGGAGGGGTCAGTGTGTTTTCATTATCTTTCAAGGGGGTGTTTTTGTACCATACTTGGTATCGGGGTGTGCTGGTACCACCCTTCTGGAATGTGTGTGTATGAGTGTCCTGTGCCTAGCACTAATTAGGAATGCATGTGTTTTTGCAATGCCAGCCCTGTTCTTGCCAGATTCTATGAGCATACAAGCAGGCAGACGCTGATGTCTGCTAACTTTCCTTCTTTGCTTTATATCAGCAAAACTTGATCACCACTTTGATTCAGGCCTCAGGCCTCACACCAGGCTTCTGATACAAGGCTTTATGTCTCAGGCTTTCTTTGTACTACAAGCAGATGTATATTATCTATAACATAAGCCCTGTGGCCTGAGCGCTGGAGATAGGGAGCTCACTACCGACACCTGTTGGTCAATAGAGAGAAAAGTGGCCCAGAGCTGCCTGAGAACTCCAGACGGCCAGGGACTCCACTGGGGAGAGAGCTCTCTGCAGGCATCTGTTGGTGAGCAAGGGAGAATGACTGAATGGACCAAGCCCCATTTGCACTGCAGTTATGTGACAGTTTGGGGCATTTTGGTTAAAATACGGTTAAATTTTGCATTTGGGAGCAATAAAATGTTTTTGACTCTACAACATATGTGCCTGGGGTAATCCTGACCTAGGTGCCTCCCTTTTTCTGGGAGTGCTGCTCTGGTGGTAAGAAGTTTATTAAATGTCCTAGATACCACTAATGCCTTTAGACTACTGAAAAGCAGTGCTGAGCTGGTGTGGCTTCGAGGTGATGGATGGCACAGTGCTGAGGCAGTTTCAAGGGAATAGATAAGCCTTGTGCTGAAGCCACAGAGAACAACAGCCTAACTATGGGACCCTGGAGTGGACCTCCCTACCTAGCAATCAAAGCTGAAATTACCTCAGCTGGATCAGGAGGTAGAGCTTTGGGAGAAGCCCAGGCAGCACTGACCTGACATAATTCTTGGACTCCACCAACCCAGGACAACAAAGTGTGAGTGGGGAAGCTGAGGACAAGGGAAGTGGCTGGACTGCACCAACCACTTATTTAATAATGTTAATTTATTAATTGCTGCTTTTCCCAAGTTCATTCTATTTTCCCTCTTTTCCCCTCACAGAAGATTTGTATGTGTTTCCCCTTGTGAGCAGGGGAAGTATAGCTCATCAGGCGTGACCAAAGTGGTATGCATAGTTTCCCAGGTCTCTGGGTGGGGGCCTGAGCCAGTGTTGTTTGAGCCTTTAGAAGGAATCCCAAGAAAATTGAACCTGGCTCTTTTTGCTGCCAACAACACTTGGCAGAAGAGTTACAATAACATTAGTTAGATTTTGGAATATTTACTTGGATTTGAAATAAACTCTTTCGTCATCTCAGTTTTGACTACCGGAGGTGGTTGGTGGTGGAAGTGGCATTTAAGTGCATATTAAAACAAAGCTAAAACAAAAAACACATAAAACCAAATTAGAGTCAGACCACAGTAAAAACAAGAGAATGAAAATGAGGACTGGTGGTGCAGTAATCCAAATCGGAATAACCTTTGTATGATGGTATGAACAAACAATAGATGCAGAACAATATCTTTGGAGAATCACAGCATTTCATTTTAATTTCCTAGAAGAAAATAACACTCTGCAAAAATGGAAACAACCATCTTTTCTGGTGAGATGACCAAATTTCATGTCTAAGTTGCCCCTTGACAAGTGATCAGAATTTCTGCACCACATCTGCACCCCCTTGCTGGGCTACTAACCATAGGCTATATCTACTTTTTTTTCTGCTCCTTTTTGCCTAATGGTTTGGTGCTTATATAGCCTTACATAGTGACTTCAGTCCTGTTGCTGGACACTAGACTAAGAAATTTCAGGGCTTAGTTGGAGTGAATTTAAAATTGTCCCATTAAGAAATACACAATACAATAATAGCACCGAAGTTAATGGATAAGTAAGTTGATGTTATGAAAAGCAGGGCTGTAGCTAAGCTAGTAACTGATGGCTTGCACACACTTCCCATCACCAATATTCCAAAGTTTTTTGGAATGGCCAAGATTTTTTTAAAAAGTAGGAGCCTAAAGTTGTATTCCTGAATCTCTATTTAGGCACCTGAATGGGTTGTCTGATTTTCAAAGCTTCTATTGATTTCAGTGAAATTTGTTGCGTGCTCAGCATGACCCTAACTATGAGTGGAAAGATAGACAACACACAAGCTTCCTATCTTATGGTCTTCTTTGAAAAGGAAAGAGCAGGAAATAGATTAAATGAGATGAAACTCTGGGAAAAGTGTGCTTCCTAATGTCAGTAGGGAAACTTGGCCCTGTCCTTTAAAAAAAAACTTTGCCACAATCTCCCAAGATAGGCCAATAGTTACACACAATATGATCATTAAGGACTGGACATGTGCAGGGGAGAAATGGTACTTTCTTCCTCTCCTACATAGTCACATTATTATTTCCTGGATCTTGGGTCCAGGTCTTATGCACACGAGGGGCTGAATTGTGGCTATTCCTTTGCAGGCAAATGGGCAAGGAATAGCAGAGAGATGTGGGAACTAGTTTGGTTGTGAAGGCAATAAGGCTGTACTTAGGGTGACCAGATGGCCCTACTTTATAGGGACAGTCATGATATTTGGGGCTTTTTCTTACATAGGCACCTATTACTCCCCACCCCCCGTCCTGATTTTTCACACTTGCTGGCTGGTTACCCTAGCTTTACTCCTTTGGATGGTGTAATGTGTGACTGAATCAGTTTTTCTCCTGGGAGCAGCATAGGTTATATGCTGCCCACATTTCATGTACCATGGGCTAGATTATAACATGAGAGAATTCCATGTTTCTAAAATTGAACTGGCTTTCTATTAAAATAATTATTTAAAGAGATACTGCAGATGCAGCTAGCATTCTAGCCTGGTGCACATAGTCTGATTTTCTGGTGCCTTTTCCAAACTCTTCCCTCCTGCAAACTGTGCTTCTCCCTCTAAGTTCCATTCAGGTTGCTACAGACCTTTAAACAGGGTTGTGCCTATGATCAATCTAAAGAAGAAGGATTGTCTAGTGGTTAGCGTGTTACACTGGAGATCCAGCTTCAGTAGCCTACTATGCTGCAGACTTCCTATGCAACCATGGGACAGTCACTTAATCTCTCTGTGTGTCCGTTCGCCATATGTAAACAAGGAGATAGCCCTAGCATGACAACTGCCATTAGATAATGTTTGAAAATCTTACAGTTTTATCAATAGCTGTGATGAACTGAAACCCAAAATAAATCTCAGGGAGTTATAATTATACATCTTGGCATATCTAGTGTACACCTGACTATACCTACAGAAAAGGCATCTATTGTTCTTTTAATGCTGCAAGAAAAATTGCACATTTTATTACCCTGTGCTTCAAAATTAATAAAGATCTCAAAACAGACAGTGTCAGTTAGTTTAGTTATATAGCAATTATAGTGCAGTCAGTCCCACTTAATGTATGAGATTGCAAACTGAAACTAAAATATGAAAAGGAAAAAAAAGAAGCCTGTACCATTGCTTCAAAGAATAACCTTATAACCTTAAGGAAGCAAGAGTTGTTCATTAGCACTAGGCTTCTAGTCCAAATAGATATGTAACTTCTCAAAAGTGTTCAGACCACCCCAGAGCCAGTTAGGCCTTGAGTTTCAGAGACCTCAGAATGGTGAAGGTGAGCTCTTGACACAATGCTTTTCATTGGAATTCACTTCCTGCTCTCTCGTTTACTGGAGGTAACTTCCCTTGGTACCGCAGCCGGCTTTCTTCACACAGAATGACTCTGTATTTGCATTTTGGTTCTAATACTGAATTCGCCTAACATGATTCAATCTTATTTTCCCAGTGGTACCATTAATATTTTAATTTAATCAGAATTTCAGGAACTTGTTTGCCATCCAGAGCAACTTGGTTACCTGTCAGCCTCCATCAGCTTGTCATATTAGAGGTGATTGTTCCCTGAATCTAATCTACTTTAAATGATTTCATTGGGTAGAGGTCTATAAATCATTTCAGAATGGGCCTGACAGATGAAGGCTTAGGTAAGTAAACAAATCAGGCTTGCTTTACTTTAGGCAGCAATGAACTTGGCTTTATCAACTTCTTATTGATTTCTGCACTCCAAAAGGTCAAAAAAAATCTCTTTAACATAAGAACATTATTAATATAAGTACAGTATTACAACCAACCATAATTAAGATAAGTCCCAACATTCAGTGATGAGGCTGACTTAAGAACACTGCAAACCACATTTCAATAAAGCCTGTGATGCAGTTTGAAATGATGAATTCATTTCCAAAAGGTTTACTTTCCACTTTCCAGTCAAAACAGAAATTAACTGAATATTAAGCAGTCCAGAATCCCCCTGGACTTGGAGCCAAGTTTATAAATGATAATATGATAAAGCTGCAGCTGGGAAGCTAATATACAGTACAGCTTCTGAATCTTACAGTTTTTTCGCATTTAGTTACCTAAACTATATTTAAAAGCGAAAATCTGGTCCTTGCAAAAGTGTTGCTAAGGAATCAGGCATCACATTGTAATTCACGTTGGCCTGTGCTCTGGGGTTGAGTTAATCAGCATTTGTCAGCAGGAAGCTGGCAACAACAAGGTGATAGAGAGAACAAGGTACCTTACATAAGAGTGCATTTTATTATTGTCTCTGAATATCGTATATGAGTAGTGTAGAACAAATTATTTCCCCCTCAGCTTTGTCAGTCTCTTCTTTCCTGTGGAGACTCTCACCCTGTGATAGGAGAAATGTCAAAAATAACAAGCAAATAAGGAAGAAATAAATTAATGTAATGCATTTAATTATACAGACAGTTGGCCCAGATGCTAATAGACAACATGTGAGGGGAGAACCTGCAATAACTTCAGGCGCACGCAAAGACAAAGGGTAAGTCAACACTGAGATATGCATGGAAAGTGCCAGGGCCCCTGTGCAGATTGGTTCTGCTCTCAGTTGAATGGAAGGATTGACCACCTCTGTTCTTAATTAGTTTCCAAAATCGTATTTAGAAAAAAAAATCCTATGTTTCTGTTATACAGGTTTAAAAAATGTTTTCATTTTGGATGCAGATTTGAATTTAGTTTGCATTTGGACAACTAATTAATGCTCCAGTGCAAATTAGATAGCTGTTCATTCAAGTGTGCATGTATTGGATTGTGGTGTAAATTTTGCACCCATGAAAAGGAGCCCAGTTAGCCAAGAATTTATGCCTATATCACTGTATATATTTTAGTCCAATAATAGTGTGTATATATATATATAATTGAAGATGTGCTGCACTGAAACCCCCAGATCCAAGCACCTACAGTAGTGAAGCAAGTTTAGATTTACATTGGTCTGATTCCTTTCATTGTAGAGTATTACTATACATGTACAACTCCCCTCTCCGCCCCAAAAAAGATCAATTTAGAGTTTGTTTGTTTATGTCAAAAGAATATTGGTAAGGTTGCAAACTCAAGCACTAAAAAGTTAGGAAATATTAGAATGATAGTTAGGGTGAACAGATGTCCCAATTTTATAGGGACAGTCCCTATTTTTGGGTCTTTTTCTTATATAGGCTCTTATTACACCCTCCCCACCCTCGCATTCTGATTTTTCACATTTTCTGTTTGGTGACCCTAATTATAGTTGTCTGTGTCACCTTAATTCAGCCCTGTTGTGTACATGCATCATAACATAATCTTTAATTACATGATCACATACTGTTTGTTTCACAAGCCATCTGCCTCATTTATTGAACTGGATAAGAAGTGTTCAAGGAGTGAACCAAGGTTATATAGTCAATGAGTTGCTTTTCTATGGGACTCCTGCCTCAATTGCTGGAAAAGTTGGAAGATGTGTGGTGAATGAAGCAGGAAAATTCAGGACGAGATAGGAAGGTTTTGTTTCCAAGGCAGTTAATTATAACTCAGGAGAGCTAGTTTCTGTCTCCTTTAGGCAGGGGCAGCTCCAGACCCCAGGATGCCAAGCGCGTGCTTGGGGTGGCAATCCACTGGGGGCGCTATGCCGGTCGCCGCGAGGGCGGTAGGCAGACTGCCTTTGGTGGCTTGGCTGCGGAGGTTCTGCTGGTCCCGCGGCTTTGGTGGACATCCCACAGCCTGCGGGAGGTCCGCCAAAGCCGCAAGACCAGCGGACCCTCCACAGGCAAGCTGCCGAAGGCAGCCTGCCTGCCGTGCTTGGGGTGGCAAAATGCCTTGAGCTGCCCCTGCCTTTAGGCCTCTCTAAGGGCTACCTGGATCTTGGGTTCAAAAACATAGCGTGAAAGAACACTATATGCCCTCGTATTTCCACTGTGAATAGGTGGACAGGCTAGGTGGGGACTGCATGGAGACTAGGCTCCACCCTGTCAGTGTTCCAACAAGCAGAAATGAGCTGGCACTAGGGAAAGATGGGTAGTTTGCCAGCAGCAAACTAATTCCTCTGACCATATAGGAGGAAACTGAGCCACAATTGCTTTTGTTGAATGCTCCTGGGATAAAACTTCTTACTCTGGGCTGTGTCCTAGAGACACAATCTAGGTCGAAAAGAGTTCTGCCCTTGGAGCAGCTGTCAGATGCAGCCTATGTATATGCATGCAAATATGATTTTATTTTGGGTGATTTATTTTTTTGATGAGCAGCCTTTCAATCACTCATAAGGATCTGGAGTACCAATATCATCTGCAAGTTTTAATAGGGGTTTACTTATTTATAGCTTTGATTACAATTTTATTTATAAAAAAATGTATTTCAGGCATTTAAATGGTTTACCCCCCAGTTAGGTCTGTTTTAAGTTTTCAGCTTATATTTGAAAGACTTATTGCTTGTAAAACAGTATTTAATTTAAAATCACAGCTGCAACGACATCAGAAATAGTATTTTATTTAAATGAGATGTAGGTAGGCCAATGACTTTCAATATTGTTTTTATCCACTTTCAGGTCTATATAAAAACTGCATCGGTTCCAGAAGAGTTCAGGTTTTAAATAATAACATTGAGCAATCAAAATTACAATGATATATAAAGGAAGGAGAAAATGTGAAAAGGAGACTGAGACCCTATACACATTGCAGGCACACACATATTTTATACTGATTGTTATGTAGTGGTTTCAGACAGGTTAGAAAAAAAGCACTATTTATACATGACCACCAGCTCAACTTACAGAGAGCTAAATTGCAACGTTTATAATATGCATGCAGTTCAGAGCTCACCATCCCAGGAACAGACCAGAGACAATTCTTCCCCTATGCGGGGAGGAAGTCACTTCACCTCTGTTTGTGAAGCAGCTGATTGTATTCTGGCTGGAAATCTGAGGGGTTAGGTGGCAGATCAAGAGCTCTTCCTACACCCCACCCTTCTCCTTCCAATCCCTCCTCACCCACTTGTTCACAGTGGGGAGTACTGAACATGTAGCCACTGTTCTCCTACCCGTGGCTGAAGTAGCGATTTGAGCAAGTCCAAACAGGAGATTAAAATGGGCCTTCCCCCCCAACCCACCACATGAAGACTAAGGGGTGTGATGATGTAGCTCTGAAGTGGTCTCTCTTAATTTAAAGAGTGCTCTCCATGTGTAAGGGAAATAGGATGTGTGACATGCTTTTTAGAGTCTCTGATATATTGACCTGATAACGCCAACTATTGAAACTTTATTCGTTTCGTGGTTTTGCTAAATTCAGGCCTGGTGTAAATACTAGACCTGAACTTGGCTCCCTTTTGTGCACCAGTAATCATTTTAATAGGTGCCTTAGTTATGCAGGAACTCTAAGCCAACATTGAGGATGATGGTTTTACTTCTCCTTCCCCTCCCTGCTTGTTGAAGAGGTAAAATACAAAGTAAATACTATTTTTGCAATATTTTGCCTATGTCTGAGAATTGGTTTGAACTAGGGAACACAATTTCTTTTAATGCAATTGTCCTTCTATCTAACTTTTCAACTTATGTTTTCCTTCTCGATAGCTAATTGAGCAACCATAATAACTAAGACTATTAACTGAAGACTGTGCAGAACACAAGGTACAGTGCCTGCCGGATATCTGAATGGCAATGAGTTCCATTCTACTTGGGCTTGTATTTAGCTACCTGGATATGATGTGGGTTTCCTAATGTTAGGCACCCAAATTTGAAAATTTTGGCCTAAATTACTTGCTCGGGGGCACACTGGAAATCTTTGGCAGAGCCAGATCTTCCTTAACTACAAAATCATTGTTTCTCTTTTATGATACTATGTTATATAAATATTGTTGGCTTATCTGCTCATCCACAGTATTGAAAGCAGTTGATATTCCCTGGGTGACTAGCTACTTGAGTTATAGCTGTCTTAGGGTCTGATCCAATGACCATTTTAGTCAATGGGATTTCTTCCTGTGACTAGAATGAGGACTGAATGTAGGCCCCTAATTACTAAGTATTTGAAAAAAATAATAATTGTGTTTTGTCTTTTTCTTTCTTTCAGAAATGTTTACATGTTTTTGAAGTGGACAGTGTATGAGTTTCATTTGGTGCAGAGAGATTTGTATTTTTCTTCCTTTACTTATATTGATAGGACATCTGCCTTGGTTTTGGTTATAAACAGAATTGGCATAAAGCAATTTTTATTTTTTATAGTTTGTACTGATAATATTGATATTCATTTTAAAACTTTTTTTTATATTTTTATTGATTCAAATTCTCATAGTTGCTGGAAATTATTTAGTGACAGTAGACTTTGATACTCAAAAAGTTAACGCTTTATAAATAATCAGAATAACATCAAATTGTACAAATTAAATATCCTGAAATGAACAAATGACACCTGTTTTTGCTGTTCATTTGCTAGTCCATTTGTAACAAGCGTACTTCAAAAGTATAAATCACTGGATTTTGACTCTAATGAGTTCTCAAGCAGCATTTTTTCTTATTTTGCCTATCTAAATTTCAGGTACTGATGGGAGTTTTTTTTCGTCGGCTTGTGTGTATATGCGGAAATCAATGTTTACTGACATTTACTGATAAAAATCCAATCCTTGCAAGCTTAGCTGTAAAACAGCTTTTTTGTTTGAAGCGAAACAAATTCATACATCCCTTCCTCGTTCCTCACTGCTCCCCAACACCTGTGAGGTTCCCTGGTACACAGAATTTAGCACTAAATACCTCTGTCTGTCATTTGAAAATTAAAATGTGTGTGCTTTGTGCTCTCCTGAATTGTGGCCTTAAACTGGAAAGGGGTACATTCATATATCACAAAGGTTGCACTGTGGACATCAGGTTGATATTCCTTTAATAGGGATTTCTGCTGTGGGTTTAATGGTCAAACTTTCCATAGGGTAACCAAGCCTCAGAATAAAATTACTGATTAATAAAGACATAAAATGGGAACATTATGATTATTACCATGCCTATTGAGTGGACATAAAAAAATCAAGTAACTCCTTCGGGTCTGCAAGGTATAAATCCAAATGTATCATCAGATGGGCTGTGGATGCTTGTGTATCAGTGGAAATATGGTATGAGTGCAGCTGGATGTGATTTTGTCTGAATGTTAGTCAAGTAATCATGTTTTATCTTTTTAGCAGCATTTAGTTGTTGAGAGTGAAAGCATATGCAAGCTAATGAGGCAACCCGCTTTGAATCCTGGCGATGATAAAGAAATAAACAGGTTAGAAAAAGAGCTGTGTAGACTCACAGCAAGTTTCTGATTACTGTCTGTCTGGAAAATTAAACTAGCACATATGGAGACACATGCCTTTAGCTGTTCTCTATATCCCTCCCTTCAAGTTTTATTTTTGATATCCTAAAAATAGACATTGCCTACACATATAAGCCATAGGCCTGCAAACACTTCTGCAGGTTCTTAATTGTAGACATGTGAGATGCCCCATTGACTTTCAATGGAACTACTCGAGTGTGTAAAGCTATGTACATGCATAACTGTTGCAGGAATAGGGCCATCAATACCTTCTCCTGCTTTCTTAAAATATATTCAGCTAAATCTTATTAGTTATCTAGAACAGCAATGACACTAACCCATCATTAATGTGAGCAATATCATTTTAGTGTTAAACATCAAGATAGCATGAGATACACTGACAGTCTGATCCAAAGTCCTCTGAAGTCAATGAATAGACTACCATTGAGTTCAATGAGCTTTGACTCAGCTCTTCTGTGCCAAAACCTGGTGATATTGCTGTCAGTAGGAAGAGGATTGGGCTTTTTATGGCAACACTTGTGTTTTTTATCTAAAAAAATAAAATATATATCTATATATATCTATATATTTAACTTGATTAATAAATGTAAGTAAAATGTTTACCATAAAGGCTTTTAGTAACAGGTTAGGTAGTTCAAAGCAAAACTCATCTCATTTAGAAACAAAACATCATTTCTACTCATTTTAATTTTGTTGCCTTTTCCCTGTCATTTCAAAACATTCTGTGAGAAAGAAATAGTTTTGAATGGAAGTTTCAACATACTGTTCCAGTTGTCTTGAGAATATGTTAAATGGAAAGTGTACATTTCTATTTTGCTTTTTTTTTTTTAATATGGAGCTGGGAAATCTAATAAAAGAGGGTAGTGACTGAACTTTATTTATTTTTGTTTCTTGTTAATGTATGTAAACAGCCTGAAACCTCGAGAAAGTAGTAGCAGTAAATACATACATACACGGATTATTTTAAAATATATTTACATATTTAAAACAGTACTTTTGCTTTGAAATATTTCTGATACTTTAATTACTAAGGTGCACTGGAATTATGTTACATATACAGAGTACAGGTATGCCGAATACTTTTAAATTACTCTCGCCTAATGCTCAAAAAATAGTCCAGAAGATATTTCTTTAATGTTTGGGACTAAACCTCAAATCCCTTGAACTCTTTGTCTGGGAGTCTTTCCATTGACTTGGAAGGATTTTGGATTCAGGTCTTTAGGTGACTGGTTTTTATTTTATTTTATTGTATTTTCTTCTGATTCCACTGTGGAGAAAGTTTTATGTCATGTCTGAGACCTGGGATATTCTACAGGCAGGACACCTTTTTCCTAGTGGTCTAGAGGTCTTTTGCTTATTTTTCCCAGTGGAGGAAAGGACAAACTAATTTTCAAAATTCATATTGAGATTTTGTCCCAGAACGAGAACTAAACAGATCATTTGCCGAGTTTAGCAACTGATGAGTTTTGTCTTTTCAGTTGAGACCAACTGTGAGGCATAATGTGGGTTTGATGGAATATACAGTACTATTGTAATAGAACTAGCCAAAGGTAAAAGTCTTCATACAATCTCAATAATTCTTAACTAATTTTATATTGGAAAAGTTAATTCATGTAACTAGGTAAGGGCCAGATCCTATTCCCATTCAAGTCAATGAGATTTTTACTATTCAACTAAAGATCTACAACATTAATTATTGTCTTATAATGTGAAATAGTTTGAGGATGTTAGGCTACAGCTATATTTTTCCAAAGCTGCAAGGGAACAGGACTAATATCTCCTTGGAACTTGCAGAAGTCATTAGGATCAATATTGCATATGACAAATAAGAATCTTCATTTTTTTTCTTTTAATGTAAAAATGTAAGGATTTTTTTCATAAAAGACAGCACAATAATGCAAGATGGAAATGTCTGTGAAAATAAATTGTTTTCAGCAGTCCCAGGCGCTATTTGAATAACAAAGAGGAAACATGAATGTGCTTGATTTGCAGCAATTTTCTTTTCTGAATTTGTCAGGGGAGGGAGAGAGTGAGACTGAAACCACTGAGCAACCTATATCCCTGTTACTACTTTCTAGATGGTGTAGATTTGAATTAAACTGAACCTGGGGAAACGTTAGAATATTTTGATTCCCATATTCTCTAGACCTAATGTTGCTACTTTATTAGATGAAAGTTCATTGCTTCTCTCCTTTTGGTACTGTAAATAGGAATTCACTTACTTTGTGGACTGACATCACTGTATATTTCCTTAGATCACCTTTTGCATAAGAAATGAACTAAGAAGAAGTGAAAACATTCAGTTGTAGTGTAGCTCCTGCAGGCCTTTATGAATTGGTCATCTTTCTTTCTTTCTTAAACATTTTTTGGCCACATACAGCAAGAAAAGGTATAAAAATATTAAACTTTATTCTGCAGCTGCTTCATGTGTAGTACTCCCAGGATTGGCCCATTGTTGTTCTTACTGATCTGGTGATAGGCAAGAGGATGAACTAGGTGATCCAATAACACTTTTCTACCTAACTTTTTTATATCGTTCCAAGGAGAAAAAATACTGAACCAACTATCCCCACAGTCATTGAAACTATTGCAAATAGCAGTTGCTTAGAAGAAACATCTCCCATTCCCCAAATGCAGCATTACAATCAGAGGGGAAATTATAGGAATCAAATTGTATAGACTTTACTGCATACTATCAAATAGTTAAAACCTCTGTCTATGCTGCATGTGAAAATGCACACAGTTAGTAGAAAAAATTGCTTAAACATTGTTTATAATCTTTGGTAACATCAGGATGGTAATATATTTCAGAACCTGTTGAATGACATTCTATAGTTTGTGATCCATAACTAGAAAATATAGGGGAGGTTACTATTTAAATAATTTTTAAAAACGCTTCATAAAGAAAAGGTTTCTAAAAGCTTTGTTTTCAGGGACTTAACTTTTATACATACATTCTGGTTAGATTTTGTTTTGTTGCATTATTTCTGAATAGATTTTCAACAATCCACTAACTCTACAGAGAAGTTAAGCAAAAGTCAATCAGAGCAATTGGTCCTCGCTATTTTGCATAATCATTTACCATTTGAAAAAATGCACTATAAACTCACAATACAGTACTTTAGAAAAATACCTTCTTTAAGTGCATGGACCATAATATTTTGTTTTGGTAGATTAAGTTTGGCCATTTCAAATACTCTCAGATTACACATTCTTCTCTTCCATTGACTGTGTCAAGAATATGATTGCTACAACATACACTCATGGGTAGGTGGTCAGCACAGCAGGCAAATGTTTAGGACTATAAGACAAATGATAGGTATAAATTATTTGCAAGCTCAAGTAACAGCAGTTTGACTTTTTATGAGCCTGTAACAATGCCCCCAGAGACGAATGTGTGAATTTCTGTAGATCATTGCATTTTCATGGCCTTGGCATTAAGTAAAGGTTGCAGCTCCAGGTTTTGAATTTCCTCACTCATAAATAAGAGCCATTTTGTTTTTTATGTCTGATTTTTGCATGAAATATGTATATTCTAATCCTTACTGAAAAGTCTTCAAGGAATAATAAGAGAGGCTTTTTTGGTCTAAAATTTCATCTCACATGCTTGCAGAAACCATACATCTTTGGTGCTGAAGTTGCAGCCCCTATATCAAGGGCTTGTGTATCAAAGCCATGGTCTTCTGTATCCTAATGTCAAACGATTTGCTGATCACGAATGACAGGTTTACAGAACTCACATGTTCTGGAAATGTGGATGGTTTATTCGAGAATAACAGAGGGGATTCAGAGAGCCAACTGCCACAGTCTTCTTTCTCACAGATAAGGAATGCTTATTAGGATTGATTGAAGTTCCTTTTAGATGATTAGTTAGAAAAGAGATTTTGTTTTACAGAACATCTTCGAGTAATACTAAGATGAGAGTCTAAAATTCCTGCTGAAGAAAAATAGAGAAATCGTTCTCAATTTTGATAATTTTCTTTGGGCTGTGCACTCATGTTTGTTCTGGTTTGCGCTTAACCAGGTTTTCTTTTCTGTGTCAAAGTGACAGTTAATTGCTAGTGTGTCATATGTACAGCAAACCATATTAAATTTACAGGACAAGATGAATGACACAGTTCACTGCCTAGTATTATACCAGTGGAAACAGTCCCCAAAAAAGAGACAGCTGTATTTGATAATAGGGCCTCCAACACTAGTAAGAATATGGTAAGATCATATACAGGAATTAAATGTGAACACAGCTCCATTTCTTTTCTTACATCAGTACTGAATTTGGCCCACTGCATATTGGCCTTTACTATGGAATACTACAGAGAATTTTAGAAGACAGCAAAGATGCAGATGAGGTAGATTAAGACATCTGAAGTCTTCTAATAATTTAATTTTTATTTTTGGATCCCACACTGGGAGTTAATTTCTTTATTATTATGGACTGGGAGAAATCCACAGCATTATTTTATGATGCTGATATTGTATCACCTTGTTGACAGATCCAGGTGCTGTGGTATTACTGGCTGGGCATTAGGTGAGGTCTAAGCAATTGTCCTTCTTGTAAGTCTTAACAAAACATAATTTTGAGAAGGCTGTTCATCATCTTCGGTTACTTGTGTGTCCCCTTGTTGTAGTCCCCCCCAGGGCCTCTCCATAACATGACATGGCAGTCTGGGCTGCTGGCCTAGGAAATGGAATCTTCAACAGGCTTCCAGATTTACAAACTATCAGTCTAAGCTGGAGATTCCCATAATACCATCATTCGCCACACTACTGTATACCTTCTTTCAGTGACTACAGGCCCAGGATAGATAGTATATAATGCATTATACTGCACTAAAGCTTGAGAGTAGCATTTTTAGTGAAACAGCAGCTAGAGTACCAGTTCTAATCTAATACGAACTGGAGACAGGGTTGAATTCTGTTTTCATGTTCAGTGGAGTTACTTGGGATTTACACTGTTGTGCACAAAACAGAATTTGGTCGTGTGTGTGTGTGCATATGCACATACACCACAGACAATATTTTAAGGCTTAAAAGACATTTAAAGACACATTGTGCAGTGTTGTTAGATTTTGTCCATCAATGTTGCAAAAGTTTTCACTGATTTTCATAGCACTTCCTGTTTTTTATTAAGTAAAAGTACATTTTTAGAGCAGACTGCTTGGGGCTGGGGAAGGCTATTTCTCACTCGCCTTCTCCACTTATCCCTGGGCACATACAAGGGCCAAGCGCAATATAGATCTTCGGAGATTTATAGCTGGTCTGACCACCATGGATAAAGAACCCTGTAACAATGCACAGCCCAACCTCTGCTATCCAGTACTGATACAATACTTCCTTCCATGGGAACTGTAGGGATTACTGGGGAAAAAAAGGCTTTGCTCAAATGTACTTTTTTTTGCCAGAAAATCCCATTTAATTAGCACTGACTTTATGAGCCCATTTTTTTACATGCCTAGCATCCGCAAGTGACCTTTTGAGACGGTCCGTGAGAAACGACTGGGCAGTCATGAACTGGTTCAGGGACTTAGGCCCAGATTGTTAAAGGTATTTAGACATTACTGCTCTCAGCATTGCAATGCTTACCTGATTTAGGAGCCTAAATCTCACTCACAATCGATGGGATGTGGGCACTTGTAAGTGCCTAAATCACTTTTGAAAATGAGATTCAAGTTCCTAAATCATGTAGGTGTTGCAATGCTGAGCCCAGCAATGCCTAAATGTCTTTAAAATCTGCACTCAAATTTTTAGAACAGAGCAGTTAATAGAGTGGACGTTGGGAACCACAGAAATGTGGACAACAAAAACTGAGCATATCCCTCTACCTTTAATATTTCCAATTAGTGCCTCTTCTAATCCTTGAAATGGTATGTGTAGGCCTTCTCTGATATCCTCTACTGATCTCTTCCAGAAGATCTGTTTATGTATGAAAGAGATCATTCCCACCAGACTATGATGAAATAGCATTTCAGCCTTGCTGAGACCAATATCAGGGCGGGCAGAAGGTTGAGGTCAAACTTTCTCAGATCTTAACACAATATCTCTACACACCTGCTGTTGCCACTACAGCTGTGCAAATAATGGATGTTTGAGTTCATTGACAGGAATGAGAAACTGAAAACAAAACTCTTTTTGGGGGTTGACCCAAAACCAAAATGTTTCAGAATTTTCACCAAATTGAAAAGTTAAAACAAAATAAAACTCATTTCAGTTTTGTTTTTTTTTTAATATTTTGACTTGTTTGCATCTTTTAAAAATAAAATTGCAAGTAATTCAGAAAAGTCATTTGGACCCTAAAAATTAAAACATTTAATTTCAAAAATGTCTAAATTAAATGTTTTAAATTTTTCAGAATATTTTGGGTCCCGGTGAAACTGACATGAATTTGTTTGGATGTAAAATTTTGCCAATTTCTAATTGCCAGGTACAGATTAGAAACTTCTGCTAGGGACTGCAGAGAGAGTGCTTTGAATAGGCAGAGGGTTTAAATCTCTTTTCTTCTGTGTCTGAACTACAGAAGAGATGTTTGGAAATTGGTAAAATTTTATTGCCAAACATTTGAATTTGTTGTGGAAAATATTCATCAAAATTTTGGATTTTCAAAACATTTCAATAAGCTCTAGCCTACAGTACCTCTCTTAGTAATGTGGAGTAGGACAGTGATCTTGCTACATGATAATACAGAGCTAGTCACATAAAAAGTATTCTTGAAGCCAGGAAATGTGCTGTTTTGTCTCCCTCATGCCTTCTTGTCTTTGAGCGATCATCTCTGCCATAGACAGGGCTGCCGAGAGTGGGTTCGGGCCCCGGTGAAATTTTTTTTCGGGCCCCCCAGCAAGGGCGGACCGGCTAAACAGGGCTGGGGAAGCTGTGCCCTGGGTCCTCTTCCAGACCACCAGGCCCCAATAATTTGTACCAGCTTTCCCCCTCCCCCCGTCGGCCCTGGCCATAGATTTAGAGATCTCAGCTCTCTTCTTCCAAAATACCACACTTTTATCATCTTTGGGGTACTGCATTTGGACACCAGTGACATTGCAAGTAAGTTTTAGCCAGAATTTGGATCTTACTTTGAAGTTAAAAGTACTTGCCTTTGTTATGAATGATTGCCTACTGGATTTTGATGCGGGACAGTTGACCATTCTGGACTTTTAAGGGTGCTATGTCTGACAGATCTGCCACCTCTTCCTTAGGTTCATTCTGCTGAGCCTGCGCTTCTAATCCAGCAAATCAGTTAAGACTATGCTTATGTCTGAGTATATGAGTAGTACTACTGGAATCAAGGAGACTACTTACATGTTTAAATTTGAGCACATGCTTCAATTCTTGTTTGATCAAGGCTTCTGAACTTAAACACCATCTTCGGTTTAGCATACTACAATCACGTCTTATGTTGGCAGGATACAAAACTTTAATTTTTGTGCTACACAGAAACTATTAAATCTGACTATGAAAAGTAATAGGAGGGGAGCAGTGATATTTCCTCAGTTTTTCCTGTTTGCTGCAGAAGGAACATTTTAAAAATGTGTGTGTGGGAGGGGAGGGATCCTTATTTTGATTTAGTGTATTTTAAGTAGCCAGGTTTAGGCTGTCAGAGAATAATAACAATAAATATTCTCCAGTTCATGCAGCATGTGTATTTGTAACTTCTTAAATTCACTTAAGGGAAAACCACTCTAGTCCTTTAATCTCTTGCTGCATTGCTGCTGTCTGTTCAACCATTTCTTTCCTACCCAAAGTATCTTTTTTTAGTTGAACCCTCTGCATATTTCCCTTATTGCTATCATTAGCTGAGGCATAAAAAGGTTAATACCTCTAATTGTACCTCACATGTATATTACATTTATATCTATAGATGCCACGTCTGAGCTTTGCTGCTGGTGCCAAGGAAAATGTTGGATTCTATTCAGTTTTCTTCATATTCATTTTCCTGCCCACTTAACAAAATTACATTCAATGAGCTGTGGGAGAAATTCACATCAACGGGCCATGTAATGCAATTTCTGGTATATATGGAGGAAGAAAAAATCCTACATTTTCTTTCATTTCTGTCAAAATCAATCAAATTGTACTGAACTGAACATAATCTCTTAGAGAAAGGGAAAAAAAATTCACCCAGGCATTTCCAGTGAAATAAGCCTCTCTTACATGGTAACATGCACATATTTAAGAGGTCTCTGTTTTATTTTTTTTTAATTATGCCTAATTAGTTTTTTTTTAATCACCCACACAACTAAGGCTCTTGCCTGCATAATTTATGGCATAGAGGGGCCAGTGTCAGAAATCAAATGTTGTAAATTAAAAATAACAAGTTTGAGACTTGTGATTCAATTAAAACCCTAGAAAACATTGGATTATGCATAATTGAGAGCTTGTATGCAGAGATGCATGTCATGCTTGTCAGCTTGGACGGGAGTATTGGATTGAAGCTGTCAAGAGCATTTAAATCAACTCAGTAAAAAAATTAGAAAACAAAGATGATATTTATTATTAACTTCCATTGTTCAAAAATAAAAGGAGAGGTATTTAAATTGAATGCTTAGATGACAAGGCTTTATTTATAGCAGAAGTTATAAAACTCAGTAATAACCCTGGCTGGCACAGATGTAAAGATACCACTGCGCCGCTGAGCTGCAGCCTACAATGTGAGGATTCAACTGCTGGCCCTGAATCAGGTAGTGCTAGGAGTGAGAGGGCTGTACTGCAGAAGTAACAGTTGGAATCTAAACCCTTCAGGGGAGTCAGGAGTGACCAAATCCCCACATCTCTCTTTTTTTTTAAACTCATGGTGCTTGAAGGTTCTTCACGAAACACTTTGTAGATGTTTAAAATACATAAAGAGGCCAACCTTGTAAAATGCTAATTTTTTCTTCATGACCTGGCTTTGCAAGGTTAAGCATTATCTGAGGGTTTGGCAGGAATAGTTGGGATTTATGCATGCACACTCTCTCTCCCCTTCTCTTCTTGACTTCATTTTAAATTGCTGACTCTGTGATAAATTGGGATGTTGAAAGGTAATGCTAAAGCAATCCAAGAGACTGTCCTCATTTGAAATTAAAGAGCGCTTTCAATTCTATCTTGACTCAAGAGGGGCTGGCTGAAAAAAGAATCTGAACCTGTGGACTAGAATACTTTTGCAGGACTCTGTCGTTCTTTAGTACAGTGATATGTTGAATAAAAGGTTCACCATAGCCCCTCAGAAGGACAGCAAAGTAATAGAAGATGTAGTTCAGGCACAGGAAGAAAATTTACCTACTAGTCCATATGTCTTTCAAATCAAAATACTCTTTCATGGTTGTAAGCCACATGCTGGCTAATGATAGCCAACCCTTGGATGGGTTTGAAGTTTTATTCCAGTAAACACAGAAAACTTGGATAATTATTTGCAATTTTTCTCCCTCTTAGCAAAAATCTTTTCTCACCTCCCTTTCTACGGCTCAAAACAAGCCTGAGATGCCATCTCCTGCTTGTGAAACTTCAGCAAGCCCCTGGCTTTTGTTTTCAAATCACAAAGAACAGAAGTTTCTTTGGTGGCCTAGTGCTGCTGTTCCGTTCAAATCCTACATGTTTAGGGGGTTCTTTGGCCAGAAATCTTCCAGAATACATTGTACCTTGTTAAGGAAACCCCAGAGCATACAAAGTTGAACAGAATAATGCAGTAGGTCCAGCAGACAGAGGCAGCAGATCATCGAAAGCAGAAGCTTGGTGAAGAGATACTTCTCTGAGGTTATGCTGACTTTTTACAATGCTTTAAGGATCCTAAATTTAAATAGAATTTTAGACCAAAATCCTTCTGTCAGAGGAAAAAAAACCTCACAGAGTAGGGAAAATGATAACATAGAGCTAAATTCTTCCTTGTCAGTGCACCGCTGTTATTGACATCAACATAATTTGTGAGTGTGTGTGAATCTGAGGGCAGAATATGGCGATAAGTTGGGATGAGAAATGATCAAAGACTGCCTAGCTGCAGAGGAGTTGGATTAACAAGATTATGCAGTGGAGCTGAAAGGTGCACAATTCATACTGAGCAGATTTTCGCTGATTTCCCTTATGAATTTTGGGGGCGGATGAAGAATTTGAAGGAACACAGTTAGCTCTTGGTGTCCTTCTAAATCCTGCCTTCTTCAGACTGTCAGAACATGAGCCCCACTATGGAGATATTTTTCAGGGTTGAGGAGGGGTGAAACGTGCTATAGAGGTGGCCACTTGCTTATAAACAGGGTAGCTAGCATCCCTAAATTTGTGGGACTGGGCACAGGTTTATTTGTGCAAATTCCATGCATTCCAATTGGCGTTTTGTGGTCAAAACTCCTTAGCAAATGTACGGGTAAGGTTGTAGTGAGTCTGTTTTTGAAAACATCAATTGGCAATTTCAAATCTTTGCTATACTAAATTCATCATATACTCTATGGTCGCTTGGTAGCATTTACATGAACTATCTCTATATCTCTTTCATCATCTTTCTTTGATGTTTTATTAGTTACAAGGTTTAGCCTAGAAAAGACTTTGCATTTCCTCTTTACTTAAAAAAAAGTGAAAGATTTTAATTTAAGCCATTCTGAGAATTCTGCAAATTATATAAAAATACAAATATGAGCAGGAGAGTTATGAAAGCAAAAGTGACAAGGAAACGGTGTATAATTTTTGCTGCGTCTGAAATCAGTGTTCTTCCTGAAAGGTCAAAATCTTAAAAGAACCCTTGACCTCTGTTTTATTATTAAAATCTGTTGGGTTTTAGAGAAAATTGTATACACATTGGGTAAGATTTTCAAAAGCTTTTCAGCATTGGCTTAACTTTGCTCCTTGTCAAGTCTATGGGAGTTTTACAATTGATTTCAATGGGAGTAGAGTTAGGCCAATGCAAAACATGTTAAAAAAAATCTCATCTGTTGTTAGTCCAGCTTCATACTTTCCCAAGAAAGGGGGCCCAAACCTCTGCTGTAATTTGGAGGACTGATCTCTACCGGTATTATAATTGGTGACATTGGATGCAACAAGAGTATGATATGATGCATTTTGAATGAGGAGTATAATTTTAGAAGGGTAAATACCCATTATATTTGGAACACAACCAACTGGCTGGAACATCATATTCTGTATTTAAGATTATGTGGTATTTAATTTGAGTTTCCTTCCTGGGTTGAGGGGAGGAGAAATCAGATACCATTCTTGAAGTGAGAAATATTAATTAATGCTGCTTACTGAAACTGGACTGTTCTATTTATCTTTCTCTGTCCACAGACCTTGATAGTGCATCTAATCATTCAATGACTAAGTGAAATGGAGATGCATACTATGATGCTAGTGACTTTGGTACGAGGAGATGAACACAGCATGCAAATAAAGCTAGGTAAAGAAGGTACTAGTGCAGAAATTTAGCAGAGATGAATAATGAATGTGGTATAGACCCGTGGTTCTCAATCTTTTTGGACTGGGACCCATTGTAAATATTGATGGCCAGTCCCAACCTAGTAAATAGCTTAAGTAGAAAACAGAAGTATTTTGGCCTCAGAAGGCTTATTACTCACTACATATAATAACAATTAATAGTAGTAGAATCTCAGAGTTACGCACACCTCAGGAATGGAGGTTGTTCGTAACTCTGAAATGTTCATAACTCTGAACAAAACATTATGGTGCTTCTTTCAAAAGTTTATAACTGAACATTGAGTTAACACAGCTTTGAAACATGACTGTACAGAAGAAATATGCTGTTTTCTCTTTATTTTTTAGTAGTTTCCGTTTAACACAGTACTGTACTGTATTTGTTTTTTGTGTGTGTCTGCAGCTCCCTGATTGTGTACTTCTGGATCCAAATGAGGAGTGTAGTTGACTGGTCAATTCGTATCTCTGGTGTTCTGAACTGAGGTTCAACTGTAATGTTAAAGCAGCTCAAGTCAGAAAGTTAAAGGCAGAAATCAACATCAACAGGAACACATTAACAAAAATATAATAAATCCGAGGTTCCACTTAATGAGAAACTTGAGCTTGCTTTTCTTTGACAAGTTTATCAAAGTTTGGTGTAATTGTAGTCAGCACAATCCAAAGGTCATGTTCAACATCAAGTCTGTTCCTGCTTTTATTCTTCAGTTGAGCTAAGGCAGAGAATCCAGTTTTGCACAAGTATGTTGCATTGCAAGGCAAAATGATTCTAATAGCGTGGCAAGGAAAAGCATGATATTCTTCAGCAGCAGCACTGCACCAGAACTGGAGAAGGTTCATTTCAGTATATTTTCTCTGTAGACTGCAATTGCAAGATAATGCAACCAGCTGAGAGTCTTCTTCCACAGGTAGACTCATGTTTTGCAACACAACTCCAAATGGATCTCATATTCATTCTTTGCCCTTGAGTTGCTTGTTTGGAAAGTAATTGCAGAATTTTACTTGCAGCAGTGCAGAAGTAAGGGTGGCATAGTATGGTATTGCCACCCTTACTTCTTTCTACACTGCTGCTGGCGGCAGCTCTGCCTTCAGAGCTTGACAGGCAAAGAAGGGTGTCTCTCTCCCCCCCAGCTGTGTCCTCTATTTGGGAACTTGAAATATGGTAACCCTAAGTATGCACAGTGTTGTTATATGGTGAAGTGTAAGCGGCATCTACTTCCAAATTGTATGCTAAATATCTATTTTTAAAGTTTGTTTGCAACCCTTTCATACATTCTTGCAACCCCCTTTTGAGTCATGACCCAGGGGTTGAGAAACACTGCTACAGACAGACAGGTATACTGGAATATGAGCATAGCAACCTCCTGGAACATCACATAAGGGATAATCCTGAAACTTGAGGTGAAATCCTGACCCCATTAAAGATGGGAGTTTTGCTATTGACTTAACTGCCCCTTGGTCTTTGTTCCCATTTTTTGCCCCCTTCCATCAGATTCCACCTATATAATATATCATAAGAAGGTTTCTGCAAACCTTGTATAACAAAACTCAAACCCATGTGACACTTGCCTGGTTTAGAGATTCATTAATGACTTTAACACTGGCCCAGATTTGCTTTGAACATTTTGATGAATCTGAGTTGAGTTTCAAGAAAGTCTCTGCTGACTAATAATTATGAGTTGATACCATGAGAACATGTGGACTCATATAGTGCCCAGGCAATGTTTGGATTCTGTCAGTTGAATTTTGCTTAGAATTTTCAGATTTCTTCAAAGCTGAAACTTGCAATGGAACTATTTATAACTCAGCTGCAGTCTTCTGTCTAATGCTTTGTCATGCTTTTTGTGTGAAAGGTATCGTACAAAATAAATTCTTTTGAGTTTTTAAAATGTGGTGTCATGCTCTACATGTAAATAAAAGTAGCATTCGTGATGCATATAATCTTTAATTGTTGAATAGAGGGGGTGCAGAATTTTATTCATATTAACACAAATTTTTTTTTATTCTGACAGATGCCAACTAGCTGACAAAAAGAAAACCTGTCAACAGTGTGTGGAATTTTTTACAATGATAACATTGAATTAGTGAAATATAATACTAAGATGCAGATTTAGCAAAGTCCTATATAATAACTATAATTATCTAGAGACCAACCAAAGCTGAAAAGTTCAGTTTTGAATGTTCAGATGCAGGATTCTGGTTTGATTTTAAGGCCAGAAGGGACCCTGATGATCATGTAGTCTGACGTTGTGAATCATGGAGTCTGCTACGGCTTTTAAAGGAGAATTTCCCAGCCCTATGGCTAAATAGACCCTCAGTGTTGACTCATTTATTTCAGGAGACCGTAGTTGAGTTGCTCAATAAGTGGAATCAAACCTAAGGTGTGGTAATACAGGGCTCTAACCACCAGACTGTCTCATAATGATAGGCTCAGAGCAACTAAATTGCATTAGCTGGGAATCAAATTATCCGTATTTGGGGGGAAAAAACAGATGATGTAGTTATGATGAAGATAACACTCTTTCCATGCCACTAGTATCTCAGGAGGATGTTAAACAGAAGCTACTGAAGTTAGACATTTTTAGTAGATCCAGAGCTTTAAAAGAACGTGCTGAGGCGCTTGCAAAACCATTAATGTCGATTTTCAGTAAGTCTTTGAATATTGGGGAAGTTCCAGAAGAGTGAAAGAAACCTAATGTTTTCCCAATATTTAAAAAGGGTAAATGAAATGACCTGGGTAATTATAAACCTGTCATTGTGACAGTTATGCCAGGCAAGATAATGGAGTGGCTGATACCAGACTTGATTAATAAAGAATTAAAGGAGGGAAACATAATTAATGCCAATCAACATGCTTAATGGAAAATAGATCCTGTAAACCAACTTGATATCTTTTTTTTGAGATTACAAGTGAGGTTGATAAAGGTGATAGTGTTGATGTAATGTATTTAGATTTTAGTTTGATCTGGCATTTGATCTAGTACCACACAACATTTGGACTAAAAACCAGAATGATATTAAATTAATATGGCTCACGTTAAATGGATTAAAAGATGGATAAGCGATAGGTCTTAAAATGTAATTGTAAATGGGGAATCATCATCGAGCAGGTGTTTCTAGTGGGGTCTCTCAGGGATCAGACCTATGTTATCTAATGTTTTTTATCAATAACCTAGAAGAAAACATAAAATCATTACTGATAAAGTTTGCAGATGACACAAATATTGGGGAAACAGTAAATAATGAAGCAGACAGGTCACTGATGCAGAATGATCTGGATTGCTTGATAAGCTGGGCACATGCAAACAGCATGAATTTTAATACTGGTAAGTGCAAATGTGTGCATCCGGGAACAAAGAATGTAGGCCATACTTACAGGATGGGGGAACTCTATCCTGGGAAGCAGCGACTCTGAAACAGAGTTGGATGGGGAGGGGCGGATTATCAAGTGAACAGGAGCTCCCAGTGTGATGCTGTGACCAAAAGCACCAATAAGATCTTTAGATGCATAAACAAGAGAAACCGAGTAGGAGAGGTTATTGTACATCTCTGTCTGATACTTCTGTGACCACTGATACACTACTATTTCTAGTGCTGGTGTCCACAACTAAAGAAAGATATTGATAAATTGGGGAGGGTTCAGAGAAAAGCCACAAGAATGATCAAAGGATTAGACATCATACTTTGTAGTGATTGACTCTAGAAGCTCATTCTATTTAGCTTAACCAAGAGAAGGTTAAGGATGACTCAATGAAACACCTAGATGGGGAACAAATATTTCATAATGGACTCTTCAGACTAGCAGAGAAAGATATAACACAATCCAATGGCTGGAAGTTGGAGCTAGACAAATTCAGACGGGAAATAAGGCATACATTTTGAACAGTGAGGGTTAACTGACCATTGGAACTTACCAAAGGCAGTGGTGGAGTCTCCATCACTGCAAATGTTTAAATCAAGATGAGATGTTTTTTTCTAAAATATCTGCTCTAGGAATTATTTTCTATGGCATATGTTATAGAAGAGGTCAGACTAGATGATTGCATTGGTCCCTTCCGGTGTAGGAATCTATGAATCATATCAAACCACTGTATGAGTGTAATGTGGTATGTTAATGCAGACAGTGGTAACCATTCTACTATTCAGTGGTTCCAAAAGTGGAGAAAAAAGTGAATCTGTTAGTATAACTAATTGGGATTGCCCCATTTCATAAGTCTTGATAAAGTGAGAAAAAGGAATGGTGAGAGTGATGAGGTTAAAAAAAGATAGGAGGTTAAGAAAATGAAACAAATGCTGAAAATACAGGTTTCAAAATCCCAAACCATCCAAAAAAAGAAGTAAGTTAAATCCCCAAAATACAGGATCAAAAAAACATCAAAGCAAGCACATATATACCACCAACAATTAGAACAGTATTAATTAGCAACAATGTTCTTTAATCTATAAATAATAAAGTGATCAAACAGTCCCACAGAGAGGTATATAACAATACATATAATTTCACAATCTTGGGTCAAAGAGTCTGTTTAAAATCCCTGTGGCTAATTCATATGTTAAGATTTAGAGCCTTGTTTATAGTTTAACAGAGAGTTCATTCCCAGGTGGAGGAGGCATGTCAAAAACAGACCCAAAGCCTCAGATAAACTACATAACATATGAAGAATAAATTGCATTTAATCTTTTACTTGTTAATGAAGAAAAGAAAACACATTATGAAAGGTAGCAATGAAAGTAATTTACATTTTAAAAGAAGCTTAAATCACGTGCTGCTGATGACACTACTCAGAACTCGAGACCTGAGCCATGCCATAAATTGAAAACTAAGGCAAACAACAGAAGATCTGTCGATAGGCATGTGTTAATAATACTCAGCAATTTTCTTGTTCCAGGCATATGACAAGCATTATTAAATTAATCCTCACAATCAGCTGGTGTGTGTGTGGGTGGGGTGAGGGGGAGAAGGGCATCAGATTAGCATTGCTATCTCTATTTTAATGATAGGTCAACTGAGGAAAAGTGGTTAAATGATGTGGGGACCCCAGTCCTAAACTCAAACCACTGCTCTTACTAATTATTAGACCTATTGCAACATCCTTAACGGTAACCCAGATTAAAAGATAATAGAAGCAATAATTCAAAATATACTCATATAAATGGAGTTAGCCTGTTAATTCTGACAAACAGGATTATAATAGCTATGGTGCTAATCCCAAGATCCACTCTTGCTTCTTTATACCACTTTAGTGGTAGACATAGGGGTGAAGAGCTGAGCTTTCTTTGCTGTGTAGGGAAACTCTGGGTGCAATTGAGATGTCCATGTCAGCTGCATGCCAATCTCATCCCATCCCCCAGCACACAGGGCATATCAAGGGCATATGGGGAAAGAAAGATCAAGGCATACCAGCCCTGGAGGGACACAGCCAGTGGCGCATAGTTTAGAGCATCCCTAAGGCTGCCCTAAAGTATGCCAAGGTCAGAAGTGGCTTCTGGCTGGCTCCAGAATTGAGGAGCTGGAAATGGATCTGTGTGTGTCTCCCTCCTGCCTCCAGGCTAAAACCAGATCATATGAAGCAAGCTGTGGAGTGCGGATGTTCTATGTATTCATTATATCCAAAAACAATATTAAAAGAATGTTAAGGTTGTGAAGTTGAGCACTCAAAAAATTAGGAAAAATGCCAGAATTAAGGTTGCCTCTGCAACCTTAACTCAGCCTTGTATGTATACATTATGATACAGTCTTTAATTACACAATCACGTACTATTTTTTCCACAGGGTCCCTGGCTCCTTCAGTGCACAGTGCTCACTGAGTGATCTTCAGTCTTTCTTTTTATCCTCATTATTCAAAGTGTGATCCCAGGCCTTATTTACTGCACAGTATTCAAACCTTGCTCTGAATAATGAATTATTAATTTCCCCGTGGGCTTTTCTGTGGTGGTCATACTTGTAGTGTCTCAGTGCTCCACAAACATTAATGAATTTATCTTCAGAACCCCCCTGTGTGGTGAGGTGGTGGTAGTGTTCTCATTTTATTATGGGGAACTGAAATACAGAGACATGAATGTCAAACGTATCTAATGGACCAGGATTTGATTAATTTACTGAGTATCATCCAACCAGAGCAATGACTAAGGTAGGGGAACTGTGGGAAAAGTAATATTCTAAAAAAGGCATTCCAAAAAAGTTCAACTGAGGCAGAAACTCAGCATGGAAATTTTCAGCCCTTATAGTTAAATCTGGCAAAGATAGCAAATGAAAACAGGGCCTTATAATGGAAAGTGTCAAGCAATTTTAATTATAGGCGCCACTACCTGTGTTGGGTACAATACCACTTTTGTGGCTGAGGTATCCCATTCTCCTATATTGTCTTTAGATTATTTTTGCTTAGTAGAATCCTGAAGAGCCCTTCTCTACTCTCTCTCTCTCTCAAACTTTGTTTTAGAGATACCAGTGTATCTGGGATATAGACATATGTTTACTTACTGTTACACGTTTTTCTGCAGAAGTGTAGTTGGCTCGTTGCCTGTGAAGGACATAATTATGACTAGTTATTGCTTTGAGACTACAGGGTCTGCTAGCTTTACAAGAGATGGCAAGGAATCCCACTAGCATTATTTTGTGTACAGGCTTTAACTTATGTAATAGATACTTTTTGCATTTTCTGCAATTTTGGTGTGGAGAATGAAACAAGCAATCCTTTAGTTAATCATTTCCAAACTCTCTTGTCTTATTTTCTGTTGCTTTCCTGAAGCATACAATCCTCTACAGTAAATATGGCATGACTCATGAACTGCTAATAAGCCACAAAGAAGAATTATGCAGTCCTCGTGCAAGTAATGTCAGGAAACAGTCCTACACCAAAGTACAAGTCAGTGTGGTTATCCTTAAAAATATTAATTTCATTTAATGAAGAGAGGTTATTTTTGGTGACATCTTTATGCCAATAAACTTTTCCAGGACCATGTCATTGTTTTTATGAATATTTTAAAGCCCCCAGGCCCTGATTTCAGGAAGGCACTTAAGCATGTGAGTTAGTCCAAGAATATTTACATATTTAAAATTTAGTATGTTGTTAAATACTTCACTGGATTGGAGCCTTAGGTCTGCACTTTTGGGCTCTGAGTCGGAGACTGGGGATTCAGAGAGTTAAAAGAACATCATGGAATGTCTGCATTTGAATATGATTCCCCTCCTAATGTTGTAAGAAACCAGTGCCAGAACTTTATGGTTATATATCAGGTTATGCAGTGGTGATGTGGGATTATAATTCATTTTGCAAGTGCTGGAAGTAAATCTGGATGAGCCCACAAGAATGCAGATGACAAATGAATACCTTTCTTCTCCCCACCTCCTCAGTGAGTGGAATTCAGAATCGGAGCTAGATAATATTGACTATATTATGCTTTCCAATTTATACTGACTGTGAAAGTATCATATTTTTTTAAAGCTAGATTTCCCTATGACTCCTAGATTCTCTGTGCATCAGTCTATCAAGGCCAGGTTTTAGGTATAATATAGCCCTTGACCAAAACTGTGTATATCATTTAGCTGGGGGGAATTCAGCTAAGTTTATGCCTGGTTGTTAGTTGCTTTATGCAGATATTTTAGTAAATACATTTATGGGCAGGAAACAGTAAATATTGAAGAATAATTGGAGAAGAGAGTAACTTGTAACTGCAAGTATTTGCACCAGACAAATGGTGCAATCTATGAATCATTCTCATTCAGCTAGTGTACAGTCATGCCATGTGACCATGTACAATCAAAATATATCTGAGATCAAGTATAGAATATGCGCAATGAACTTTTCATGAGCTACACAGAGACCAAGGATTTGCAGAATAATGAATAATTTTTAATAATGAATACTTCTGACAGAATCAGTTTGTTCACACACAAGCAGCAAGTATGAACAGTAAGCTGTGTTCAATGAAATAATATTTTTGTAATGAATGATTTGCCTAAATCTAGTAATTAATTCACCACTTCTGGAAATTAATCTAGGCCTCAATTTTGCAATGAGTTCTGTGTAGGTGGACCTCTTCTCCCAAGCAAAACTCAGCTGGGTATCCATCTGTCCACAGGGAGGTTATTGCAGGATCAGAGCCATTTAATTGGACATGACACTTGGTGAAATAGCTTACATCTAACTCACTGTTTATTCAGACTAGTTTCATTTCTCCCATTGTGAAATCAATAACAGAGAAAGTTGAACAAGCTGATGATCAAAGCTGAAGTGTGGCTTGCAGCATCCCATAGACCTCAATTTGAATTTTATCCTTGTGATCTGTGACTCTCATTGTCTTAAGGAGGCTTTGGAAGAAAAGAGAGGGAGCAAGATTATTTTCAATATTTTTTCTAACAACATGTAAATGTAAAACTAGGCCAACGTTTGTGGGACTATTCATGTGCTTAAAGTCAGGCACATGTTTAGGTAGGTAGATTCAGCAAGGTACGACTGTAGATATTTATATAGCTCCCATTACAGCAGTATCTGAACACCTCGCAGACTTAGTCTCTTATTGCTCCAGCTGTCTCACGGGGTTAACAACATTTCCCTACTTCACATGGGTGTGATAAGGATAAATACATAAAAGGTCCAGATCCTCAAAGGTATTTAGGCTCCTGACAGTCACTGATTTCAGAGGAATTTAATGTTCAATATCCAGTGTTCTGAGTCTCAAGCTAGTGCCCTAATCTTCGGGACATTCTTCCTTGCCATCAAAGTCTTTATTCATTACAAGGTGGCTGTTTGGTGCCCTAATTGAAATAAGTGGATGATATAGGCCCAGATCCTAGTGAACAAGTGTCCACAGCAAATTTGTCTTCACAGTTCCCATCATTACTGGCAATTTCAGTAGAACTGTAAGAGCAAGGAAATGAATCTACCCTTCTGCAGTCATTGAGTCGCAATGCAGGAAAGGATATGATTTTGCTCCATGAGCCATGTTAGTTCTTTAGTTTCCAGAGCTTTCAATCCAGCCTCTTTCTTGAACATTAAATTAAGTTCAACATTACTGTAGTTATTTTCCTACACAAGTACAAGGACATATTCCAAATGGAAAACAATCTGCAGTGGTTTGGAAGCTCACTGACTGCTTGGGTTTCACACCTGGTGGCATGCCCAGTTCATCACACTCATGTAGGCAGTCCCATTTACTTCAGTGGGATTACTTGTCTGAGTGAGATGAGCAGGATTTGGCCCTTGCTCCTTCCAATAATAAAGCATTATGAAAATGCTTACATTTAAAAGGTTGTATTGATTTAAACATAACCCCAAATCAGCCTTGGAATGTTTCAGTTCCAGCACTCAGAGCAAAACGTATGCATATGTTATTAAAAAACACAAACTCTTATGAGGTAAATATTGAATTATCATTCATATATTACACTTAGAACCTAAGACCTTCAGTGTCTTTGCTGAAGTCAGCACCTTCAGCCTGAGCCTGTCATCCATGTCTCTCTTGTGAATCCTTTGAAGTTAATGCTGCTCTGAACTGAAGAGAGAAACTGGGAATTTAAATGGTGGGGGGGAGAGGGAAGTATGTATTCAACTGGCATATGAGTTTTGACTTAACCAGAGCTGTGAGTAGAGTCAAAGCATGCATGATGCACAGCATACAACTACACTTCCTTTCAAAATCACACATTTGGGCCAGATCCATAGCTGATGTAAATTTGTGTGGCTGCATTGACACCAATGCAGCTCTACCAGTTTATACCAGCTGAGGATTTGGCCCTTTTTGTCTTTAGTTGAACTTGAGCCACAGTTACTTAACACAAGAGACTCCAACAAACTTAGGCAGGAAAGCTTCTGGTTTCAGTGAAAACTTCCAAAGCTCTGGCATCCGTGGCTAATATTGTATAGTTAAATATATATCAGACAACCTTAATAACAGCTGATGCTACCAGCCCTGCCTATAATATCTTATCATTAATCTTAAATTATTATTCTGATACAAAAGAGAAAAAATCATTTGTTAAGTAGCTTCAAAATAGAAACATTTCTTTCTTATAGTAGCCAAAAAATATAGTTTTTCAAAAAGCTTCATTTTGTAGGTGGAATCTAGTCTCCTATTCTAGGGAGTGCAAATATTGAAAGATAGCCACAATTTGCAAGTACTAGAGGCATTTGGCCTGCACCACAGAGTATGGGTAACTGGTTTTCTTTCATGGAGGGAATTTGATTCTTAATCCTTCCTTCCTTCCCAACTGCTAGCTGTATAGCAAAGAACTAATTTGACGTTTGAAAAGGACACCAGGGGAAATATAGTTCAGTACATTATATAAACAGACAGGATACACTAACATATTAAAAGCTCTGGACAACATAGTGGAAAAATCCCTAGTCTTAAAATCCTTTTCCATTGCTGAAGAAGAGCAATTTCAACTTCTGTTTCTTAGAAACTGGAGTAATTGGAATGAATGTTCTGCATACTGGCCATCACATTACACATCTCATCTGAAAAGTAAAATAGTTTTATGCCTCTGTTGAAGTGGAAATTAAAGAAATGTAGCTACAGATTTTTCATTCAAGAGATTTAAGTACTTCTGCAGGTTGTGCAAGGTATTTTGCTTCCAAGATATCCAACCACCAGGCATGCAGATTTTCTGCTATTAAAATATTTTGAAGGTAGCATTTCCAGGAGTATTGTTACAGTGTGTCAGCTTAGTCAGTTAAAGGATGATCTGCAGATAAAATGGGAGATGGTTATATTTTTTAACATATCTGTTCTTGAAATGCCATATCAACTGTAGCTAGGCCTAATGCAGTTTTAATAATACAGCAATAGTAAGGCACAATCCTGTGGTTTTGGACAAAACACAATTGATTTCACCAAAAGCTGGCCTACATTAGGAAACTGAAACATGGCTGAATCTTTCTTCAGCCACAGTTTTCTCTGAACCAATATTGAAAACAACTGGACTAAACAGATTTCAGTATCACTTGAGGAAGTATTATTGTTAGCAAATGTCTACACTTACCTCCAGAGCGATCGAGCCAGCAGGGGTCGATTTATTATTGTCATAGCTTTCCTACTCAGATCTGAACCTTAGAGTTCAGAAAATGAGATGCTAGCATGAAACCTCCAAGCTTAATTAGCAGCTTAGGTCTGATAGCGCTGCCACCAGCCAGGAATTCCAGTGCCTGGCTCACTCTAGTCTCCCCAAAACCTTCCCTGCGGGACCCCAAGACTCAGATGCCCTGAGTCTCACCACAAAGGGAAATAAACCCCTCCCCTTGTCTCCTCGTTACTTTCTTCCAGGCTTCCCCTCCCTGGATGACCCTGGAAGATCACCCTGTTTCAATTCCTTGAAACGCAAACCAGAGAGATCAGGTTTCTCTCACCCTCACTCAGAGTCCCTGCAAATGCAAGCTTTGTAACTCTAACACAAAGAGATTTTCTCTTCCCCCCTGTCTTCTTCCTCCCACCAATTCCCTGGTGAGCTGCAGACTCAATCCCCTTGAGCCCCAACTAGGAAAAAATCCAACAGGTCTTAAAAAGAAAGCTTTATATAAAAAGAAAGAAAAAGACATAAAAATGGTCTCTGTATCAAGGTGACAATATACAGGGTTATTGGCTTAACACAAAAAAAATGAATAAACAGCCTTATCCAAAAAGAAATACAATTTAAAACATTCCAGCAAACTACACACGTGTAAATACAAAAAAACAATATAAGCCTATTGTCTTTCTACCTTTGTACTCACAACTTGGAAACAGAAGATTAGAAAGCCTGGAGATAGAGTGATCACCTCAGAGACTAGAGAGCAACAGACACAGAACAAAGGACCCACACCCAAAAACTTCCCTCCCTTGAGATTTGAAAAATCTTGTTTCCTGATTGGTCCTCTGGTCAGGTGTTTGGTTCCCTTTGTTAACCTTTTACAGGTAAAAGAAACATTAACCCTTAGCTATCTGTTTATGACAATTGTGTTTAATGAAGACATGATAAATCAACCACCGAGTGCTCTCCCATCGACTTCAGTACCCCACTGGAGCAAGAAGCGTAGGCGGAGTTTACAGGGGAGTGTCAGCAGTCGACTTACCGCAGTGAAGACACCACAGTGAGTAGCTCTAAGTACATCGACTTCAGCTACACTATTTTCATAGCTGAAATTGTGGAACTTAGACCTACTTACCTTGCCCCCCCTCTAAGCTTTGTGCCTTCATAAAACACCTTGTGTCCAGACCCAAACACCTTGTCTGACACTGGGGAAATTTGCAAAAAATATTCCCAGCAGTGAGAGCCACAGGATAGATGAGGCATTTGTGACTGTCACTGTTTTTACCACCATTTTGATTTGTTTTGTTTTTTTCAGTAGATTTAATGAAAACTGTGGTTAAAAGAGGATCTAGCCGTATGAGCATTGTTTATATTGTGGCTCCAACTGGTTTTAATACCAATTCAACTGAATTAGACTTAGAACCAGTGGATTTTTTACCAATTTTTACCATTTTAGAGACATGGTCAAAAGTACTCCAAATGGTGCCCCTGCTTGCCAAATACAGTTTGGAGTAGACCTGACTTCAGATAGTCTAAATACCATTTCCGTATGCAAAGTTTTAGTGCCTATGGTGAAAGCTGCTGGTGCATGGTCAGACCAAATAGTCACCCCATTACTGCTCCGCAATTCATTGGTGGCCTTTCAAAATCTCCCAGAATCAATGAAATGGTTTAGAACAGCACTAATGCACATGTGGAGTGAAACTGCAGCAGTAGAAAACACACATTAGCATGGATAGTGTGGACACACTGAACTATTCGTAATTAAACAAAGTTCTATCACCACTGGTTCAGTTACTAATAGTTCGGTTTTCTCATAAAGACACAGCTGCAGTGTTGTCAAGCCTTGAGATTTTTAGAGTAATTGGGGCCTTAGTTAAGTATAGTGTGATATTTTCCACACATTACACAAATATGATAGATTATCTGCAAATGCACCCAGAATTGAATTTTCAAACTTTAACACCTTAGTGATGGATACTGGAATATATACTAACAGTTAAATTCCAAGAAGTCTTAATAGTTTACATCTGGGGCTCTTAGCCTTAAAAGCTACTATTCCATCCCTTTTCAGCCCCATTTCAAGAAATATGCATAATTTGTGCCTTGTCCAATAACAATTTTAAAGCTGAAAATAAACATTTTATTTTTTTTTGTCGGGGGGAGGGGGATCCATGTATCTATCAACCAGATGCTTTGCTAGTTGTCATTTTAAGTTTTCAAATCTCTACAGCCAGTTTACAAATTAGGTTTCAGAGTAGCAGCCGTGTTAGTCTGTATCCGCAAAAAGAACAGGAGTACTTGTGGCACCTTAGAGACTAATAAATTTATTTGACCATAAGATTTCGTGAGCTACAGCCCACTTCTTCAGATGCATGGAATGGAACATATATTGAGGAGATATATATACACATACAGAGAGCATGAAAAGGTGGGAGTTGTCTACCAGCTCTAAGAAGCCAATTAAGTAAGGAAAAAAAAAAACCTTTGAAGTGATAATCAAGATAGCCCAGTACAGACAACCCCCTAACCTGAAGCAAATACTCACTAGCAACCACATATCACTGAACAAAACACTAACCCAGGAACCTATCCTCGCAACAAAGCCCGATGCCAACTCTGTCCACATATCTATTCAAGTGACATCATCATAGGACCTAATAACATCAGCCACGCCATCAGGGGCTCATTCACCTGCACATCTACCAATGTGATATATGCTATCATGTGCCAGCAATGCCTCTCTGCCATGTACATTGGCCAAACTGGACAGTCTCTACACAAAAGAATTAATGGACATAAGTCTGACATCAGGAATCAGAACACTCAAAAACCAGTAGGAAAACACTTTAACCTTTCTGGTCATTCAATGACAGACCTCCGGGTGGCAATTTTGCAACAGAAAAGCTTCAAAAACAGACTCCAAAGAAAAATTGCTGAGCTGGAATTGATATGCAAACTAGATACAATCACCTTAGGTTTAAATAAGGTCTGGGAATGGCTGAGCCATTACAAACTTTGAATCTATCTCCCCCTTTTAAGTATTCTTGCACTTTTTATCTAACTGTCTGTACTGGGCTTTCTTGAGTATCACTTCAAAAGATTTTTTTTTCCTTACTTAATTGGCCTTTTAGAGTTGGTAGGGCAACTCCCACCTTTTCATGCTCTCTGTATGTGTATATATATCTCCTCAATATATGTTCCATTCCATGCATCCGAAGAAGTGGGCTGTAGCCCACAAAAGCTTATGCTCAAATAAATTTGTTAGGGTATGGCTACACTTGAAATTTCAAAGCACTGCCGCGGCAGCGCTGCGGGAGCGTTGCCGCGGCAGCGCTTTGAAGTGTGAGTATGGTCGGAGCGCCAGCGCTGGGAGAGAGCTCTCCCAGTGCTGCATGTAAACCACACCCTTGGCAGCTCCCAGCACTGCGGCACTGATTACACTGACACTTTACAGCGCTGTATCTTGCAGCGCTCAGGGGGGTGTTTTTTCACACCCCTGAGCGCGAAAGTTGCAGCACTGTAAAGTGCCAGTGTAGCCATATCCTTAGTCTCTAAGGTGCCACAAGTACTCCTGTTCTTTTTACAAATTAGTACATTTCTATACTCCCCTGTGAATGGCAATAATCTGTTTGATTTGGACTATTTCCCCCCCAGCAATGATATCTAGGCTGACCAGATAGCAAGTGTGAAAAATCGGGACGGGAGTGGGGGATAATAGGAGCCTATATAAGAAAAAGCCCCAAATATCAGGACTGTCCCTATAAAATCAGGACATCTGGTCACCCTAATGATAGCACAGCAAGAAGAATTTGTAGGCATTGTAAGAATCAGTCACTTACAAGAGGTACAGACATTATAGCCTTACTTAGGGTAGGGAATTTAACACATGGCTGACAACTGATGTTATTGCTGAGTGCAGTTGAACAATGCTGGCGACCAGTGGCATAGCCAGGAATGGAAATTTGGGTGCCCCAATGTATGGTGGGCAGGCAATGACCAGAGTGCTTGGCTGGGCCCCATTTCTTATCTTAGTTACCCAATCCCCATCACCTGTTCCCTACACCACAGAAGCAACAGCCCCTGTTCCTCTCTGTCCTGTAGCTGCTGCAGCCTCCTGGCTCTGACCTCCTGCTACCTCTGGCTGTATGCTACTCCCTGTCTAGGGTGGCTGGAAGAAGCCCATAGAGGTCTCTGAAAGCAGCTGCGTTCCCCTAGTAGTGTGCCCCTTCTCTCTCTGTTGGGTGGGTGGGGCAGTTAATGATTGATCCAAAATAAACAGCTTAGGGGAGGAGGAAGATGCTGGTGGGAGCACACCCAAACCTACCTGTGGCTATGTCCCTGCTGTAGACCAGATCAAACTGTTCTCAATACCATTTCAGAAACCTTGGTTAACATTTGACAAGACATTTGTTCAACTGCACTAGTATTAGCAGCATAATAGTGAACCCTAGTGTTATAAGCTCTATGGCTGAGGCAGCCATTTTTTGCACTCTGCCCTAGATCCATAAAGGGACTTCAGCACTGTGACACTCTTTCCATTGAAGTCAATGGGCAAGTTACCCAGCTGAATGCTTTTGAAAATGACTCTTGTAACAGAGAGCTTGGGTGGATTTTTTTAGTAATCAAAGGACTGCAAAGACAGGATCACAGGGTTCTCTACAACACATAGTGAGCTCACAATCAATGATTCAAGTCTGTTCTTCTATTTTTATAGAAAAAATGGTAAAATAACTATTTGAGCACAAAATAACTATAAAGCCAATTGCCTGAACGTCATGCACTTCAGAAAAGCAGCAAATAATGGACTGTAGGATGGACTGTACAAAACTTACATGGGTAAACAAGGGGTTAACAGGAGCAAGAGAATCAGCTAGCCCACTTGGTTGCACCTAGAGAGTGTGATAGGCACAATTCTGTAACAGACACAGTTGGGAGGAGTCATGTCTGCTTCCCAAAGAAAGATGTTCAGAGCAGTGAGGGAAGAGATGCAGGAGATAAGGGGTCTAGAGTTTCCTTGCTCTGGAAAAATGAACCATGGCGACACTGCAGGAGTAGAGCTAGCTCTGGGGTGGAACCTGAAACAGGGGTAAGTGTGAGGCAAACCCACTGCTGGACCAGGGCAGCTCACTCATCTACAATAATTGACCTCTCCAGATGAACCTGCAGTGACTTACTGCACCAGCCTATCCCTGAGCAGATCCTGAGTCAGATGTCCCCCTGGAACAGGTATTTCACTGCCAGGGCCTCAAGTTAGCTTGTGCAGCGCTCAGCTAGGAACTTTCCTGCTGCATCACAGTGTTACAGATTCCCTAGACTTCGAGCCTCCTTTGAACCTATCTCTGTTCCTGCCCCAGCCTTTCTTAAGCCTTGTTCCTGCCTGCTTCAGCCTTGTCCATGCCCTATCCTGACCTTGCTCCAGTCCTGGTCTTGACCCTGCTCCAGCTCTGCACCCCCGACTGACTCCAACCATGATCCTGATTTGGCTTGTCTACAGACTCTGACCCTAGTTCTGACCCACAGCCTGTTCCCAGACCTCCATTTCAGTCCTGCCCTTGGCCTATGACTGGCTTTGCCCCTTGGTACCTGTTCTTGACCATCACTCCAACCACCTCACCTGACCACTTGGTACCTAGAGCCTGACAGTAAGGCTTGAGGGAGCCTGTTGGTCAGTATCCTTAAGCGAAACAGGGACTGGGAAGAGCTCAAAAGGACTAAAAACCCAAGCCTGTGGGCAGAAATGACTCAAGCTGGGCTTGATCTTGTTTGGGAGTTTTGAGTTCTGCCTGGGGAGAAACCTGGGAACTCGCTACTCTGAAAGAGGAGTAAGACAGAAGAAGAGCACAGGAGGGCAGAATACAGAATATTCATAGCTAGCATTGTGTTGGGCGCTTTGTTTGGGACACCTATACCCCAGAAGGATGATCAGACTGGAAGGCCAAGTCACCACAGCAGAGCACAGGAGTTCTGAGGATGAGGAGGCAGAGTCACTGTAATGCCAGGTCTCCCCATGAGGGGATGCTCTGGGATGGGACACTAGATAGGGAGGGCTCTGAGTTACTACAGAGAATTCTTTCCCAGTTGTCTGGCAGCTGCATCTTGCCCAAATCAGGGTCTAACTCAGGGATCAGCAACCTCTGGCACACGGCTCGCTAGGGTAAGCCCCCTGGTGGGCTGGGCTGGTTTGTTTACCTGCCACATCCGGAGGTTCCGCTGATTGTGGCCAGCACATCCCTCGGCCCGTGCCACTTCCCGCAGCCCCTATTGGCCTGGAGCAATGAACCACAGCCAGTGGGAGCAGCAATCGGTCGAACTTGTGGACGTGGCAGGTAAACAAATCGGCCTGGCCTGCCAGGATGCTTAACCTGGTGAGCCGCGTGCCAAAGGTTGCCAATCCCTGGTCTAACTGATGCCCATTTTTGTGGTTGAGAAGGAATTTTCCCCTGAATCAGATTGGCGGAGACCCTGGGTGGTTTTTTTTTTTTTTTTTTGCCTTCCTCTAGAGCATGGGATGCGGGTACCTTTGCCAGTTTAAACTAGTGGAAATGGTGGATTCGCTGTAACTTGAAGTCTTTAAATCATGATTTGAGGACTTCAGTAACTCAGCTAGAGGTTAGATGTCTATTATAGGAGTGGGTGGGTGCATTGTGGCCTGCATTGTGCAGGTCAGAGTAAATGATCATGATGGTCCCTTGTGGCCTTAGAGTCTATGAGGTTGTTATAGACATGAACACACTAAATTGTCAAATAGCCCTTGTCAGTTTATCCTACTGAAAACAATTCTAAGCTGGCATTCCCTGCAAACATTGTGTAATTCATCCTACCCAAACTTGTCTTGCCTTCTGCAGGTAGAACACATCCTTACACTGAGCCAACAGCCAGCTAGGGAAACTCCCAAAACTAAGACAGCTACAAACTAATTATGTAAGTGTTTGACCAACCAAAGTGGCATTTCAAGTATACACAACCCGCCTTACAGAACGTTGGAACTTAAATATGGCATACCCACACCGGGGAGTGCTGAAGTCTAACAATCTCCCCTTACTATCCTGCATGGGCTACCTGTACTGTGGATAGCAGTGAGAGGGGAGATCTCTCTGCTATTCCTATTCCTGTGAAAGTGAGCAGGGAGCGACTGCCACAGAATCAAGGGCTAGTGCGACTTACTTTGCCCATAGAGCAAAGGAGAAGCAGATCCTCAGTTTCACAATTTGGTCCATTCTCCACTCCTGGGATGGCACATATATGAGCTATGCAAGGTGCCAATCCAGCCCTAAATGTTATTTCAATTACAAAATGATTGCATCCAGACTTTATGTTTAAAGGGGGGGAAAAAGAGGGTGGGAGAGTTGGACAACCAACCTCAAGCAGTTTATATTAAACAGCACAGATGTTCAAGTATGTGCAATTGCATTAACAGCATAATATCATCTGATGCTAGTGTGGGTGCTGTGGATAGCTGTTCTTTCAAATGAGTTATTCCACAAAAATAATGTTCAATAATATTCAATATTCAATAAGTCTTTCCATGAGTTCATTTGTTAGGAAACGAATGGAGGTTTTTACACTGAAATTAAAATCCCCACAGTTTGTACTAATCAACCACATTTTAAAACAGTGTGTGGTATGCATTTTAAAATAAAGCTTCTCTGTTTCTACTGGCTTACTGATAACCTCCATACATACACACATGACACCCTAAACCTACTGTACATGTACCACAAAGTAAAAGTTTATCAGTGCTGTCAATCACTAGTATGTCTTATTCTTTAGACACATGAATCTTGTTTGGGTTCCGTGTCTATTTCCGAAGCTGTGAAAATTTGGGAAGGTTAGATGTTGGAACACAATGGAATATTTCCTTGCATTAACAACCAGAAAAAAACAAAAACAAACAGACACCCTGAAGGCCTTGTCTTTTTTCCTTAAATTCATAAAAAGCTGTATAATTACAAAGCTTGTGCACTGCTAATTTTCTACAGAACGTTCATGCTATATCAACCCTAAAATATATCTGAAGTGACAGAGCTGATACACTGATCAGTTGCCAGCCTGCACATCCTGCTATAGATAATGTGACCCACTGAAGCACAACCCAGTCTACATTGAGGGACAATGTTCTGGCTAGATTACTGAGAGAGAACTAGTGGGGGCGGTATGGAATCAGGGCACCACCAGACTGCACGCATCACAGGACGTTTTGCATTTTGATTATAACCCCGCATAAAAATTACAAGTGACTTTTTAATAAACAATCCCACTCAATTAGGTTCCATTAATAACCATAAACAAACCCATACAACTATATCCGTTGGAAAGACAACGTTTTCCTTTTCTGAGAACATATGTTTGTAAACCATGTAACTGGGCCCCGAGTAATTTTGGAGTGAGTAATTTCCGAATGTGCAATTACAAATGACTAAAGTGCAATAGCTCCCTGAAGCATCATCACAATTTCTGCAGCGAGTGCTTAATTGTAGCCAGACTTTGTAACCTGAACATGGCCTGTGTCCTTGCCATAACCCTAGGCCCAAGCTCCACTCTCCAACATATGGGAAAATTTTTCAAGCTGATTGCTCCAATCTGATTAGGGGAAGTTATGTAGCTGCCATTTATTCAGTGTCTTGTTACCACGCTCCAACAGCTGCTTTGTAAAAGATTCCCATTAAGGCCATTTTCTGCCTGCTCCAATTCCAGTGTGTCTGTTGAAGTAATTGTGACTGCGCTGATTGTTCTGGGGGTGCCAACAATTAAAAAATAAAAATGTTTTGGCTATCAGGTTGGCAAAAAAACAACTTTAATATCATAATGAATTGGCGAAGAGAATGAGTTTTCCCCCCCGTCCTCCCCAGTTTCCCAGTCTGAATTCCTTGGCATGTCACAAGAACTTCCTTCCTCAGTGTATGCAGACTGAGGCAAGCCCAGGTGTCTCTAAGAATGTGAGAGATGAGACACTCACTATATGTATATAGATTTTACAGGCAACTACTTAGAATAATATAACCCCAATTTGTGACAAGAATCCTTACCTTTAAAGAGACATCCTTACCTTTAAAGAGAAACTGCTGAGCTTCAGTTCATTTGCAAATTTGACACTATCAGCTCTGGACTCAACAAAGACTGTGAATGGCTTGCCAATTACAGAACCAGTTTCTCCTCCCTTGGTTTTCACACCTCTACTGCTAGAACAGGGCCTCACCCTCCCTGACTGAACTAACCTCGTTATCTCTAGCTTGCTTGCTAGCATATATATACCTGCCCCTGGAAATTTCCACTACCTGCGTCTGACGAAGTGGGTATTCACCCACGAAAGCTCACGCTCCAAAACGTCTGTTAGTCTATAAGGTGCCACAGGATTCTCTGCTGCTTTTACAGATCCAGACTAACACGGCTACCCCTCTGATACCTTTAAATGGCAGCCTGGGAACCTTAAACATTTTTCTGGATTTTTCAATCCGAGTTGTAAGAATGCTGTGGCCAACACTGCATGTAACCGAAACGTCAAGCCAGCACTGCTGGGGAACAGACAGCATTCCATCAAGGTACTGTGTTCTAAACTAAAATAAATGACACACATTCCAAAGTGAAGGAGCCTAAAGTACACAAAGAACTTAACAAATCTTCACCAGTGCTTTCAGCCAGTCCTGGAAGGCCATCATTTACATGGTGACCAAGGCATACATTCTTTCCTTATTTGTTCAAATGCTTGAAGAACTCATATTCATTTGGTCCAGAATTTTTACTGAACAAGCAATCCGATGGGCTGAATCTCAATTAATTTCTGATTAGAATGTTCTAGATGGGGCAAAAATATTGACGCTGGTTAGTCCTAGCTACTAACCCTCAAAAAACTCAGGGTTTGGGTTCAGCGGCTCACCTAAATGTCTAACTGCTTATTCGAGCTCCTTGAGATATATTCACTCCTGCTGTAATTCCATTTACTCCAACAAGCATCAGTTTGGCCCTTTAAATCTGCAAACTTGGGGTATGCTTCTGCATCTACTTAAGTCAATGGGAGCTTTATGATTGTCTTTATGATGGGGTCTTTGGTGTGGTAATCTTGCAAGATTCCTAGCACATCTCATTTCCAGTTACCTTGAGAATAGTTTTTCAGCGTATTTCATCATTTTCCCTATCACTGAGAAACCATAAAGCACAAAGACAAGTGAAAATGCAAACTTTTTTTTAAGTCATCCAAGGTTTTCATGTCTCAGAAGTTTGATTTGAGTAGCGGCAGTGGTTGGAGTTGCTCTTGATTGCATCTTGAGTGAGCACGTAGGGACAATTCTGTTCTCTGGACACTTATCCAAACTGCTTGGCTTTAACAGATTTCCATGTTTGTATCTGAGAACAGATTTCGGCCCTTCATTTTTTTGGATACCCCAGTTTGGTGTTAACAGTGAGAAAACATCTTTGTAGTATATCGCTGCTGTGTGAGTACCACTGCTAGCTCTGTACAAAACTTTCATACAGAACCCAAGATAAAGGAAATCCAGTTTCAGCTTTATCATAAAAACGATCCTCTACAAAGTCTGAGCATGGCCAATTTATCTTTTTTTTTTTTTTTTTATGTTGCCCCTCAACACCTAAGTATCTGAGCACCTCTCAAGTCTTAAAAATAACCAGGAACATTGATCTTTCTCTCACTCCAACCTGCTGGGAAGAAAGATAATGTTACTATATTTGATTGTTGAATTTGTTGTGTGTTGGTTTGTGTGGCAGAAGACTTTACTGCGGGGAAAGCCAAGCTAAAGAAAATAATTTTGCATTAAGTTCTGAACACAGCAAGGTTAGTAGATTCTTGTTTCTCCAGGTAGGAAATTTCATATTTTAGGTATAACTCTGGTAAAAGCTTAGGGCCAAGATTTTCATAAATGTGTGCCCAGAGTTAAGGGCCAATATTTTTATACCGAGGAGCCTACGTTCAGGCTCCAAAGTCCATGTTTAGAAAACTAAAGTTGGGGTTTACAAAAGTCCCATGGAAATGAAGAGAAGCTGATGGATGTGCAGCACTTTTTGACAGGTGTCAGTGAAGACTAAATTCTTCATTATCTCACTTAGAAAAGACAGGTTAGATAATAGGTGGTATTTGCCAGGTCATTAGCTGGCAGGTTTTTGTATGGCTGGTAGATTCCTTCAATCAGAGGAGATGTTGACAGTGCATAAAATTTTAAATAATGCCTAAGTCCCAGTGAAAATCACTTTTGAAAATGGGACTCAGGCTCTTAAGTGACTTAGAACTGTTAGTAATCCCATATGTTCCCTACTGTCTTTGACTATCCAGGGATCAGGAGCCCAGATGTTTATCCTCTTTGTTGTCAGTGATTCTGTGACTACTACTTGTGTGAAAGGGTCACATTCATGGAAGGAGAACTTCTGTGGTTTTGGCCTGATAGTCATCTTCTTGGTCTTGGCAGCCCCTAACACATCCCAGATATGCATGGTCTTCTTGATGAGATAAATAGTTAATTCTCTCAGCAAGATAGGTTGGCTTTGGAATTGAGTGCAGATCATCTGGGTTTGTGAGATGATTTGCAACTTTGAGAAGATTTGGGAGCTGTGACTGTGTTACCTTTTTGGCAGATAGCATATAGGATCTTTGGCTCAGAACCACAAAGGTATTTAGGAACCTAAATACCATTGTAGATCTGGGCCTTTCTGCCTACTTTGCATTGGAGTTATATATTTGCAAGAATTATTTCTGTCCAATCAATTTATCAGACCAGGTTTTTCACAAGTTTATTTTCAACAGTCACTGGTGAGTCTGGGGATGGAAAGGGATGCTTTGGTGGTATAGTATCTATAGTAGCAGTTAGGAAGTGCATATAGACTTTCATTAGTTTTACTCCATGGCCTCTTGGCTGGATAGAGCTTTCCTTTGGCAGTGTCTAAGAGTATTTTGATTATACCATGGAGATGAGTGTCTCTGAAGACAGAAGTGGTCTAACCAAAATAGGGTAACAGGTCCTTCATAATTTATGTCTACCAGTAGCCTGAGGGCCCAGTCCAGACATGGCTGTCTGTGTGTGTGTCAAAAAGTTCTCTCTGAGAAACCTAAGGTGGAAAATTTCAGAGAGGAGATTTTGAACCATTGCATCAGAGGTTTCCCAAGACTCGGAGTCTTTTGAGTTATATCACTATGTGAGAGGATGTCTCTATCAGCTCCTCTGTAAAGCATTTTTGATAGTAACAATATGTCAGCTTAGTTTTGTCTCTAAACTCACCATTTAAATGGATACCCTCAAAAGATTTTATTTCTAATGAGGTGTCATGGTATAAATCCCCACTTTGAACCTTAGAGTCCAAAAGATGGGGTACCAGCATGAATCCCCCTAAGCTTAATTACCAGCTTAGATCTTGTAGTGCTCCCACCAATCAGGACTTGCAGTGCCTGGCACACTCTGGTCCCCCCAAAACCTTTCCAGGGGACCCAAAGACCCAGACTCCCTGGATCTTAACACAAGGAAAATAAACCCTTTCCCCCACCGTTGCCTCTCCCAGGCTTTCCCTCCCTGGGTTACCCTGGAAGATCACTGTGATTCAATCTTCTTGAATCTTAAAACAGAGAAGAATGTTACCTTCTCCCCTCCTCTTTCCCCCCTCACCAAGAGGCCATAGAGATTGAAGCTCCATGAATCTAAAACAAAGAGGAAATTCACCTTTCCTCCCCCTCCTCTCTCCTGGAGAGAGAGACAGTGACTAATACAGAGAGAAATCAGGTTTTTCCTCCTCCCCTTCTCTCCTTTCTCCCACCAATTCCCCGGTGAGTGCAGACTCCTTCCCCTGGGGTCTTACACAAGATAACCAAAAAATCAATTAGATTCTAAAAAAGAAAAGCTTTTAATAAAAGAAAGGAAAACATAAAAGTTGTCTCTGTAATTAAGATGGTAAATTGTTACAGGGTCTTTCAGCTTATAGACACTAGAAAGAATCCTCCCCTTAGCATACATACAAATTGCAACAGAGATGCAATTTTTCCAGCCAAATACACATTTGCAAATAAAGAAAAACAATCAAAAAGACTAAACCTCTGTAATAAACGTCTGTCTCAAATCTGGACTTAGAGTTCAGCATCTGAGTGTTTACTGTGAACCTTCCCCAAGCTTATACCCAGCTTGGATCTATCTCGCTGCCACAGACAGAGATATAGCGCCTGCCTCGCCTCTGGTCCCCCAGACTTTCCCTGAAGAAATCCCCAAGACCCAGACCCCTGGGTCTCCCTATCTCATCCCCCAGCTTCCCCCCCTTTCCTGGGTTAGCCGTGCGATGCTATACTTCACTCCTTGAATACAACCGGAGAGGCAATCTAGCTTCCCCGAGGCTATGCATTCACCTAGTCAGCTCACACAAAGATTCCTCCTCCCTTTATCCTGTAGCCTTTCCACCCTGGACAATAGGAGGTGAGACACAGAGTTTGGACTTTTCCCTCCCTCTTCTAGCCTGTCACCGATATAACAGAGCTCTGGCACAGAGATTCCTCTCCCCTCTGCCTCACTAGGAAAAGAAACTTCCACAAGTTTAAAAAGAAAACTTTATCTAAAAAGAAAGAAAATACAAAACAATGTTACTGCATTAAGAGATCAATACAGGCTCTTGCTTAGAGAAATATAATAAACGTCTGATTTAAAAGATAGCCAATTTAAACCAGTCCAACACAGTACACCACACAACATGTAAATACAAAATCAAAGCTCATCCCAGCCGATTACTTTGTTTTCCTTTTGTACCACAGATGTTTAGGAGAAGATTTGAAAGAAGATGGAGTTAGAAGAAAACTTGTTTACTCACAGCCGAGGAAAAACAAAAAACCCAGAAAAAGCCAAAACCTCCAGGGTCCACCCTTACTTTTGAAAATCCTGTTTCCTGATTGGTCCTCTGGTCAGGTGTTTGGTTCCCTTTGTAAACCCTTAACAGTAAAAGAAAATTAACCCTTACCTTACCTATCTACTTATGACAACCTCCTTTCTACTTGTACTTACTACATGACAGAAAATTAGAGAGCCTGTAGGTACGTCCGGTCACTCTCAGAACCCAGAGAGAACAACGGACAAAGACAACACACAAAACAAAGACTTCCCTCCACCGAGATTTGAAAGTATCTTGTCTCCTGATTGGTCCTCTGGTCAGGTGTTCCAGGTTCACTTTTTGTAACCCTTTACAGGTAAAAGAGACATTTACCCGTAACTATCTGTTTATGACATGAGATTTTCCTGCATTTGAGTTCAGAGGGCTTGGTCCTCCTAGGAACCATGATGAACAGAATATCTTGGTAGGATAAGATGAACTAACACCAAATGATGGAATGAGTCAGTTAGGGTTCTGCAGCAAGAAGACTGTGGGTAGAGAAGGACTTAATGACCACACATCTCATTTTGATCAGCCTAGGGTTGAGGCTCTATTGCTTGTTATGGGCCCATGTAAGGTAGCTGTTTGCTGTTTGCACATGACCATATAATGATCTTCTTTCTAAGAACTTGTTGACCGGTTTCCTCTGTTTGTTCCCATTATGACTTGTATTGGGATGCAGTGGGCAGCTGGCCTGGTTCGCAGTAGTGATGGATTAATGGCATGTTAATTACCTAGAGAGCGGCAAGGTTGTTCAAATGCCCTTGCTTAATGGAATTGTATTAAAGTTCATTGTCAGTAAATAGATGAGGTATGTTAGATGCCCAAGGTATTGCTAAGTCTTTTGGACACTGCTAAACACAGTCCTGTTGCTGGTGAAGTTTCAGCCCGTGGTGATGAAAAGTGGGGTTGCAGGTGGGAGTTTTTATAATATGTATTTTAGATGCAGTCATTAGGCTGCTAATAGTTGTGGTGCAGACAGAAGTGGTGTAGCTTATGTTCCGAGGTGGGGTGTTGGTTCCCAACTATGTAGAAAGGCTCTGTTTGGCTTCCTGCTACGAGGTGACTGGGGAGAGAACAGGGAGATGTTTCTTGGCTCAGAGCTTCAAAATTCTCAGATGCAGGAAAAGCAGCTACTCAGAGCTGATCTATACTTAAAATGTAGGTCAACATAGCTACTGCTCTCAAGGGAGTGAAAAATCCACCCCCCTGAGTTCTGCAGCTATGCTAACTTAACCCCCAGTGTGGATGCAGCTAGGTCAATAGAAGAATGCTTCCCTTGAGCTAGCTACCATTGCCTGGTGAAGTGGTGTTTCTACAGTGACAGAAAATCCCCTTCTATCGGTGTAGGCTGTGTCTATATTATAGTGTTATACCAGCATAGCTAAGGCACCCATATGTGGCCTATGAGGTCTCATTCCGCTTTTAAGGGAAAACAGGTCTGTTGGGTGCTTCTTACTGCTGGTGGAGGTTCTAGCTAATTATTTTAAAAAATCATAGTAGTTGGGGCGGTTGTTTCTTTCCAGTGTCTGTTGTCGCTAGGAAGGAAGAAGTGGAGTGACCTATCCCACAACAAGTATCTAATTTTCCTTCAGGGCTTGTCTCCACTTACTGAGGGATTGAAGCACGACGATTGATCCACCGGGGGTTGATTTAGTGGCTCTAGTGTAGACTCACTAAATCGACTACCGATTACTGTCCCGTCAACTCTGGTACTCCACCGGAAGGAGAAGCATAAGGTGAGTTGATGGGAGAGTTTCTCCCGTCGGCCCAGCACAGTATAGATACCACAATAAGTCAACCTAAGGTAAGTCGACTGACGTAGCTGGAGTTGCGTAACTTAGGTTGACTTAGCCCCATAGTGTAGACCTTCCCTTAGATATAATCAAAGGTAGATCTAATGGGCAGCCAGTTAAACAATGTTGACCAGGCCCAGCAGCTAATGTATACATACAGCTGTAATGCTTAAAGAGTGCTCAAAGCTGGGATTCCAGCAGAGCTCACCTCTGGCTACACAGAGCTGGGGCCCTCTTCTTTCCTGCAAGCCATGTTCTTCCCTCACTGTGAACTGATTCAGTTACTTTGCATCTATTTTGGGGTGGGAAGGAGTTAAGACTGCCCAGCTAACTCAGTTGAATTAGCCCTGCAATCTCCTTGACTTGGGGATGGGAGGAGAAAATCACCACTGTTCTGGAAGCAAAATTAGTCCAGCATCCCCCTTGTTTGGGGGGAAAGAAATCATTCAACAATCTTCTCCTTTGAAAGTTTGGTGGGTGAGACAAAGAGAGAGGAGACTTGAGAGTATGGAAAGAAGATTGAAGAAAAAACCCACAAACCCTTCACATGGGGCTGGAAATTATGGTCCTCATCTTCTAGTGGATGAGAAGAGAAATTGAAAGCCCCCCACTTCCAAGAACATCCACCTGAGTGGAGGTGGCATCATGGGTAGAGAGCGAAGGGAAGAGTAAGTGGGGATAGGGTTTAGAGGAAAGGAAAGAGATAGAAAACAACTGAGAGAAGGAGTAGATAAGATTGATATAAAAAAGGGAGATAGAGATCATGGAGGAGTGTAACAGGATGGCTTGTCCCTTAAAGGCTGGGGCTAGCCAAGCCTGATTACAACAGAGTATACCTGGGAGAGATCAGGGTGATTGTCTCCTAAAGAGCATCAGGAGACTGTGGTGAAGTGGGGAAATTCAGGAAATTGTTGAGAATGTAAAAGCCTCCTGCAGGGAAGTTTTGAGACCAAGAGAGCTGCGACAGAGAGGAGCCACAGTGAGCAGGAGGCTTCTGCAAGAAACTCAAACTGAGAGATGAGTTTGGGCTTGGAAACCAGAAAAGAGGGCTGACAAAGGCTGAGCTTCAGTTAGGTAAAGCTTGGGAGTGCTGGGCCCAGCTCTTGCTGGAGACCCTAACTAGGAGAAAAGTTTGGCGGCCTGGAAGCCAGAGGACTAAGCTCCAGCTGGGGAAAGTCCGAGAAATGTTGAACGGGGACCTATGGGAGGAAGGGCTGGGAACTCCCTGTCTAAAGGGAGCGAGTGAACGGGATCTGAAGGGCCAGTATATGAGGACTCAATAAGTTGGACCCCAGGAGGCCAATGTTTTAATTACCTTTGGACTGCATGTTAAGGGGCCCTGAAGATGGGAGAAATAGGGCCCCACAGAGTGACCTAGGGCCATGAAAGCGTCATCAGGGCCCTGTTATGAGAAGGAAGAAGGGGAGAAACTGAAAGGATATGAATCAAACAGGAAAGAACATAAGACAAAGAAAAGGATTGGTGAGCAAGGAAGAAGGAAAAGTAGCACCTTAGTATTATTACAGCTTATACTGCAGAAGAATGAGAGAGTGAAATAAAAAAAAAACAGAGAGGAAAAGATACAGAAAAAGACAGAAGGAGGAAAGAAAAGTGGAGAGAAGGAAGAAGAAAAATAGGGAGTACAATAAGCTTATTAATTTAGAGAAAGCTTAATTAACTTATTCACTCCTACTTTCTACTGAGGACATATCCACACACAAAATAAGCTTCTCATGAGGCTCCTCCCCCCTTCCTATTGCACCAAACAAATACCCAACACATAGACAGGTTTCAGAGTAGCAGCCGTGTTAGTCTGTATCCACAAAAAGAACAGGAGTACTTGGGGGACCTTAGAGACTAACAAATTTTTTTCAGCATGAGCTTTCATGAGATAGTGACCAGAGAAGAAAAACAGCCATTACTAGGAGGCCCATATCATTCCTTAATGTTTTGGTTTACTAGAACAGAGCTTTACCTCTTGTTTAATGGCAAGTGCTTGACTTTGAAGCCCTAGTCTCCCCTGATCACTGTACTCCATAAATTAACGTGTTAATTGTACACCCAGTGCTGTCTATTAGGGAGGTGTGTATTTGACAGCCTCCAGCTGTGTATTTGCAGGGATCCTGTTGTAGAAATCATTACAACGAGCAGTTTCACAGCCTTTTTAATGCACTCTTAAAAGTAACAGTTATAGGAGCCTTAACATTTGCAGCTGAAATCTGTTTCGAGAATTGATCGTTCAGTTGGCTAAGCATTAACTTGATGTTAGATTGAATTGAAGAATGCCAATTTAGCCTTACACCACATATCATTCAACTAACACTGTAAGAGCTATTCTTTCTTAACTCCCCCGAAGTTGCCCCTACCTCCTGAAAATACTACCATTTTTACAGTATGTACTTCAGAAATTCTTTTGTAAATAGGCCCCATCTGTTCTTAATTTCGTGTCTAAACACCAAGGACCAGAATAGGAAACTCTTACTCACCTTGACTACTTGTGAGAGTAACTGCTCACTGGAGTAGTTTGGCAGTATGACTCCAAGAAAGATTCAAGTATATTTCATTTATTTATAGCAAATCTATTTGATCTTTCAAATGTACTGGCCACTACTACAATTAATTTTTCTAGCTTTGTGACACACGTGATCAGAGTGGACATCTGTTTCTACAAGTCTTGGATTTTCCCTCCTAGTCTACTCGGCTGTTGAGTCAAACACCTGCAATAATAAGTAAATAACTTTTTTAAAATTAGAAAAACTAAAGTCCGGCTGATGTTGAAAATATAAACTTACTGTAAAACAAAAATTACTATTTAACTGCATATTTTTCTTACCAATTAAAACTACAGGCGCAGCTTTAAAATATTATCCATGAGTTGGTATAATGGTATCCATAAAGGCTCCCATACCTACCATCAAGACATGCAGCCTAATCAACAGCTGATAAATTACTTTTTACCTCTAAACCAAATGTATGTTGGGGATGGGAGAATGGATGGGGAATAATGAACATCTCATAGGGTTGGATACAAACACCTGCATTTTTAGCTGGACCTGTGTCTCTGTGGCTGCAGCTAGAATAAGTTTGGCAGGAAAACAAAAATAAGCAGTTTCCCTTCCCCTTCTCACATACATTTATTATTTCTAAAACCAGAAAAAGAAAATCATCAAAAGGCCAAAAAAAAAAAAAATTCAGTGGAACTCAAAGATGCTTGACCCAGGGAGACAGAGATCTCTGTAATGTAAATAGAAAAATTTGAAGAGGGAAATAGCTTGCAGACGAATAATTGGGGAAGCTTGACCCGGGTATTGAAGGAGAGAGAGAAGAACGAAGATTTGTGAAATGTAAATGAAAAATACTTCAGTATAAACATTTACAGACCACATGGAATCCCATCTAGCCACAGAATGCTTCAATATGTAATTTTTAAAAGCAATTTGAGGTGCTGCTTATTTTAATAATAACTTCACAGAACTCTGTAATTTGTGATTTAAAATCCATTGAGTAGCTGCATGCAATATCTCACAGGTATTCTATTTCCACAAGTCCTTTAAAGTAGGCAACATTCTGAACAGGCATCCCTACATTACAGAGCATTCTCCTTGAACATACAGGGAACCTTCACAGCTGGAATAACACAGTAGGTTCTAAAGCATTTGAAAAATAAAATCAAGATTAAGATTAACTGAAACATTTTTCTCAGTGATAAATTTAAGCAAATTGAATGTAATTGCCTCAGTTTCATTCAAAGCCAGGGTCTGGGCCGACGTTCCACTGAAGTAGTCTTCCTGGCATTTGCAAGCCTGAGTACATGACATCATTTGGACAATTTGCACATATTTATATAATTTGTCATCATTTTGTCCTTACAGTCTGGAGAGTTACAGGATTTGCCTGCAGGCTTACTTTTCCCTGTGCACAGGATGCTTTATAATAATCATGTGCTTGCAATACTATTTTTAAAAACTGAAAAATATAAGTAAACATTGGGAACCTACTTCATACTTAAGGTTGATATGAAGAACATATATAAGCAGATATATGGGAGTTTGAAAATTCTAAACCTCAGCAAGGATGCAGATACAAAAGCTTTCTTTCTAAGGCTACTTTTGACATGGGCCTTGACAGCATGGGCCAGGAGTAGTATTTCTGTAGAGGTAGGTGAATTTTGTTGTAAGTAACACATGTAACACAAGTAACTTCTGTATATATCATGATTGCACAATTCTGCACAAGACTAAGGGATTATCAAAAGTATTAGGGAGATAATTCTTTGGGATACACTCCAAACTTAACTGATTTATTTGATATGAAGGGTGGGCCGGGAAGGGGAGAGATTTTCAGAAACAAGACTCTCAAGTTAGGCTTCTACACTCAGAGTTAGGCACCTAAATAAATGTCCTGATTTTTAAAATTGCTGAGCAGCCATGCATGCCTACTGAAGTTTTCAGGTGCCCATATTTGGAAAATCTTACTTACCCTTTGTATGTTGGGGGTTCTCTCTATGGTTCCTTCATCCATTCACAGCAGAAGTGGTTCCCAGCTCCTTCCCCTCCTGTTCAAACCCAGCAGTTAGTTCACATTAATTCATGTTCTCAAGGCTATTTGAGACAGGAAAAAGGCTAGAAACTTTAAAAAAGCTGAGATGCTCCTGTATAGTTCCAGCACCCCAGGGCGCCAACGGACACAGGCTTCATGGAACTCAAAGCCTGGGTTTGTTAAAATAACAACAGTTCTATGTATATTTGGGGCTTTCCTCAGACTAGATAGCTAGATCTGTACTACATCCAGTCAGTAAGGCCCTGATCCTGGACCAAGAGCCTTGCCATTGTCTTCAATGAGCCTAGGATCAAGCCCTAATCGAATCATGCCAACAGTTTGTAATTTTCTAAGGGGTGTCTCAGTACAAATAATAAAAAATGTAGATCTACAAGGGACTGCAAGAGATCATCTACTGACCCCCTTGTGCTGTGACAGGACCATCCCTGATAGGGGTATGTCTAACCTGGTCTTCAAAACCTCCAAGGAGAGAGATTCCATAACCTCCTTAGGTAACCTGTCCCAGTGCTTCTCTATCCTGGGTTGGAGGTGACATTGGGAGGGGAGTCTTAGAGTGATATGCCATACCTTAGGGGCGTAATATGTACACATGGAAGGGGCCACAAGGCTCTGAAACCTGGAAATCATCCTAGTGATAAGGTGTGTGATTTAGGCTCAGGGAAGTGTGTGATGGAGGTGTGTGAAGAGAACAGAGCAAATACATGGAAGCTAAGCTGTGGAAGGCCTTAAAGGCCAGAATGAGAAGCTTGATTTTGACACAGAAGATGAAAGGAAGCCACTGAAGGGATTTTTAAGCTGACCTTGTGACTTTAAGAGATGCAATGATTCTGCAAACAGGTGCAGCTAATTAAAATGTTTTTTTTTTAAAAAAACAAAACCCTACTATTATTTCATGAACATACCATGCAAGTTAACAAGCTAATACTACAATATATATTTAAAAGCAGCAGAGAATCCTGTGGCACCTTATAGACTAACAGACGTTTGGGAGCGTGAGCTTTCATGGGTGAATACCCATTTCGTCAGACGCAGGTAGTGGAAATTTCCAGGGGCAGGTATATATATGCTAGCGAAGCAAGCTAATAACGAGTTAGTTACAGATCAAGGGAGGATGAAGGCCCTGTTCTAGCAGTTAGAGGTGTGAAAAACAAGGGAGGAGAACTGGTTTGTAATTGGCAAGACCATTCACAGTCTTTGTTATCCCAGAGCCTGAGGTGTCGAAATTTGCAGATAACTGGAAGTCTCAGCAGTTTCTCTTGAAGTCTGGCCTGAAAGTTTTTTGGCTGCACAGGATGGCCATTTAAGGTCATGCTATAGGTGGCCATGAGGTAGGTTGAAGGCTCTCTCTACAGCGTTTTAGTATATTGCCATTCCTGATATCTGATTTATGTCCATTTATCCTTTCCGTAGGGATGTCATTTTGGCCGCATGTACAACAGAGGGCATTGTGCATAGGCGAGATATATACATTGGTGCGAGCAGGTGAACCAGTGATGGTAATGTTGAATCTGGTTAGGGTCGGTGATGGTGCGCTGGGTGTACGATAATGGTGGGCAGAGTATGGCTTCGAGGTTTGTTGCATGGATTGGTTCCTGAGAGTAGAGTTAACTATGGTACGTGTGTGCAGTGCGTGAGAAATACGTTTCAGGTTGCAGGTTGTCTGTGGGCAAGGATTTGGCGCCACCACAAGACCTGTTGGAATGTGGGAATCGTTGACCAAGGAAGGGAGTAGATCCCTGATGAAATGCGTTGAGGAGGTTTGAAGCTGGGGCGTTGTATGTAATTGGCAGTTGGAGTCCCTGTTGGTTATCTGAGGAAATACACTAAGGAAACTGCACCCATAACTACTCAGGACACTCGTCCCTACATTCTAGACATGGAACAAATCAAGCATAAAACCTATAGAAGCCACCAAACCAAGGGTTATTCTAATCTACCACCCCCAAGACACAAACCTGGAAAATCCGAACGCCGCATCAATCTCGGGCTTGAACGCTCACTGAAAGGACTGTACTGGATATGTGGACTCTCTACTCAGACCCCTATGCCACAGCAACATCGCAGCTATCTCAGTAAAAACCACTGATTCTGGGGAAAACACAATTGCATTGGTCAACCTCCCTGAAAACACCACCTAAGCCACATAGGATGTAGAGGCTCTCTAACACTAACATCCCACACCACAGATGGAATACAAGACGTCAGGAAACAGTAAAATATCCTGATGATGCCACAGACAACTTGGCTGCTGAGCTCTGTGCCTTTATAACTCACGACACAACATTCAAAGTTTGAATGACAATATATATCCTCCAAGAATCAAGTGGCACTGCTATGGGCATTCCGCATGGCCCCACAATACCCAAATTTAAATGGCTGACCTGAGAACAAAAGCTTCCTCAGCTCTCATCCACTCACAAGCCCTCTCTAACCTACGCTAGCATTGAACAATCTCAATCATCTGGACCCATGGGAAGGAACTCTAGAAAATCCACCAACGATTTCACAACTGCCAGCCCCACCATCAACCTTAGGCCTTGACCAAATCTATGCAGGAGGTCCACTTTCTATAGACACCGTCAACGTGCAAATAAGTAATGGTCACATAACACCCCCATATCGAAAACGCAGCACGAGCGGTATGGGCCTAACCATTCATAGCCCCAGCTTCCCATCCCGGGCAACATCACACGATCCATTGTCTACAGCCAAGCAAACTGAGGTAACAACCGCAATCTGCTCTATCGACCCATCAGACAGAGACCCAAACACCTACACAAATCTCCACAAGCATTCCTCAAGACACATACAATACACCGCATGAGGAAATTAGAAACAGATCAAACAGAGCCCAGCCGTGTAACCAGAAGCCTCCTACTGCAAGACAAACGCCAAGAAAGAAACCAACAGGACTCACTGGCCATTACATACCAGCCCGCCAGCATAAAACCCCCAACCGCATAATCAGGATCTTACAACCCATCCTGGTCAACGATCCCACACTTCCAACAGGTCTTGGGATGGCAGGCCAGTCCTGCCCACAGACAACCTGCCAACACTGAAACGTATTCGTCACCAGCAACTGCACACGCGTACATAGTCAACTCTACCTCAGGACCCAATCCATGCAACAAACCTCGAAGCCAACTCTGCCCACAACTACACACAGCGACACCATCACAGGAACTAACCAGAATCCAGGCCATACCATCACTGGTTCATAGTCACTCCACTCCACCAATGTAATAATACGCCATACATAATGCCAGCGAATGCCCTCTGCTATGTAACGATCGCCAAACGGACAGTCCACCTACGGAAAAGGATAAATGGACATAAATCCAAGATAATTCAGAGTTTTTTTTTTATTGGTGTTTTGAATGGCAATATACAAAAACCTGTAGGAGAGCACTTCAAACGCCTCCCTGGCCACACTATAGCAGACCTTAAAGTGGCCATCCTGCAGCAAAAAACTATCAGGACCAGTACTTCAAAGAGAAACTGCTGGAGCTTCAGTTATCTGCAAATTTGACACATCAGCTCTGGAACTAAACAAAGAACATGGTGATTGGCTTGCTCAATTACAGAACCAGTTTCTCTCCTCCCTTGGTTTTCACACCTCTACTGCTAGAACAGGGCCTCATCCTCCCTGACTGAACTAACCTCGTTATCTCTAGCTTGCTTGCTAGCATATATATACCTGCCCCTGGAAATTTCCACTACCTGTGTCTGACGAAATGGGTATTCACTCATGAAAGCTCACGCTCCCAAACGTCTGTTAGTCTATAAGGTGCCACAGGATTCTCTGCTGCTTTTACAGATCCAGACTAACACGGCTACCCCTCTGATACTTGAATATATATTTAACCCATCACAGTTTCTTGCGACTCAGATACCTAAACCAACAGATAAACTAAGGCACCAATCCTGCAAAGACTTAGGTATGTGCTTAACTAGATGTATTGTCTGTAAATCTTTGCAGGATCTGGACCGCCACGTCTGTCAATGACTCCTGACCAAACAAGCACATTTACTCACAATTCAGCTTCTAATCAGTATGCACACAGGTTACCAATGCACATATTTGGTACAGTGTCGTGTGATATCTTTAGAGAAAAGGCAATGGCCTGCCTATCTCAATGGATACCCTAGAATAAATTTGTTAACTAACTACAAAGAGTCCATAAAATCAGATGAGGCATGACAGAATTGAAGTCTTTAAGTCAGAGGCTCAGCTGTGGCAAACAGCCAGCTGTGCCACTGCCAGTTAGGCTATGCATATTACCATTACAATTATATCGAGGGGAAATGACTTCATGCACAGGGTATGGCCTGAATATTAAAAATTCCTTGAGAAAAATGAAAGGAGCATTACAGCATGATAGGAAAAGAGTGCAAACATGTTTCATTTTATTTCAACACTGCACTCCAGCAGATGCAATAGTAAGCAAAGGAAATTGCTAGGTCTCAGTTTCATGTTCCACAGTTTTACTGATTGGTGGACAGATTTACAGCTCATGTAAGAAACAATTAGAATAGTGACTTCACCAACAACAAAGCGAGAGAATAAATTCCGATAATGAGATAGGAAAAGTACAAGGTAGAAATGATCTATGTGCTTGCATTCAGGGTATAAAATGTCAAAAAGGCCTATGTCAGCGTGAATTGCACTAGGCAACAGCTGGTGTACAGATTACGTGTGTGCTCTCTCTCTCTCTCTCTCTCTCTCTCTCCCCTTTCTTTTATAGGCTTCTTTAAAAAAAAAAAAAACTAGAGAGTTCCCTGAAACACATTGCTATTTATTGGCTGTCAACTGAATAACCATAAATGTTTGGTTGGGAGGAGAAAAAAAAAAGGTTGGGGGGAGCTGGGAAAAAAAACTTCAAAGTTCTCCCGGTCACTTTAAATAGAAAACAAATCTACTGTTTAGTTTCTAAATTGTCAATTTAAATAAAAGAAGAAGTTTTTCAAGGTTAGGGAAACTGCTTTTTATTTTTCCCCCCTTGCTGTGTTGGATATAGTAACTGAGTGTCACATTCAAATAAAAGTAAGGAGAAGGTCAGGGGGTGAAGGGGAGGAGAAAAGTATGAAATGGTGAAACATCACTGCAACTGGGTACAACTAAAAGAAACCTGTTGCTCATTCACGGCATCTAGTTACATTATGAATTGGTAGAGTACCCAGTTCCCATGAAGAAGACGTTTTCTATCCTGTAGAAGACACAAGCTATAAAAAAGTAATGATGAATGATAATGTGATCTTATTCATAATGTACTTTCAATCCCTATGAACCTCAAAGTACAGTACTGTTCTATGGAGGTAATTATAGGGACTGCTTTATCCAATGAGCAAATGCAGCCTCTGCTGGGGTGAAACTGTTTAACAGCACATATTATACAACCATTTAGAACGAGGAGTGAAGACAATACTGTTTACAGGAGAAAGTGCAGAGGATATTTTGAGGACAATATAGTATCCAGATTGGAATTCGGCTGTGAGCTTGGGGTTCCCATCCCAAAGAAAACAAACATACGGATGTGCTACTCACTGAACTTCCTTAACCCCCATTTAAGCAGCATTTAAATTAAAAATATCCATGAACAGGAGGACTAGCCTGCTGATGTCTAGCCTTCTTTTACCATGCTTGTCATTCCACAGCATTCCTAGGTTTCCTAGTGCAACTATTGTATCAAAGCAATTTGATTAAACTGACTGACCTCGTGGCATTAGAATGTGTCCAAAATATCATGTTGTTAAATCAAGGAAGCAAGAATCTTGTGGTCTTACATTTGTCCTTGTTATCACGTATGGGTTTCTACAACAGTGCAAGCTTCTTTTTGGTTTGTGACTGATTTAACAGCTGTCATATGCTTTTTTAAGAATAAGCAAGAAAACGAGTCATTGGATGAAGTTGTCTAATGTTCAGCATTTAATTTTTAAAGAAGCTATATATTTAGAGTACAGCTGGTCAATTTACTAAGGGTTGTGATGGATTCTCCAGTCTCTGACAATATTTAAAGCAAGGTTGGATGTTTTTCTAAAAGACGAGCTCTCAGAATTATTTTGGAGAAGCTTTATGGCCTGCATTATATGGGAGATCAGACTAGATAATCACAATGGTCCCTTCTGGCCTTGGAATTTATGGAAAATGTATGCATTTTTGAAATGTTGATAATACCTGTTTTCACGCAGAATGTTTGCTGTTTTATGACCAGCTGATTTTTTATTTATTTAGTTATTTTAATTTCAAACCCTCCAAAATGGTTGGGAAATGTTTGCATCTTTCATCCAGTTCCAACTTAGAGCCAGATTGGACCCAGCCTTTGAGTGGTAGCAAAGAGACTATGCCCCATTAGGCACCTGTTGCAAGAATTGGGCACACTGGAAGACACTGCAGTGAGGGAACACAAGGATTGCTCCCAGCTATCGGTGCTCAGTTGTGTGAACAGAGACAAGACCTTGGCAGATAACAGAGGAAAGTGTACACTGTATCTTCTGTATGAGTAGTGAAATGGCTGCCCTCCCTTAGAGCTGTGGAAGGTGTTGGACATAAACTGGCCCTTGTCTGTTATGACAAGATGAGCTTGATGTTGTGAGCTGGGTGAAACCTTGTTATAGGTTGAGCTAAAATGTCATTGAGATTGATAGGTGTGAATTCACCCTTCAATATACATGACTGTAAGGATAAGCCTCTCCTAAGACAATAGAAGTATGTGAACCTGCCCAGGAGCATTTCCTGAGTGTTTTAGGTAGGTAGGTAGGTAGGAGTGTGGGGGTGTGTGTGGGGGTGTGGGTGTGGGTGTGGGTGGGTGGTGTGAAGGCAAAACAGACAAAAAAACTGGGAAAGGCTGAGAGAAGTAGAGACAGCTTGAAGGAGCAGCTGAAAGTATAGGATCTGACCCTGGAAGAAACTGAGGAAGAAGCTTTTGTTCAGAGGCGTAGATGGAAAAAGGTGTTCTTGGTGCTATGAGCACCAGAAGCCATTTCATGACCTTTGATTCCTTCTGTGTTCAGAGAGAAGACTTTGTACATTCTTTATAAATAAACAAAACTGCAGCAAGGAAATACCTACCATCAATTTCTCCTCCTACCTGGAACAACCTGTTAGACCCTGATTTTTTTGGCTAGCTGGTCAGGTTAAAAGGGGCAACAGTATTATATATGTGTCTATGGGCCTTCCACAATGGGCTGCCTATCTAGTTGGAAGTCATATGCTGACATTTCCATGTTTGTGTGGTTTAAACGTATATTTTCATGTTGCAGGCACAAACTGTCTATTATACTGTACATGTAGAAATGGGCTTGGTCCTGCAACTCTTCTGAGTGTTTAGGTCTGGCTCTGTTTACAAACCTTGTGGCTTGATCTGATCTCTAATGATGATTATTCAGCCATATCCTCCCCAGTGTAGGCTGTTTCCACAGCAAGGACAGGAAATTGAGCAAGGCTTCCCTTGTGGGTTCCCTACATATTCTGCCCTTGAGAGATGTGTACTTGCTTCCCCAGTCCCACTGAAGAGGAAGCAGGGAATTTGGCCCACCCAAACCACTGGTTTTGGGGGAATTCATGGAAGTACCATCTATCTCTTCAGAGACCCAGGAGCAGGACTGACAAGGTCTACACTGCCAACTCTAGATCCAGAACCTCCTCTTGCACAGATCAGAGAGATTCTGTTAAGGGTGACACCATGGCAGGCAGTCCTACACAGATTCCATCCACATCCTCTTCTTTGTCATTCAGGGCTTGGGCACTCCTCCTATAGATCCCTCAAGAGATCATCATCAGGGTGAAAACAGCTTGACTTGGCAGGATGTTTCACTTTTCAGTGAATGAGTAAAATGCTCCAGGTCTCTGAGCCACAGACTTGAGGCTCATCCATTTACTCGCAGCTTATATTCCAATTGTTCTGGAGCATGAGGGTAAAAAAGTAGTGTTTCTAAAGGCATCACTGATGGTTGTGAAATTAACGTCTGTCTTCAGAATTAAAAATTCTGGATTTTCAGCTGCTGTAAATCACTGTAGCTCTCCTGACTTCAGCTGAAGATTTCAGTACATTGCAGAAGGTTATTTCTACTCTATGCCTTCCATCTTTGGATCTCAAAGTGCTTTACAGACATTAATTAAGCCTCAAAACACCCCTGTGATGTACAGATTATAAACATTATCCCTATTAGGTTTATGAGAAAAGGACAGAGGCTGGGATTTTAAGAAGTTCTCATTGCTGGCCCAACTCTGATCCTACTGAAATCAATGGGAGTGCTATAATTGACATGAAACAGAACAGAGTTAGGCCAGCAGTAAGGGCCAGATTTTCAAAGGTATTTAGGTGCTGATAGATGCCTCATGGCATTTTCAACAGCACCTAAGCAGGTTAGGCACTGTCACTGGGGTTCCTCTGTTAGGGCATGCCCAGCCCCAGCATTCATCCTGGCCTTGGTCTGAGGTGTCCTGGTGTTTCTACCCATCAGTCTGGGCTTACGAGGGTCAGCCCTCTGCTTGAGCCCTGGATAGTTTGCCCCAACCATGATTTGTGAGTAGAATCATAGAATATCAAGGTTGGAAGAGACCTCAGGAGGTCATCTAGTCCAACCCACTGCTCAAAGCAGGACCAACCCCCAAACAGATTTTTACCCCACTTCTCCAAATGGCCCTCTCAAAAATTGAACTTACAACCCTGGGTTTAACAGGCCAATGCTCAAACCACTGAGATATCCCTCCCATCCAGACTAAGTGCATCTGATGAGTATAGAATATGAACCCATGCATGCAGAGCACAATTGATTAGTAATCCATCATCTTTATCACTCAGCCACCTCGTCTGAGCTGAGTGATAAATACAGTAAACACAAATGAAACATCCCACAGCTGGGAAAGTGTCCTCTTCCTTTCAAGTCTTCTGTAAAGCAATGGGACCACAGTGAGCTCACAGTCTACTTGCAGAGAATAGTCCTGTCATAAGTGGGCCCACAACAGGTCCTCTCTTCCTTCAGGGAGGGATTGACTGAGGAGTCCTTGCATTTAACCAGGCCTTGCTCCAGGAGCTAAGGACTGGAGAGCTGCTCTCCTTGCTGGTCAGCCATCAACTGAGCTAGATTTTTCCCTGTTAAGTTGCTCCATCCAATTGTGACATCTCACAGGTGGGGCAGGGCAAGGTCACCTGAGTCCACATTAACCCTGTGTTTCCCAATGCGGTTTCATATACACCAAACTCCCATTGATTTCAATGGGATTTAGGGATCTGAATATTTTTGAAGGATCTGGGTCTCCCTTTCTGCTTTTCCTTGTTTAAGACATGTAACCTCTCTTTCTCACTTTCCCTATGTTTATGCCTCCTAGAGAAGTTCTGAGGATTAATGTTTTTCAAAAGTATGTCAAATATGTAAAGTGCTATAGAAATCTTAAGCAGTAGTGGTGCTGAATGTTGCCTATTGTATTAACTCACTTTATATAATCTTTCCAGTTTTAATCTGGATTTCTTTAAGGTTAACCATCTCTATAAAACTTATTTCATTTTTCAGCTCGTGGTATATTTGTTCATTAAAAATTAATTTGGATTTTGTCTGTGCATGTCCACAAACTAAAAACAAATTCTGTGTTTTCTTTAAAGGCAATCAGTATTTTGTGTATGATCATTTCATAGAATGGAGTCCCTGAAATTAAAATTCTCTGTGTATGGGTGGCAATTTATTGGCAAAAATCACTCTTGAAAGATTATAAATCAATATTTTTATTTATATTCTTGCATGCAGTTTATTTTGTTTATTTTTAATCAAGTCTTTGATGCTTAAAATAAAAGTCTCAGAAATAGAATGAATAGGAACACAAGTTCAGATCCAGGATATAGCTTAAGCATTTGCTTAAGTGCTTTACAGAATCAGGGCCAGAATGATCATCATTTTCCAGGATCAAGCTCAAGGAACTGAAAAGAATTTCACAGAAAACATTCTCAGTAAAAATGATTGGCAAAAATAAAAACAAATACACAGATGAAACAAAAACAACAAAAAAGACAAAATCTAAACTGGTTAGTCTCAAGCTGTGAAGAGGTTAAATCAAAAACCCTGATGTCTTTCATTAGGTTTATAAATAAATGTTTTTCTAAAGGTTTGTAGAATTAAAAACATCAGGCTTAAGTTTAGCCAAACTTTTTACCTGTGTTAGGAAGGTGGCAAATTTTACAACATGATTGATTAATTTTTGTCCTAGTGAGTGCCCTCTATGTCAAGTAATTTCATTTAATATTTGGGCAGATCAATGAAACTTTTTAACCATTTTACTTGTCATTACATTACTTTATTTTAACTTCTGTCTGTTTTTTCTTGTTGAGTGAGGGATGCATGGCGAAAGGCCTTTGACATTGTGTTGATCAGGAAAATTGAGGTGATAACACAGTCTCTCTTAGCTTTGGATAGATTTCTTTATAATGAAGCCAACATTGTTTATTAGCTGTCCATTGAGACTACAGCCAGACAGATGAATCAAGTGTAAATTTATGGAACTGAGGCTGAGTAGACAGAATTAGAAAAGTATAGATATGTTACGCACACTAATTTTGTTAGATTTTTTTCAAATGGGAAGAGTGGTTTATAAAGTCTTGGAAATAACTATTTTCTATGGGAAATTGAGCAATTCTGGGTAGTGGGTTGTCCTGCTGTGCAGGAGTCCCAGAGTGATCAGTGACATGACTAAGCTACAAGATGTCTCCTGCTCATCCTGATGTAACCTAGCTAGTTAGGCCAGGCAGAGAGTCTATTTCTATTTTATTTGGAAGTGATCCAGTGGTTCTTTTGTTGTCTTCAAAATGTAATATTTTTTTTCTACCACTTGGGCAATTTGACTCTTTCTGATGAGGGTTTTTGGCCTATATACAGAGTGGCTGTATGTATGCACTGCAGAGTTTGCTCTCTCAATCCAAATGACAAGAGGATAAATCACTAATTTAGACTGGTGTAAATGAAGGCACGTGATGGGGTGCATAAATCTCACACTGATGGGGAAGGAGCTTGGGAGTCTCTGTGTTCTAACGTCTCAATGCAGAAACTTCCCAGCTCTGCAAGGAGTCCAGCAAACCCCAGACCTATGCCCAATGACTCAGCTACCCAGCCATAGGGACTCCAACAAAGCTGCTACCCAGGCACCTCTGAAGTAAAGTGGGGCCTCTGACTCTTTTTGCCTTGTTATTAATCCAAGGAGGGGGTTGATTTGTGTCGACCTGAACTTCTGCTTCCCCCCCAAAGCCCGTGAAGTAAATTAAGCAGGCCACCAGCAGGGTTAAGAGGCAGTGGCCTGTATTAGGTGAAAACTGCATGTGGCATGGGACCCTAGCCCAGCTAGGGAGGCAGCCCACAGAGACTGTCTTTACAGGACAAAATGTAGCTTTCTGCTGCAGATGGTAAGATTGCTCTTTAACATTCTAATTTGCACTCCAATATAGTTAGCTGTGTTCCAGCTTCCAGAGCACCTCACGTTGTCATACCACATTCTTCAAAAGAGACTTTCCCTTTATGTGGACCTTCTGACTGAAGAATTAAGAGTGCGCTTAATTGTCCTTGCTTTTATTGGAGAGTGCATTTAACCCTTTACATTACATTACATTAACATTAAATACGCTTCTAGGATATGAATATCCCCATACTTCACCTAAATAAAACATCAGACATAAAAATGCAGACTTATTCTTCCAACACCCAACATATATTTGCATTTCTATATAATTTTTTCTTTAATAATAAACCAAACTTTACATAAAAGTTGATCAGATGAATTACATGAGCAACATTTCTCTGTTTTGTAAATATGATTGTATTATAACTATTTATTATTTCCAGTGTTGTTGTAGCTGTGTCAGTAGTGGACACAAGGTGGACCAACTTTTATTGGACCAACTTCTGTCGATGGAAGTGAAAAGTTTTTGAGCTTCACAGAGCTCTTCCTGTTTGCCTGAAAAAGAGCGTTGTGGAGCTTGAAAGCTTGCCCCTTCCACAACCAGAAGTTGGTCCAATAGAAGGTATTACCTGACCCACCTTGCCTTTCTCTATTTATTATTTGTTAAGCATAAAAAATGTACTGTATGCTGTACCATGGAGAAAAGTGGTCACTGTGTGTGACCTAGAGCAGGGATCTGTAAGCCCCCTGGTGGGCCGGGCCAGTTTGTTTACTTGCTGTGTCCACAGGTTCAGCCGATCACAGCTCCCACTGGCTGCAGTTCGTTGCTCCAGGCCAATGGGGGCTGCGGGAAGCCGTGGCCAGCACATCACTCATCCCGTCCCGCTTCCTGCAGCCCCCATTGGCCCAGAACAGCGAACTGCGGCCAGTGGGAGCTGCGATTGGCCCAATCTGAGGACTCAGCAAGTAAACAAACTGGCCCAGCTGGCCAGGGGACTTACCCTGGCGAGCCGTGTGCCAACCGTTGCTGATCCCTGACCTAGAGTGTTTAGGTTAATATTAATTGATATTTCTGAGTAGAAAGGATGGTCTTTTGGGTGAAGCACTGAACTTGGACTAGGGAAATCTCGGTTCAATTCTTGGCTCCTTCATAGAATTCTTGTGTGACCCTGGAGAAGTTACATCATCACTATGTGCCTCAGTTCCCATGCTTTTGCTTGTGTGTTGTATCTCATTCATTCACCTTTGTCTGTTTTGTTGTGGTATTTGAATGCTATTGAGTGGTAGAGGGCTGTACAAAATACAGATCGTAGGGCTTATCTTCACTACCAGGGAGATTGATGATGCTGCAATCGATGCAGTGGGTGTTGATTTATTGAGTCTTGTGAAAGCCCGCTAAATCAATGGCAGAGTGCTCTCCAATCAACCCCGATACTCCATCTCCCTGAGAAGAGTAAGGTAATTTGACCAGAGAGTGTATCCCACCAATGCAGCATAGCAAAGACACCAGTATAAATTGACCTAAGCTATGTTGACTCCAGCTAGGTGTAATTTAGGTCAATTTACCCCAGTAGTGAAGACAAGCCCAGAGAGACCATACAAAAGAGTGTACAAAAAAGCCTACAATCTAAATAGACAATACAAATATATCAGATGCACTGGAATGATGAGAAGATGGATTAATAATATAACTGTGAACAATTTTAAAAGAAAAAAAACAAAAAATTGGAACTAAGTAATACAACACTTTATTTTTGGCATTAGTGATGGTATTCTAGATAGAAACAGGGGGCTTTAAGAGGTGCTTTGAAAGAGCGGAATATGAACATTCCCTTTGGGGCACCTGCCATTGGCCATAGTCAGAGGACAGGATGCTGGGCTTGGTGGACCTTTGGTCTAACCCAGTATAGCCGTTCTTATGTTCTTAACAGATTCAGCAGCTAGGAGGAAGGCAGTCCTGGAGATAGAGGAAAGCAAGAAGAACAGGGGGAGAAAATGATGTAGGAGTGGGATTAGATTAGTCCTCTTTAATCTATCAAAAAAGCTACTGTGAGAATTATTTTCCTCCCCTGCTGTTCTGATTTTGTCACTTTCTAATTATGACCCTGTCATAAACAGATAGCTAAGGGTTAATGTCTCTTTCACCTGGAAAGGGTTAACAAACAACACCTGACCAAAGGACCAATCAGGACACAAGATACTTTCAAATCTCAAGGGAGGGAAGCCTTTGTTTGTGGTTTTTCGGTTTGGCTTTGTTCTCTCTGGGTCCTGGACAGGACTGGAGGTGCAGCCAGGTTTCTGCCAATCTCCCTGCTACAGTCTCATATCTATTCAGAATAGTGAGTAAGTAAAAAGGCGGTTATAGTCTTTTAAATTGTTTTTCTTTATTGTTGCGAGGATAGTGTATAATTTGCACGGAAGTTATCTAAATTGGAATTATCGACTGAGATGTCTAAAAGCAAGAACGTGAGATATCTTGATACAGAACAATATAAATGTGTTTTAGCCTTCGTTATTTGAAAAGTTTCCTCTTTTAGCAACTAAATTGAATCTTGTTTATCCTGAAGTAAAAACCCAGGAAGGAGCGGCACCACCAGGGAAATGTGCGAGGAAGAAGACAGGGAGGAAAACTTGCTCCGCGTCATTCTTGTCTAGATCACGGGACTGAATCTGTCTGATCTCTCCTAGTGTACCACAGGGCCGGGAGAAGCGGAGAAAAGAGGGGAAGAGTGTTTATCCCCTGTTGTGAGACCTCAAGGAATCTGAGTCGGGTCCCAGGGAAGGTTTTGGGGAGACCAAGAGCGACTCAGGCGCTCTAACCCAAAGTCCTGATGGTGCAGCACACAGATCTAAGCGGTAAACAACTCTAAAGGATCATGCTGTATCCATAGTGGGCATATGCAAGGTCAGGAGATTGGAATCACTACCAAGGAAGGAACCCCTTGGCTTCTCCAAGCTGACATATACGTGCAGACTCTCACCTGCATTCAAGAAGACACCATAGGGGTAGTCTTGCTCAGCGGATACTCGCACATCAACAACCATCTCTCCGAAGACAGCCTCCAGCCAAGAGCATCACTGACCTGCACGTCACAAGAAAAGAAAAATAGTCTTAAAAAGAACGTACCTCATCGGTCATCAAAGCATCTAAGGTATTGAAATTAACTGTCGGTCTCCGGGCAGGGAACGATCTCTTGCTGTGTCGAGCAAGAGCTCCAAGCACATCAGGCGTAGTATGCAGTAGTCCAGGAGGGTCGCTACCTCGACTCTATCTGGTGGTGAATTGTAGAGAGTGTGGAAAGAATTTTAAGAATTTGCATTGGCATCCACCCCCCACTTAGCATAACCTCACAGCAGCTTGGGATGGTGATTTTAACAGCTCTGGGATCCCCAATTTCTTTGTTATTGGGGCAGGAGGAAAAAAAAGTTTGTCACCCTGGTTGTGTGAATGGGGAGCTGTGGGACTGCTTTGTGACAGAAATGACTCAACCTCAGTTGGGTGGTACTTGCTAAACATGGGACATGGGTTCCAAAACCCCATGAATTGAGAGAGGTTGAGGACTGGTGTGTGTGTGTAATGGTATGGGCCCCCTTTTGAGGGTCTGGAACACCAATTATACATCTTCCTCTCTCCAGTGTTAAAAAATAGAGCTAATTTTTTGATTCCCTTAAGAGTCCATCTAGAGACTGCTAAGCTGAATTCATGTTGGGCCACTGGTGCACTAGCACCAGGGCTCCCCACAAAGAGCTGAATTGAGACCACTGAGTGCTGTGTTAACTAGTGGGGGAGCCTGAAGGCCTATCGTTAAGTGACTGGCAGAGCAGAACAGTTTGCAGCCTGTTGGAGCAGCTCATGGAGTGGTGAGTGGAGTGAAGTGGTTTGCAGGGACAGCTGGAGGAGTGGCACAGCTGGTTGTGGTGAAGGCTGCAGCAGACCTCCACGGAGAGGTGGAGCAGTTGGCCTTGGCCTATGTAAGGTGCCCCTTAACACCCTGTGTGGACTTCCCCCCATCCTTTCCACCCAGGCTGGGGGGGGCGTAAAACTCTGCAGATAAACTCTCAAATTCTGGGGTGGTGCTGACCACAGACTTATGGGTTGTTGGACTTTGGGGTGATTGGACTAATGACCCTAAGGGGAAAAGGACATTGCCAAATGTACCTGGGGGTGGGTTTTTTTTGTTTATGGTTTGTGTTGTAATCCTGTTTGTGGTGTTTCTCTGCATTGTTTCCTTCCTTTATTAAAAAGATTTTGCTACACTCAGACTCCGTGCTTGCGAGAGGGGAAGTATTGCCTCCTAGAGGCGCCCAGGGGGGGTGTGGTATGTAAGTGTCCAGGTCACTGGGTGGGGGCTTGAGCCAGTTATGCATGGTGTTATTGAAACGGAACCCCTGGATACTGAACCTGGCCCTTGTTGCTGCCAATTCAGAGGGGCAGAAGGGTTACACTTAAACTAGTAATGAATATTATTAATATTAAATAATATGGACTCATGAGTTTAGAAAACAATTTTGTTCCAATAGATGGCCACTATTGGGTAATTTTTAGCACTTTTTCCCAAATACAAATTTACTCAATCAACTGATTTAGCTGAGATAAAGGACAACTGTAGCTGTTGAATAGATATCCCGTATACATCCTGACAGCAAAAACAGGCCTCTGCTTTCTTCTGAGTCCAAACTATTGTTACTCCAAATTCAGTAACAAAAGATGTTAACACATCTGCCTCTATCAGATACTGTTGGAGCTTGAATAAAAGATTTAGTGTATCAATAGCCAGCCTTCTCTTTCTTTATCTGATTTCTTGATCTGACACACAGGTCAAACCAATAAAGCTTTTTATTATTTTTTTTTAGCAGTACCTCACTGTAAAAGACACATGACAGCTAGTATGTGAATTGCAGGCATCTTTCTGAACCAATAATGCAACATGTTGGAGTTGTTCCTGTTGCCTATAGCCTTGGAAAAACTATTTGATTGAGAAACATAACTGCAGCCTCTTGCTACACTATTCTGTACAGTGCGTGCAATAAATCTTAATTCAGGTCATTGTCATTTTTACAGTTTGTTGGTTTGTTTTGCTTTGTGATGGGCTGTTAAACAGAACACCTAACATTGATGTTCAGGATATTTGCATTGTGTTTACTTTGTGCTTTTGACAGTACTTTAGTTGAAATCTACTCCACCTAGATGAAACCTAAGTATCCGAGCTGTGTCCACTGGATCTTCAACTACTGAGGACAAAGGGAAGTTTACCCTTGACTTCAGTGGGCCTTGGGTCAGACCCAATTTTAGCGAAACGCAGAACAGCTGAGGAGGTGAAGTAGGGCCTAGGATGCAGGAAGGATGTGCAGCCCCCAATCAGCCACTATGCCTCCTATAGGCTGGAATAGCCATTATAGCTTCTCTGAACCAGCTGTGAGGGGGACTAAGGCCAATGGATCCATGTTATGCTGAGAAGTACTGGTGATTCCTTGAATCACAAGCCTCTTTGAGAATGGGTGTGAATGCAACCTTCAATTAATAGAACTATCAGGAGGAGTTAATCAGAGGACCCTACCCATCCAAGAGAAAAGGTGTTCTGAATCACTTGTGCCCAAGAGTTTGGCCGAGGGAGCAGCTGATTTTTTCTGAGTACTGGTTTGGGGAAAGTGTGTGTGTGAGTGAAGGCAGAGTGTACTGAACCTAAGAACACACAGATCAGAGAGAGACAGAGGTGAAAAGTGTGAAAGCCAAGCCATAGCCTCTGAGCACAGTGTGACCCTGGAAAAAGCTAGAGACAGAGTGTAGCGGGGTGGGCACCCTGCTCCCTCTCTAAAGGGCTTAAAACAGCCCTGGGAGAGGGCTGCGGCGAGGGAAAAGCTGGACTGATTGGGGGAAGCAGCCACAGGTATGGCCCTATAAGAGGGTTGAGGGCCAGAGAGTGAGACAGACACTCCCTCTCGCTTCAGAAGGTTGCCTGGGAAGCTGAGAAGGGTATCTAGGTGAAGCAGTGCTGGGGAAAGGCAGAGGGAGCTGGGGAGCTCTGGCCTAGCAAAGCCCCAGGCTGCAGGCCTAGTTAAGGGCCCACAAAAGGGTACCAGGGTTGCAGAAGGGCAGCCCAGATATAGGCAGAGGCAGCTGGTCCATCCCTCACTTGCCAATGATGAGTGGTTTATAGACTGTAGTCTGTCCCAAGGAGTGGGGGCTAGATGATGACTGGCAGTAGCTACTGAGGCAAGGGGCGGATAAAGGGTTGGGGGCTCCCCTGGGTGAGGAGACCCAGTGACTGGGGACGAGGGTATTGTAGAGGGCACAGCCCTGAGAGAAAGTGCACTGGGGTCCGGAAGGGACATGGAGGCCAGCGACAGGTGAGACATCAGCTGGCAGAGGGTGCTCTGGAGCTGGAAAAGAGCTAATTCCCTGGACAACCAGCAGAAGGTGCCGCGCTGGTGTGTCTTGCCCCGCTACACAGAGCTTTTGGGTCAGTTGGCTAAAGAAGCTTGGGGCTATAAAAGCTAAGAAATAGCTCCTCTGGTTCTTGGTTCCTCCTGCTTTCAGAGAAGCAGGACTTTGTACATTCCTTGTAAATAAACAAGATTGCATTGAAGATAATACCAGACTCCATCCATTTCTGCTTCCAGCTGGAACATTCCCTTAACTTTGACTAACATCAAACATCAAAAAAAAACATCAAAGAAGAGCTCTCCAACCTGGAGAATCTCATTAATAACCAAACTTCCATACAAATGGACTTCACTAAAATAAGACAGGAGATCTACATTACTCACTTCACCTCTCTACAAAGGAAAAAGGACTGTAAGCTGTCTAAACTCCTACCTGCCACATGGGGCCACAGCTGTGGTACCCCTGACCCACCCAGCAATATCGTCAATCTATCCAACCACACAATCAGCCCAGAAGAAAAGTCTGTCCTATCTCGGGGACTCTTTTTCTGCCCTGCCACCCCTACCAACATGATACAGTTCTGCGGCGATCTGGAAGCCTACTTTCACTGTCTCTGTCTCAAAGAATACTTTCAGGACAACACTGAACAATGCACTGATACACAGGTACCCTCCCATCAACAGCACAAGAAGAAGAACTCCACATGGACTCCTCCTGAGGGTCGAAATGACAGTCTGGACCTATACATTGAATGCTTCAGATAGCATGTTAGTGAAATTTCAGGAGGTATAATATTGCAAGCGCTAGAAGATATACGAGTTAGTTCAATCAGGGAGGAATGAGGCCCCTTCAGCAGTTGAGGTGTGAACACAAGGAGGAGAAAACTGGTTTCTGTAGTTGGCAAGCCATTCACAGTCTTTGTATTTATCTGAGCTATGGTGTTCACAATTGGGAATTGAACTGAGTCAGCTTTTCTCTTTGATCTGGTCTGAAGTTTTTTTGCTGTCAGGTGGCACCTAAGGTCTGCCATGTTGGCCAGGGAGGTGAAGTGTCCGCTGCAGGTT
>NC_133769.1:245111981-245216132 GCF_003597395.2 Chelonoidis abingdonii | reverse complement strand
TGCATCTGACAAAGTGGGTATTCACCCACGAAAGCTCATGCTCCAAAATGTCTGTTAGTCTATAAGGTGCCACAGGATTCTTTGCTGCTCTTACAGATCCAGACTAACACGGCTACCCCTCTGATACTTAACTTTGACTAGATACTCCGACCAAAAAGGGGCCACAATCTACTTAAATATTGTTTTTTGATGCAGCCCTGGCCTACCCCTATTGTGACCTTCCATTCCTTACTACATGGGCTCAGAAGAGATCTTGTCCATGGCATGTGGTTGCGTAGCAACCCCGTGTAGGAAATGTAGCAGCAGAGCCCCTGGAGCATCACTATATAGGATTGATATGGTGTGATGGGCCTCACACTGGCCTTCAGCACATGGGCAAATTTCACCTTTAGATTATGATCATTCAGGCCCCACTCCTGCAATTCACTGCTCCTGTGCAGAGACTCACAGACTCCAGTGGGACTCTTTCTGAGCACAGCAAATTGCAGGATCGAGATCAATTTCCCATGCTGTTCATGTGAGCCTTTCACAGAACAGCGGGAAGAAGGGAGAGCTTTTTATTTTTAAAAGAAAATGTGAGTGGAAAAGCACAAAAAATTGGGAGGAGCATTCAGTGGTTGGTGTCATACTTGAAACTACTTTTGATTATGTATTTTTAAATAGACCACATTTCAAATGGGTCTTTTTAAGGGGACCCATACATTTCAACAAGAGAAAGGGGAAACATGAGAGACAACTAACATTTTGTTCTGCAATGATTTTTTTTATCAAGACCAAATAAACAGTACTTGTCTCTACTCTGACTGAGATTTATGTTTCAGTTCATACTGTGCTGCAATAGACTACAACAAGGCCTAGAGCTGAATCAAGTGAACTTCTCATCAAGGAAAGTTTTATTTCTGGAAAACTACAATGATTATATACACATCTATGCACCCAAACTCTTAGACTATGATGTGGTATAACATAATACCATGTGGAAGATAATCTAAGATATCAAAATACATTAATTCTCTTGCCCTGAAGGCCTGCTGGCTGATTACAGACAAGTCATCAGAGGTTTACACTCCAGTAAATTCACTTAGTTTTATAAGCCAGGTATTTCTTAGTGCTGCGATACATTGTATGCCACTGACTCTATTGATCTGATGTTATTAGATATATTAAAACTCTAAAATTGTATTTGAAAAAATATAATGTAATTCTAAAAATTTTCAGAATCTTAAATATTACGGTGCACAAAAACAAAGAACAACATTTTTGGCAAAATCTAATTTGTTTCTGTTATGCTGAATAAATTTGTCTTATTTCTCATAAACTATCTGGTGAGTTCTATCCATCTCTTGAGCTGAAAAGTGTAGATTACAGCACAGAAAGAATGATATCTAGGGATCCAGTCTTATCACTGGATCCTGATGAGTGGCGCCTTGTGTCTATGTGCAGCCCTTTTGAAGCCATGGAGTATATGTGGACCCAAGCAGACCTAACTGCAAGATTGAAGCCTAGTTTTGTTCACTGAAATTTGATGGTGCTCAAATGAAGTTGTAAATATTGCCATGCGGCTGGCCTCTTTTCTTAATGCTGGGATCATGCAGTGAGTGTGAGCTCGGGTCTTCTTGTGGTGTTTTCATGGTTCCAATATAAGCTGAAGATCCAATTTGTCATTTTTCCATTACCCCGGTAGAAATCAATAAGATCGTGATAATGTATAGAGGAAAAAAGTCACGAAAAATAGTATAGATTTTAATGAGTAAATATGCGAAAGCTGTAATCAGCAGCAGGGTGGTCCATAAATGAACAAAGTGCAAAACTGGATGAAATTATTCACTCAGTATTGTTGTTAGATTAGCTAACTGTTTCATGTCATGAACACAGATGTGAATGAGGCTCTGAGGACACCTGGAAAAGGGACTGTTGATACATATTCTTCTGCGACTAGTCTGAATAAAGTGATAAAGAGTCCTGTGGCACCTTATAGACTAACAGACATATTGGAGCATAAGCTTTTGTGGGTGAATACCCACTTTGTTAGATGGATGCATCTGATGAAGTGGGTGTTCACCCACAAAAGCTTATGCTCCAGACTGAAGTGGGTATTCACCCATGAAAGCTTATGCTCCAATACATCTGTTAGTCTATAAGGTGCCAGAGTACTCTTTGTTGCTTTTTACAGATCCAGACTAACAAGGCTACCTCTCTGATACTTGACAGTCTGAAGAAGACGACCACCACCTTGTGGATACCCAAAGAGCAAGATTTTTAGCTGATGTAAATCAACATAGTTTGTTTGAAGATACTGGTGCTATTCTAGTTTACAAATCTGGCCCTCTAGAGCTCTCGTTTTAGTCCTTCCTTTCATAGTGAACCAAAACAAGGGATACTTGGGCAGAAGCAGCAGAATCTATTTTTATTTCACCATCTATCAAAGTAACCCACCCAAATTCTCTTGTCATCATTAGCCTTTGGATCTACAGTGCATTGTCATGACACTTGCTATTAAACCAAACTGATTTTTTCCATACACTTTTTCATTTTTACATTGTTTCACTCTAATCCAATTCTCGCTGAAGTCAAAGGAAAGACCCAAATACTTCAGTGGGAATTGGATCAAGACCACTATAACTACCTTCCTCATGTTAAAAAAAGAAGGTGGGGGGAACCTCCATGTCTAAAGTTCTGTGTTTGCCAACATTATCTCTTGAAAAGATTCTTCATATGACAGTTTCAAATATATCATGTACACTGTCTATTAGAAACTCAACTCACCTGCTTTGTCAACCATAAAGTTTAGCCTCCCATTTTACATTCTGTAGGAAGCAACTGTTCATTAATTAAGAAATGTTTTACTCAATTATTTCCCACTCTTCCATCAAATCAATTTATTTTCTGGCAATTAAAGATACAGTAGCTATTGTTGCCAACAGTTTGTTTTGTTGCCTCTTTATTCTCTTTTAACATTCTGCTTTCACCATCACTTTTTCTTTCAACAGTTTCTTGCATAGTGCTAGTCTACCCTAAACTATTTTTCACAGATTATTATTTGTATTATATGTTTTAATATTTATATAGCACCATCAATGTGCATGACTATATATTTATATATAGCCATGCCCACTGATGGTACTATATATATGAAATGAATTCTAGGGCCAAATTCTCAGTTCATGTAAATGCGTGAAACTCCACTGAAGTCAGTGGAATGCTGCACAGAATTTGGCAGATGGTATCAGACTGAAGATTCTTAACATACCATGTTTAGAAATATCTATTAATGTAAAGAACTTTTTTCCAATGAAAGACATTCCAGTTCATCCATCTTTGCTTGGATCTTTTACTGTATCGTATTTATACACCTGAAATGCATTTATTTTTAACTGAATGACTATTTTCTTATCAATGTTCTTTTTACTGATACTTTGTGTGGGTGGTTGGGTGGGAGCCTATTGTGCTGTGTAGATCATGGGATGGAGAGTCAGGAGGCTTATGTTACTGTTGTTACCCATGAATCCCTCCATGACTTTGGGTAAGTCATTGCTCCTCACTGTGGCTCAGTTTGTCTCTGTATAATGGAGATAAATAATGAAAATTTATCCTCCTAGTGAAGCATTTTGAGTTCTATGTGAAAAGCACTATATAAGCACTAAGTATTAATTGTTAATATTTATTGCTTTATTGAATTGTTAATTTGTCTACCATCTGCCTTTCCCTCAACAACCACAGTTCCAGTCCTGTTCCCTACTACCTAGCTTCACTTGTACGTCTGCTGCTCCTGGCAAATTTCATTGTCTGATCTGAGTAATAATTGCAGTAGTGATTTAAAACACAAACAACCCATATAATAAGTATACCCCATACTACAAGCTAGGTATCCTCTGACATAGCAATAAAAGATAGGTCAGACTGCAGAAGTCTTTCTCCTATAGAAGACACACACTGCGTCCTACACAGAACTTATCAGATAATGTGTGGGGAGGGACCTTCTCTATGGAAAACTTTGACCTGTTAAAAAAAAATTCCCAAAACCAAAAGGGTTTTTTTTGGTTTTTGATGAAAAGTCAATTTTTTTCTTCTTCAGAAAGTAGTCACTTTATTAGAAAATTTTCATTTTGTCAAAAACCCAGTTTTCTGTCAAGAGAAAGTTGGTGACAGAAATTTTTGGACCAAGCCTAGTATTAGCATTATTAGCGTTATGTTCAGCTCTGCCCAAACATGATTTGAATGCACACTGAAGTCCTTACACACTACTCGGAAATGTTTGGTCTACAGCAAATTTCTTTCATTGTGTCTCTAACTTAAAAAAATAAAAAGAGCGAGTGCTTTTAAAGATATTTTGATCATCATCTGCACATCAGTTAAGCAACTGAAACTTTTAAAACAAAATTAGATTTCTTTGTGTAGGTCATTATTTTCATATTTTGATGCCGTGAGGCAAATGCAGTGTCTAAGGGCTCAATTCTACCATGTTTACTCATGCTGAGTAGTACCTTAGGGCTTGTCTACACAGGGAAAAGGCCCATCATAGCTAGTGTGGACTAGCTTGTATGTACCTGCTACTCTGCACTAACTCACCATGTGGACATAACTTTGTGTAGTTTAGCTTAATATTCTTTGGAAGTATGTTAACTAAAACACACAAACTCAGTACAGAGTAAATGTAACCACATGGTGAGTTAGCGGAGAGTAGCTAGTGTGCTTTAAATTCACACTCTTACTCATTTTCCATTAACTTACCCATGCAGACAAGCCCTTAGTCTGGGAGTAGTGCCATTGAAATGAATGCAACCAGTTGCTGACAAGGTACTAGTCAGCCTGAGTAAAAGAGGCAGAATTGGGCCTTACAAGAGAAACATTAATTTAGAGGCAAATGACAGATTTTGATTAAAGCCAGCTTGGATGTTCTTATTAAGTTTTGCTTCCAGGATGGAATGTGAGTATTTGCATCTTTCATGTAGTTCTGAAGACCTCTGTCATTGTCCATTTTCTCCCCCTTTACCCACAGTTTAAAGACATCACTCAACATCCTCCTGGTGAGGAGGACTGGACAAAAATCCCTTCAGAAAGATTCTGCTCTGTTCCTTAATCATCCAAACAGCTGTTGGTAAGTGATGTGAGGCATTTCAATCCCTCAGAGACTGAGCACTCACAGCTCCTGATTGCTCAGGGAACAAGAAAGCAAGACTGGGATCCTAAATCAAACCCTGTCTCTCACCCACTGATGGACAGATCACTATGACTAGGCCCTCTCATTAGTAATCTTTTCCTCAGTTAAAAAGAGACACTGTCCAGTGTTTTTTTTCTTTTAGAGATTTTAATATGTTATTTTATATCAGTAGAATTTGTAATATCTTAAAATCTGTGGCATCTTTTGGAACCATATATACTGTATACTTCCATGCCATGACATAGCACCATAAAACACAAGGCTGTAAAAGCCTATAATAATTTATGAGACTACATTAGATAGCCATGTATAATTTATAAAATGGATATTATGAAAGCAGTAATCTGACTGACTAACAAAGGTTGCAACTATATGGGTGTCTAGTGTGACCGCACAAAAAGGGTCCATTAGCCAACATTTACTAAACTGTAACAAAGAGTATTTTACAAAAGAAGGTACGTATTCCAAGAAATGAAATTACATTGACTAGAGGCAGTTCCTGAGTACGTGAAGGTGATGTTTTTGACTTTATGCCTCTGAATTAGAGATTTCCCACAAAATTCAAATCCAGGTTTCAAACACTAGAAAGTTTAGGGGAGTTTAGAGCTAAGGTTTTATGTCAGCCCATGATAAAGTTACAGGCCACTTGCAAAATATGAATTTGTATCCAGATCTGAGTTCAAATTATGAATCCCCCCCAAAGTTCAAGGAGTGTGGATTTGCGGGGTGAGGTGGGATGGGGACGATACTGGTGATTGAGATCTCTCTCTACTCAGAATTCATCCAAAGAAAATTGTAGCAAAGAGGCATGACCACCCTCAGAGGTTGACACTGAGGGACAGCCAGCTGCCCCCTGGTGGGCGGAAGAGGAAAGGTCATGCTCACCACACTGGAAGCAGAGGAGGAGGACAGGAACAGGAAGTATAAAAGTGGGCCCTGTAGCTCAGTTGGATGGCAGTCGCCAAAGGAGACGGATGTGTTCTCTCCACTGCTGATGCAGGAGCCTGCAGAAGACTTCAGTTACCCTGAGGACTTGCTCAAACTACCAGAGCTGTCAGACCCAATCAATGCTGAGGAGCTGCTGGGGTTGCCAGCAGTGTACCCCGAGGAGACACCAGACTCTCACCACACTGAGGTACCAAACCCTGGGAGAGTAGGAAGTAGGCCAGGAAAACTAGACAACCAGCTGGTAGAGTGCTGGCCTTGTGCAAGGTCAGCGTGTTGCTGGTGGATCCCCACTGACCCAGTGGGGGACCATTCCTCCACTGTTAGGGCCCTGGGCTGGGATGCAGTGGATTCAGGTGGGCCTGAGTCCGCCTACCCCCTGACACCCCATCCCTGGAGTGGCAGCCTCCCCACCTTCGGCCAGGAGGCCTGTGTAAGTCTACCATCCGCTGAGCTAGGACTCTAGACTGTGTTGGGCGCTCACTCATTGCTGGAGCCCCCTAGGCTATGTTGGGTGCTCACACCTGTCTGAAGGCCCGGCTCCTAGACTCTGACCTGCTCTACCCTTCTTGAGGGCTAGAGCTCTAGACTGCTTGTTTTTCAGCCATACCCATGGGCCTGGGCCCCAGAACTGTTCACTCCTCTTTCCTGCCTGAGGGTTTGAGCCCTAGAGACAGCTAATTTCCCCCTTGTACAGACTGCCATTCCAGGTGCGTGACAGCAAAGAGGCGTGGTTGCCCTCAGAGTCTGACAGTGAGGGATGGCCATGCATGCCTACGCAAATATAATTTAAAAAAAACCACTAAAGGAAGAAAGAGGCCTATGGTGTCATTCCAGCCAGTGGTTTGCTCAGAATGGACTTTTAGAGAGCAATGTACACCACCTACCTCAACCACTGTTCCTGATCTTTTAATAAACTTTATTCAGTCATTTAATTGTGTTGCTTCCCACAACATCTGACACAAAGGAATTTTTAGTATTATTTTTGGTAGCTTGTAATGCCACCCACAAGTGTTCAAAAATCATGAATAGCTTCCTTCTAAATCATGAGATTTTAAAAAATAAATATTGGATTCTTTGTATTATGGTAGTGGAATCGTTGAGATTCACATCTACAAGGGCTCTGCTAAGCCTATAACGCCTACTGAAACCCCACCTTCACTTAGCTTTTGGAGCTGAGCGACCTAGGCTGAATCCCGCTCCCACTGAAGTCAATGGGAATTTTATTCACTTCAAGATGGGCAATAATAGTCTCCTGTGGTGTAGCTTTCTAGATGGATTTGAATCGTATTCACAACCAATATTTGTTTCCTACACTGAAAACAATGAATGCAGCACTCAGTTTACTTAGAGGATGGGCACAGTATGGCTACTGGTATTGTGAACTTGCCTATGCTGCCTTGCAGGGTTCCTCAAAACAGACCTGATCAGACTACCTTGGGGATTAGAGAATAATTTATGTCCAATGGAAAGTCCATGATCTCTCCTGAGACTGCCAATCACAGTGCTAAGAGGGGAGGCGGTACAATCAACAGAACAGTCAGTTATGTGTGTACTTCTTTGCCTGATCCACAGAGGGTGCTGGTAGAAGTGGATGGGAAATAGTTTTACTGAAAATCTGTTTTGAAAAATTCCCCACCAGATCTAGGTATGAATCTGTGACACCCCCCAGTGACTGCACTTTACTCTTCGCTCAAATTCTAGAGAATCATATTTTCAGCTCAACCCCTATTGTTTGCAAAGATAGTAGTTGTCACAGCAGCTTTTAGGAACTGGACTGAGGCACTAAAAGCATTTCACATAGGTCATTTCTTCTTTCATCTGCATCACAAGTTGCTATCCCGATTGTTCAGCCATCTAAATGTTGCATCATCAAGGATAGCAAGGTGTTGCAGTCCACTCCTCAATCTTCTAGTTGTGCATGTCTCCATCACATATTTGACCGTCTGCGTTGTTGCCCCATAGTCACACTGAAGATTGAGCTAAGCTAAATGTCTCCATTGTGGAAGACACTTTGGCCATTCCAGTCAGCAACATGTTAAGCCTTGTCCGGGATCTGTGTCCCAGGTTGAAAACAGGTGGATGTAAGTTATGGCTTCTGAAAATTGTCAGCATTCCTATTTCTATCCCAGAGTTGCAGCCATTCTGCGAAGACATAGCTGTCAGCCCAGATTGGCACTGGGCTAGAAGCACTGGACTTAAGTGCATGAATGGCTGCTGTAAAAGGGTGTCGTGAAGTCAGTCAGGACATGTCAGCAGAACTGCAAATGTTGGTGTTCTGTTCGAGAGGCAGACAAATATAGGCCATGGAACAACCAACAGATGGGAAAAACCTTTGGTCACTACCAGCCTGGACTGGATTTGAACTGTTGTTTCAAGAATGAAAAGTTTCTACATCCCCTCAACCACCTCCTGAATCTCCAGTATATTTTGCTAACTCTACCCACATATCATTGAAATGATATGATAGAATAGGGAAGCCGTGTGAAGTAGCAGAGAGGGCACTGGCCTGCAAATTAGGAAGTTCTGTTCCTTGTAGAGCTGATTTGAAAAGCTTTTTTCAGTGACTGACAATTTACACACACTCTATTTCCTTCAACATTTTCAGATTTTTTTAAATATAAAAGTATTCATTCCATTGGTTCTAATAGATACATTTTTATTTCAGTTTTCAAAAGTGCAGAAATTTTGGTTTTCACTTTTCACTCTGCTGATTTTTGGGTCCCCTACCATTTTTCTTGCTCTTTTCTTTCTCTTGCCTTTTTTCCACAGGAATGAGGGAGGAAGGGGCCCAAAACCCCAAACCAATTAACTGAAAAAAACCAAACAAAAAAAAGGAGTAGGTTCAATTTGAAACAATACTAAAATGGTAGATGTGTTTTGTTTCATTGGGGAAAAAAAGCTGCAAAAATTTCAAATGAAATATTTTTGTTTAATTTAAAAATGTTCACAGAAAATATTTCTGTCTCTCTTAGGTACTTATATCGGCCCGTCCTTATAGTATACGAGTGCTCATAATCTTTAATGTATTTATCATCACACCACTACTGTGAGGTAGGGAAATGCTATTATTCCTACTTTACAGATGGGGAACTGGGCCACAAAGAGACTAAGGGTCAGATTTTCGAAGGTATTTAGGTGCCACAAGATGCAGATAGGAACTTCATAGGATTCTTAAAGCACCTAAGCAGGTTGGAGACCTAACTCCTATTGAAATCCACAGTTACCTGCCCAGCCTACTTAGGTGATTTTGAAAATCCCAGTAGGCTCCTACCGACATCTGGCCTTTGAAAATCTCACCCTAAGTGCCTTGCCTAAGATCACAGAGGCGGGGACTATGGCAGAGCAGGGAACAAAGCTTTTTCAGCCAGCATTAATTCTCACCTTTGCTACTGACCTGCTGTGTAACACTGAGCACGTCACATCACCTCTCTGTGTTTCTCTCTCCCCTCTCAGGCTCAGTCTATCTTTTCTATTTAGATTGTAAGTCCATCAAGGCAGGGACCATCTCTTACTATTAGAGCTGACTGGTGAAATTCCCATGAAACATTTTTTTGTCAGAATTTGTTGATTTTATCAAAATGTTTCATGGAAATGTTTTGACTTTGACAAGGTTCTGATGGAAACCAGGCAGGTTTTCGCCAGCTCGCCTGCCAAGGCTCCAAGACAGCTGACCATGCAGACTCCCAGGAACCTCAGGGCTTCCTGATTCCTGGGAGTTGGGCAGCCCAGGCAGCCAGCTGCCCTGGGACTTGGGGAGCAATGCGAGCCCTGGGTTCCAAGCTTTCAGGCTTCTAGCTCCTTGACAACCCACCAGACAGGCTTCCAAGGACCAAGACCTTCCCAGGTCCTGGGCAGCCCACCAGGCTGGCTGCCATGGATCCAGGGATCCTGCAAGCCCTGGCAGCTGCTAATTGAAATTGCCATTGTTGTCAGTTTCAGGGCTTCCCATCATTGGACACTGTATTTTCCACAGTATCTTGCACAGCAGGGCTCCAGTCTCAGTTGCGGCTACTATATGCTAGTTGAATATGAACAATATGTTGATATAGTACTATATATTAAGTGCCATCAATGTGCTTAGTGATCTACAAATACAAAAGATGGCCTTGACCCTTTTCAAAGAGATTTATAATCTAAAACAGATAGTCAGTATAGTGCAAACACATAACACACTGGATGATGGTCTTTTCTCAAAACATTGTGGCATACTTTTTTAACCTAGTTCTGATGCTGTGTGAAGACTTCATACAAGAAGTGAACTTTGGGGAGAAATTTAAATCAAGAGGAGGAGGTTGATCAGCATGGTAGGACAGGATGGGAGTTCATAGGAATGTATATGCAATGTTGTATATACCCGTAGGTATGTCTGAATGATTATAAGTTATATGTAAAGCCCAACTGGTGGGGTTTTTTCACTGAGGAACCAATTCAAGAGATTTGATGTAAATGATGTTTTCTATTGGAACATGCACTTGTTTATTTTGAAAAGTTACAATTTGTGAAAGCAGCAGGGTAATGGAACATTCATGAACCAACTGTCCTTCGCTTACAGCAGGGCACATCAAAGCACCTTAAAACTTTCTGCTTAAGATGCTCCAGCTATTAAATGATGAAGCCGATGTCAGCCGATGAATCCCTCACTTCTTTCATCTTTGGTTTTCCTTTTGACTCTTCCTCCTACATGTGTGTATCCCTGTGCTATTGCCAATTGCCTTTTAACCAGCATACTAGCAGTCCAGACCTGCCTAGCAGCTTGAGATCTCTCAGAAATGCTCTGTTTACCAGGAGCCAACCTGGCTGGATGAAAGTTGGTGCTTCTATAGTTGCAGTCCTTACCCTATAATATCTGAGGTGAAATCTGGTGAAAATCTTCCATATTTTCCTTTTGTATGGCTGGCATAGTGTCAGCTTGACTTTCAGTTCATTTTAATTCAGTTAGTGTGGCAAGAACCTTAAATGCCACCTTCTCCATTTTCAACAAAATATGGACAAATTTTACATGGTTCCTATAATCAATGCTTGATTGTATATTTAGTGTCAGCTATTTTTCCTCTCGTGGTCTCTAGAAACCTCTTTGTTGGAGGCATTTAAAAAAAATCCACAGAGAAACTGCATATTTTGACTAACAAAAGCAGCAGCAGCCTTTTCCTCCATAAATCACATTTTGCAAAACATCACTTGCCTGAGCGGGGCTCAGTTTTCTAAAACAAACAGGGCCATTGTTCTAGCCAGCTTCTAGAAAGGGTGGCATCTGTAAAATGGCCAGCCAGTGCATACCTGATTGTTCAGCCAGTGTTCCACCAGATTGGTGTCAGCTGGGTTTGCCCTTAAGGTTGCACTCCCCTGAGGCACTACAAATGGAGGCTGCTAACACAAAAAAGAGCAGCCACTAAGCAGCAGGTGGCCCCGCTGAGGTAATCAGGATCACATTCAACCGGGAAGCAGTCTCAATTTTCACCCCAGTGTCTGCCAAGGGGCCTGGAGCTGCCTTGTTAATGCTACAGGGAACACGTGGGACACATTGACTGCATTAATTGTCCCCACTCATTCAGAGGTGGATGAATTATAATGTTACCACTCCAGGGTAAAGCAAACACCTATCATAACAATCATGTCATTAGCGTGCAGATGCTGGTTGCTCTGCTTAACCTTTTGTATCTTTCTTTTTCTTTTTTTAATAGCGTGCAATAAGAATATTTTATATTGTTTTTCATATAATTGATTTTTAGGTTATAAGTGTTGAGTAAACGCTTGAAATAAGCAGAGCCATATTATTCAACAACTAGGAATAAAAGCACAGACTGGGAAAACCCAGATTAAAGTTCCTTTTGAGAGAAACAGCAGGCCTTTAAAAGTTTTTTCTTTCAGTGTAGATTTATCTTGTGCGGTGTGACTGACAGTTGTTGTTCACATGGTATTGGCTCCAAAATGACACATGGTATTAAAAAAATAAAAATCTTAAAAATGCTTCCAATCTAACTGTAGTTATCCAGGCCCACAGACAAAGAGTCACATATTCTGGTTTGTGAAAAATACTATTCATTGCTCTTAAATCTGCAACCAACACCTTAGTGTGTGTGTATTATATATATATATATATATATATATATATATATATATATATGCAATATAGATATATACACACACGTGGTGTTATACCTGTTTTTTTGTAAATTTGTGACAAGACTAATTTTGTTGTTACATACAAAAGGAAAATCATATATATTTAAAAAAAATAAAAATCTACTTTGGCTGGGTAAGGTGTATCTAATCACAGGTGCACCAGAGAAAATGTACTGGCAATTTTGTCCGTAAAGTTTCTTGGCACGTTACATCATCACTATTCTGTAATTAGAGATCCGGAGTTGGCAACGTCTTCAGTTGCAACTACCACAACTCTAAAACTTCCATCATCAGTCAAGCAATGCTTTGTATTTATTATTATAATAAATATTATAATTTAGAACTGCACCCAACGATTTGTTTTGTGCTTTCCAAAACAGGCTTCTGAATCTTAGATGCCTTTGAAAATGTTACCCAGTATCTTTTCCCTAAGACATTTACAAATGAAGGGCTCAATTCTGAAAATTCTTTCACATATGAGTAGCTTTACTCATCTAGTCAGGAGAGTAAAGTTACTTGTCTGTTCAAGAATTTGCTAGGCTTGGCACTAGCAAGGACCCTGATTCTGCATTAGGATTCACTAACATAGAGCCCCATGCCTGTGTAGAATCCTGTTGAAGTCAATTAACTGAGTTCTGTACTATTATTGATTAATATCACAATATGGATTGCTATGGTCAGAGCCCATTTGTTCCAGGTGTTGTACAAATATATAGAAAAGGACACTCCCTGCCCCAAAAGCCTTACATACTAAGGCCCCATTTCTGCAAAAACTTACAAACATGCTTAACATTACAAAATGTGAATAATCTTATTGGCTTCAGTGGGACTACTCATACTTCACTTAAGCATGTGCACTTGCCATTGCAGAATCAGGACCTAAAAGACAAGATTTAACAGATGGGCAAGACAAATGTGTGGGCAGAAAGGATGAGGTGATAATAATAACAGTGTGTATTGGAATAGACTATCAGGCTATAATTCATAGACCTACTAAACCAATCAGTAACAGTAATCATGGATCCCAATGCAGAATCAGGGACTAATATCAGACATGATATAACAAAAGGGTAACAATGCAACTGAAGGGATAGGGCAGGAATGACTGGATATCTTGATTACTGAGCACTGGCTAGTACATCACATGATGAGGTTAAGGTTTTATGGTTATTGTTTTGGCATTTTTTGAAGATAAGGAGACATTTCATCTGGCTAATTTAGTGTAGGCGTATGTGGTTTATGAAACACAGAAACCATTTAAATTTGTTTAGTCACGTTAGTCACAGTCTAATATGTAAATATATTTCAGATATGCCTGTTAAAACTATGTTGTTTATGAAAATCACTATGTCAATCCTTTTGGATAGATTTCCAAAGTGAAGAGTTTCAAGTAAATTTATGTTCTATAATCACTAGAAGGTGTGTTTGCTTGACATCAGAGTTTAATATTATGATTATTATTATTATGGATTCATCTTTCTGGGAAGAATAGCATTTTCTTGTCTGCTATATTTCCAGAATACAGGCCTTTTAATGCTGCAAACAAATATATATAAACTGTAATATTTTCTCTATGCTTACCACCTTGATTACTTGTGTAAACACTGTGAAGGGGCTAAATTGATCTTTCAAGCTTTCCTTGGTCTTATACACACAAGTTCATACCGATAAACATAAAACTCTGCAGTTTCAATGCAATGCTTTTTATGGAAAAATAAATAAATAAATCTGCAAGGGTATCCAGTTTGACCCATCTATTTTCAATTTATGGTATATATTTTTTTCAAGCATGCACATTTAGTTGATTGAAAATAAACAATGTTATTCAGCTGCAGCTGGGTGTTTGAGTGTGTGTGTGTTTTCTCCACAAGTAAGCTAGGTTAATATCAACTTTATTCAGACATGTTATTTTTTTCTAGTCTCCAAAAAAATTACCCTAAAAATGAACCCATATGAAAATGAGCTCTTGCATGTAAAATATTTTCCCACCCATTACTACTGGTGAATGGTTTTACTTAGCTTGCTCAACGTGGCACGCCTGCACAAATAATGAATATGCACTGCCTGCAAATCAATTCTCACCTTTTTGGCTTGAAAACTATTGTATACAACACAGATCTCCTGTATATTTTGAACCGAACTCTCTCTTTATAATAAGTTTTCCACTGTGGACCAGTAAAATGATTGTTGATAATTCATGCTCCTGCAAAATGACAGTGCTCCAGAAACTGGCTTTTTTTAAAAAAGGTGCTGTTTTATCATATAAAAAAAGTTTTTGATAATCCTTTGAAGATGAAGGAAAAGAACAATTTAACCTAAAGATGACATGGGTTGCAATTTGCTATAAATGGTTGCAGGAACAAAATTATTCAAACATGAAAATCTTGTGTAGCGAGATTCTCAGATGGTGTAAATCAACATCCACTGAAGTCAATGGAGCATCATGGATTTACAACACTTGAGAAACTGCTCGGTAGCATATGTGCTTTTGTTTAAAAAAGTAATAATCATGGATTGTATTCTACCTAAACAGGTGCATTATTAAAATAGCTGATGGTTTCCCATGTAATATATCTGTAAACTCTATTGCTATAATGGTTTAAGAAATAGCCCTGAATGCAATGTTATATTGTCTTAAACTATTCATAAATATTTTAAAAGTTAATTAGGAGACAACAGGTATGAATGGGCCAAGATTTATTTATAATTAAAAGCTGATATCAGATGTTACCTCTTCTCATACAGAACATTCCTTTAATTACCTATAATTAGGTATTTGTTTCTATGGTTTTCCAAAGTGAACAGAATTGAGATGACACTTTACAACTGTAAACTTGTTAGAAAGACTCACTGATTGTAATGAGAGAAGTTTCTTGGGTTTCGTTTGTTTGTTGCCTTGTTTTTAACAAGCAGGTAAAGTACATGATAGAAATAGTAAAATCTGCATTCCAGTTATTTCACTGATATATTAAATCACAGTATAATTTTGGTATAAATTGCCACCTGACCTTTATATGATGCTTCCTAGCTTTCCATGCCAATTGTTCTGTCTCTCTCAACCAAAATTTGAACACAAAACTGGACTTGTGGCTGATAGTGTAATCTTTCAATGAAACAAATGTGGGTTTTTTTCACAAAGTCTTCATTAGGATCCTTCTCACAAGGTGGAACTCAAGGAGAGAAAAATAGACTTTCCAGATCCCAAACTTGTGGGAAATTCAATGAACAAAACAAACACCTGAAAAAATTGCTGATTATGTGTTTGGAACTAAAATATTATAATCTATATGTGTGGATGTATATATGTTCCGGGGTGTCCTTATCAATTATTATTATTGTTTATTTATTTGTATTGTTGTAGTGCCTAAATGCCCTAGTCACGGACCAGAACCCCATTGTGCTTGGTGCTGTGCAAACACAGAAAAAAAGGATAACCTCCACCCTAAAGTTTACAATCTAGGTAAATCTATTATATTGCTCTTCCTACAATCTCATTAAGTTGTCAGTACAATCATACAGAAAATTCTAATACTCCACCCAGAATTATACAGTAACTTCACCTACTGACCGGGTTACATACAGCGTTCATAAAATTATTACACCTCAGTATGTTTAGATTATTTCATAGCAATCCAATGGCTCTCACATGGAGTTTGAAAGAAACACTAGCAAGGTAACCTTTAATGAGGCTCTGATTTAATGTCTCTGCTTCCTACAAGGCTCGGCATTTTTACTGGTATAGATAATATCAAGCCAAATTCTGAAAAATCTTAAGACAAATAGAGTCCATGCGACTTTTGCTTGAGTAAGGACTTAAGAATTGGGTACTGTATCTCCAAAACTACAAGCAGCTTTTGGACAAGTGCGTTATGGAGGAACAAATCTACCTCTGTTTCCTTGCTTTGGTGTAATGAAAGCATTTGGCAGGCAATTGCCACGCTTTTTTCATTTACCTTTTTGTTAAACTGTGTTCTGAACTGTAGTAAAGGGAGATTTCTTAGTCAAATTCTGTTCTCATTATATCTATGCAATGGTGCGCAGAATTTGTTCCTGGGGTCCAAAGTAAGATTCACCTATAGTAGATAAATGAAACACACATTGCTCAAACCAACAAGGATATATTCAACACATGCTTACGTTTATGTACTATATGTATAAATGTACTAACAGAAAATGGCCAGAAAGCTGGAAGGATGGATTTGAGAGTTAGACAGCCATTAAAGATTATAGACCAAATGCACCTGAGCAACATTATTGATGGTCTATGTACAGAATTTAGCTCTATGAATTTCACAGTGTATCACAATTATAAAAACATCATGTGGTCGTGGTTAAATGACTAATTTCTTACTGACGTCAGGGGTGTGTTGGTGGTTACACATTAGAGTGTGCACTTCCAGGCTTCTTTAAATACTGGTAATGACAAGAATCTATGGAATAAATCTTGTGTTGTTTTTTCCGCCTGTATTTCTGTTTAGGACTTTAACACGATAAGGCTAAATAGCCGATAAAGAAGCTATGATATAGAGGTGGGAACATAATTAATTAAAACTAGAATAGAAATGTATTGAAAAGAAAGCTAAAGGGCTACATTTGAATTGAAATCTCCCCTACTAAAACCAGGGGGGTTGCTCTTATCTGTTACCATTCATATCGGGACACCATCAGGGACCATTTTTGTCAGCCATCTGCATAGTCCCTGCTGTCCTGTATACAATAATCAGAATAATTGCTACCAATTTAAAACAAAAAACAAAAACAGCTGACATCTAGTGTGGGCTGAAAGATCACCTCCACTGTTCAGCCATGATAGGCACTAAACTGATAAGCGCCTGAGTAGGTTTTGACACACATGCACATTTATATCTCACGTTTGTCCTTGAACACAGTGGAAATGATCTGTTGTTCACCAGCACTGAAGCCATAGTCAGAGTCCAGACAATCCAATTTGTGAGGGAGAGATAGTTCTGTACCCAGAGATACATTCCTCCCAAGTTGCACTTGTGCAGTGTTAAGCTATGTGAGGTTTTGAATGGCTAAAGCTAATGATGCTGCCAAGATACCAGGCGAGGCAGGTATATTTTTAGAAATTCCTCCATTTACTGAATATCTGACCTACACTTTTTGGGTTCTAATTTCTTCAGGTATTGGAATACCTGAATAACTTAGACCTTCCTAAGGACTAATCTGATTTTATTTTTACTCGAAAGAAAAAAAAGGTGGTGGGAGGGAAGAGCCCATTTATGGATTTGTTCATTCCAGTTCCTTCTCTTTTCGTTTGCTCTCTGCTGACATCTTTGGATTTGCATCTTCTCCCACCATCCCCCAGCTGCACACCAGCCATCTCAGTCATTGCATAGTCACAGACTTGAAGAGCTATGACAATCTTGGTGTGAAGAGTGCAAGTCGTTGCCCTTTCATGTGCAGAACACTTATGCTTTGACTCCTTCTCCGGGTTTGAAATAAAATTCAAAGATTTTTGCAAATAAATAGTGATTTTTTAAGTGTCTGTATATGCTGTGCAAGACATTTCCTGTGCTTAGTGAGATTTTTGTGCTATAATAATCCATAAAACCTGTTTAGTTCAGCATGATTTTGATTTCTATCGAAATGCAGCATATAACACAGATATACTGGCACAGTATCTGTTTTTTCCATTTACCCAGCAGATCACACTTATTTTGCATGGTGCTTTTACACAAGGCCAATAATATCACATTACTCCATTCTGTAAATCATGACATATATTATTAATTCAGTGTTATATAAGAATTCAAGCTGGGAGGAGTAACTCAGTTTTCAAGGAGTCTTTAGTATCTCTTGGACATTATAAAAGGCTATGGTAGTAATTAGTCTTTTAAATAATTCCTTATGTCCTTAAGCACATTATGTAAATATATAGTACACGTCAGATGTGTGTGTGTGTGTGAGAGAGAGAGAGAGAGAGAGAGAGAGAGAGATTTCTTGCCATATTTGCATTGCTGCATTTGTAACTGAGCTGAAATGATGAAGCAATTTGTAGTAGTGTCAGTGACTCCTCAGGGGATACTCTGTGAATGCATGTCATTAGATGCAACACAATTTGCTTGGCTTTTTTCTCACTGTGTGCCGCCTGGGCGTGATTTTTGTAAGGTTTTGATATTGGATTTTAAAAGTGTTAATCTCTTGTTAATTTTAAATAAACCTGAATGTTCCTGTTTCCCCTGCCCAGACTGCTTGGCAACAGAGAAATTATTCTCTATTGTTTTCTAAAATATTCTTACTTAGACTGAAAAGGGTTAATTTAACCAATTCAGGGGTAATGGGGGAAGAGGTATTGGAGGATGGCTTACAAGGCCTTCTGCATTGCTTAAGCATTGAGATATGTAGGTAAAAGGGATGTGGGGGGACCTGCCCAACGGGCTGGGGGGAAAAATGCTTCCTGCTGCATGCTACTGGAGGGGAGCCCTGAAGATAATGAGCGTGTTGGAGAAATTTAGGGCTAGACTGCTAATGGACCATGGAATTTCAGCATTGGAGATGCTGTAGTCCTACCACCCCCTCTAAGGAGTGCAGAGTTCAGTGACTTCTTCTCCAGGCAATGGACTAAAACATTGGCCATAGAGGGGCTGGGTTGCAGCTTTACAACCTTTCTTGGGGCTGGGGAATGAACTCCCTTCTTCTTGTTTGCCACCTACATACAAAGCCTGTGGTTCAGCTTTTAGGTTAGATTAAATCAATATTTACAATCTTAAAAAATAAGCTCAAAAATAAAGTATATTTTAACAAATCCAAGTATCATCATTGCAAAAGCACTGAGCGCATACATAGCACTTGACATCCTCACGCTGCTTTGTACATATTAAGTGCCACATGGAAGGGAACCAGATAACCTTTTCAAGATACTCAACTAGCAATGGGCTGCTAGTTTGTATCAAATATTTATTTGATTCATTCTAATCTGTTTGTTGTTGCTGTTGTTCACAAGTTGTCCAAGCACAGTTCACAATTTTCTCAATTTTATTTGTCAGGCACAATTGTGGAAATGCCAGGTCAATTAATATACCCTAGTTCAACTAGCAGCAACCACTAGCGCCTTTCTTGTGCCTTCCCCATCCCAGTCTCACCAGAAAGATATGAAATAATATTCTCTTTACTTTTAGTTACAGGTGAGCCAAAGTACTTCAGATGATCCCGAATCAGTTAAAAATACACCTTAAAAATTACAGAGAAATAGAGTGTAAATTAAAAAAATGAAAAGAATCAGTTACGTGTATAAGTGCCAGGACATGAGTTCATGTTTCCAGTGGAAGAGGTAGTGAACGGAACTCTAACTGTTGCAGGAGAAAAACAACTCTAAACTCAGATCCTGGAGGTTGAACCCTGGGCGGTTTAGTCTTAGAATGTACACAGGCTTCAGATGTTTGCATGGCACATACACATGCCGTTCTGTTTGGATCCAACGGTTCTCCCACAGGCAAACCTTCCAATGAATCTTCCAGTGAAAATGAAAGTGCATTCTCAATGTGCCTAGGTAACGAAGAATTTACAAACAGTACCAGTGCCATCACTATCACTAGCCTGTGACCTTGGGCAAGTCACTGCTGTGATCTGTGCTTCAGTTTCCCCACATGTAAAATGTAGATAATGACACTTACCTCCCTTTGTATAAATACTTTGAGATGGACAATGAAAAGCCCTGTGTAGGAGTTGGATATTATTATTATATTTCCTTCTTCCCCTTACTATCTTCTCATCAGTTAGAGGATGTTTGACTACCCTGGCAAATGAATGAGTGACTTTGTGATCAGGGTAGCTTGTAATATGATGCCTGTGCCTGACAAAGTAGAGTTCAACTTAAAAATAATGTTAATAAAAAAACCCCAAACCTCCTGTTGGTTTACTTCATATTAAGAATTTGATCTTGTAGTTTATACTATTACAGGGTAATGAAATCTGCCCTGAAGAAAATTTTCAAAATAGATGCACCTCACAGAGACTTTATAATCCTTTTATAATGAAAATTGCTTTTTTTAAAAAATGTTATTTGGGACAAATTTACCTGACCTCACTGACTCCATGGATTGAGCTGTTTTGCCCAGAGTATTTTTCTGCAAGTAATGCTAACCACATTGTGTGGCTGTTCTTTAGGTTAATTTTCAAAAGGAGGCTGTAGCTCTTGAGGGCTGAGAGTGGTACTTCTATGTTCTCTTCCCAGTTCTGCAATTGCCTTATTCTGTGAATCTGGGCAACTCACTTATTGTGTTCATGCTTCAGTTTACTCATCCACAAAGAGGGTATAGTGATCAGTGGTGGTGTGAGGTTTGTTTAATTTCCATGTGAATGTATATAATAAGAAAAAAGCAGACTGAGATCCTTGGATGAAAGGAACAATGGGATCAGTCCTGCAAGGTTCTCAGCACTCTGGCCCTGACACTGCAAAGCACTTAAAAGTATGTCCAACTTTAACATGTGAACAGTCTCCTGGAAGTCAGACTTAAGCATGTGTTTAAGTACTTGGCAGGATTGTGATCAGAGTACTCAGTGCCTTACAGGACTGAGCCCTGAATAAGTATAGAGCATTATTACTTAATCTCTATGTACTTCAGGAGTCTCTCATAACTGCAGCCGTACTACACAATTTGCCTTGCTGAGCCAGGCTTTCTAACATATGTCAGGCCATGAAGATACTTGGCTGAGCAACAAATAACTCACACCTGCTTTTCTTCATGGTGGTAATGTACTTTTGTGCTGCCGCTCTGGCGCCAATGCTTCCTGCAGCCTTTCTAGCTGTCTTTGCCTTTTCTCACTCAAGATAAGGTGTGAAACAGACACAGAAGGGGCTAGAGAGAGGCTGTTGCAATGGTGGGGCTAGAGGAGGCTCGGCTGTCACTCAACTCCCTCTTAAAGCTACACTACCCTTGTTCAATCTAAGTAATCGGTCCAGTAGGCAAGTAATAGGTCCAATGGGTCTATTACCCATTTTTATTGCACAGCAAAGTAAATAGGCCAGTAAAACTAACACGCTGCCCCAGGGCTGCAATAATTTACACACCTTCTTACACCTTCCTTTTTTTTCCCCCTTCAGAATTGCTTTAGTGAACTTTTCCAACATTGCAGGTAGGGCTTTTGTGAATTCATCAGTAGAGAAGGCAGCAATTGAATAAGGCAGGATTTTAAAGTGTTGCATGTTTGTTTCCAGGGGCTCATGGCTGGCCTTTATTACTTGGTTCTACATTCATGCAGTACCTAATGCAATCACATTTTACTCTGCCTACATTGTTTAGTAGCAAGGACATAAAATGAAAGAGTAGAGGCTAGCACTTTTGACTGCCCGAAAGAATGTTTTTTTTCCATGTGGCTAAAGAAGGGGTGATTTCCTATTGAACCAAATGGAGGTACTGAGGAAAAGACCATTCTTTCCTAAATAGCAACAATTACGCATTTGGGAGCCACTAGTAAATGAGATTCTGATTCCCTGCTCAACCATAGTTATTCTGAGCTGGAAAACCTAACAGAAACACTACCAGATCAAAGGGTAGGTCTGTACCTGGGACTGATTAGAGAACAACTGCAGAGGTGCCGCTTTTCCTTCTCAAAACTTATTCATGTTTTTTTTTTCCTTTTTTTAAAAACATATGTTTTAATGGTAGAGTAGAGAATGACCCCTTCCCTTTTTGGTTAATTCCCATTCATCCGTTAGTTGGGCAAGCGGACACTTCTTATGGACAAGTGTAGATGCGGGATCACAATGATAATGAAAAACACTGAACATGCAGGGAATAGTAAAAAAAAAAAAGAAAGAAAGAAAAAGAAAAAAGAAACCCTGACAGGATTCCCTTGAGATCTCCAGTGCTTTCTGCCTTTAGTGAGAGCAATATTTTGGACAGTATTTTCTCACTTCTGTTTCTGGTCCCAGCCAGAAAGTATGGAACTATAAGAAAATATTTTTAATCAAACTTTTTTGAACAGCTCTGGCCAAAAGTAGGAACATAGGAATCCCCATACTGGATCAGACCAGAAGTCCATTGACTCCAGTCTCCTGTCACTGACTGTGATTAGTTAGTACCAGTTGCTTTACATGAACATGCAAGAAAACCCACAGTTGACAGTTATAGAATAATTTACCTACAGGAGGAGTTTCCTTCTAGCCCCCATTAGTTAGAAGTTGGTTTATGTCCTGCACTAAGATTATGGGATATGGGATTAGGCACACGTGGGTTGATATCCTTTCCAAACTCCTAGGGTGTGTCAACATGGCCCTGCAGTATGGATTACAGGGGAGTGAGCTGCAGCATGCACTAAAGTGTTGTGCTGTAATTGCCCCAGGTAGACCCTGCTGTTCTGAACTAAAGGTACCTATTTGATATTAACATAGTGCTGTTTCAAACAGAATGACATTAATGGAAATTAGATACTTTTTAGTTCATGCTAGCAGGGTCTACACAAGGAAATTACAGAGCAACAGTTTAGTGCATGCAGCAAATACCACCCACCTAAATCAACGGCCTGGGAAAATGAATGGGGCTGACAGTGAAATGGCGACAGTCCCAGTGCAAGAGAGGGAGACACTCTCCAAGGGATAATGGGTAGTTCCTCACCCTGGGAGTCTCTGGCACCCATTAGCCAGCTGGAGAAGAGTGGTGCTGATTGGCCAGCATTCCCCAGCTCCCAGGATTTAGCCCAGTGCAGGAACTATGTGGAGCCTCTTTCAGCTCTGTTCCAGCAGCCAACCCTGCCCAACTAAATTAGGAATGGAAACCCATCCTGACAGATGCTGAGGGTCTAGCCAATTACCCATTTGGTGTCAGGAAGGAATTTCTTCTCCCATGGGCCAATTGGCAGAGGACCAGGGAACTATTTGCCTTTCTCATAGCACCTTCAAGCCACAGTGGGTTAAGTAGGAATGTGCTTAGTACCTAAATGAGGTACAGGGGTGATGCTGTTTACTTGTTGCAAGTTGCAGCCAGTTTTCAGCGCAGTTAAGAGAATAAAATGACCAGTCCCAGGGGTAAAATATGGGGGATTTTGGTGATGGGCCTTAGGCTCATGTGACAGGTGAGACCTTGTGGGCTGAGATCCCCACCCTGCTGCACCCTCTGTCCCTTTTGCAATGGGAAGGGCTCTAGGATTCAGAGAGAGCTGAGTCCTGGGGGATAGGCTGAGGAAAGTCAACCCTGCTTTAGGTGTCATATAGTAAGGAGCCCTGTAACCTGCACCCTGGCATAAGAGAGTTGGGTGCCCCTCCCTTGTGCTAAACTTTAATAAAAGTTGTGGCCTGCCACTTAATTCCATGCACGTGTGTGTTCTCCTTTTGGTCGCATCAGTTCACACCCTCATAGTTCACACTGCAGAGCCATGTAGACAAGCCCTTAGTTACCCTTAATCCTTATGCATATAACTCAGGCTAGCCTCATTATCCAGGTGGCGGTTGTTGAGGATGATTTTATCGAAAGCAGCTGTTTCCACTTCCCTGGTTGTGAGGCACAAAACCATTTAAAATAAAAATCGAGAGGAATTGCAAAACTCCCTAGATTCTATGATGCACATTAGACAGAGTGCATGAGACAGACGCAGCAGAAAGGAGCATGAGCTCTTTATGAATTGGTACTTTTCCTCCCCCCAGGATCCTCATTAACACCCCCAACATGTAAAAAAATCTTCTATTTTCAATTCGCTAAATGGTGAATAAAACTTTATGGAAAAGCCCTGGTGGGATTAGTGTTTAGCTAGAAACCATGAGAATGCCACAGCGTAACATAGATGATTATGACACAGGTGAGGAAACTAAGCAGAGATCCAGTACGTAGAGTGGTGGAAAATAAAGAAAGCCCCTCTGGGACCAAGTCAGGTTAAGCTGTCTATGAACAGTAGTCAACTAGTGCTCATGCAGAAGCAGATTTGGAGCAGACAGTTAATGCTGGAGAACAGAATATTGAACATTTAAAACGGGGGTGTTGAAAGCTCATTCTTTGAGGTAAAACAGGTAGACAAATTAAAGATTAAAATAACATGAAAGAAAGCTCTCTTTACAGTGTTGTTTTTCCTAAGTAATTCTTCTTCAGAGTTAATTTAGTACCTGTGAAAGTTGCCAGACCAACAGCCATAAAGGCTGATGTCCTCTTTTTATCTGCAGAATGGGTACAACATGGATAATGGGAATGTAAAATTTCCTCCACAGCCCAGCTAGTGTCCCTCAACTATGCCCTGAAAGAACCACCTTAAGGAATAACAGAGTAGTGGGTGTCCACATTCATTCAGTCCCTGGACTCTCCCCTAAGAGTGTCAAAAAGTGTTTGTGTTGAAGGTGATTTAGTAATGTGGTGCTATGTCCGTTAGGAACTGCACAAAAACCACCAGTACTTTTCACACAGACCACCAAATGGCAATGAGATTACTTTCTGCAGTGCTTTATGGATCACCATTTCCTTATACAATGAAAAGAAGACTAGGCATCACTATTTGAGGAACGTTAGCCAAGCCTTAGTGACAGTACACTATAGACCACCAGGAAGCAGTCCCATAAGAACATACTACTTACTAACAGACTGAAAATGTTCAGGCCTCTTGTCTGGATTTAATATAATTGCTCTGCTGCTGCTAGAGAGATCCTGGAGTTTCTCTAAAGAATAAGCAAAGATACTGTCCTTTTACACTCCGAGGAGCGTAATCTTAAAAAATGTCTTCACTCTTTTTCCAGTGGCTATAGCCTCCTCTCACATTGTGTTACTGTGTATAGTGAGGACATTCGCGGGTGGAGCGGGGGAAGTTCACCCTTCTGGGTCCAAGTAAAATTGGTACTGGTTGTCTCTTGCATTCCAGTCTTAAAAACACTTGACAATTTGACACTCACACTGCTAAGTGGAACTGACAGAGGCTCATCAACAATAAGACATTGTTATCAACCCTGGCAGAAATCATACCAACAGCCTTATGTGAAGCGATGACTTGCATTTACTTCCAGGAGGGTGAATGCAATTGGGTGTCAGTTGTTCCTTGTGTTTGACTAGGGAAAGGTGAGGAAGTTACTTAAAGAACTTGTGTTCTTCCTGCTTCCCTCTCAGTCATCTTGGAAATAGATTGCAAATTGTTAAATCTTAAAATGCTGCAGAATAAGTGTCTCATTATTTTACTGTATTTATATATGGCTTGGAAAAACCTAATATGCTCCAATGATTGGTTTCAGATGTTGGTCTTTATCAGGCCCAAAATGCTGGGCAAAAGATAAAGGCAAATTGTTAGTACCATTGTGCTTGCCAATAATCTTTCTCCCTACTTTTCTCCCCCAAGAATCTGGTTGCATTAATGAGACTGTTTGCACAATACACACTGCACTGACCTTTCACGTTTGGGACAAGCATACCAATCCTGCCTCAGTCAGAGTGATGGAAAGCAATTTGAATCTGAAGGTTATAAGTGGTCAAAGCTGAAATGAATTCTGACAAGTTGTAGCTGAATTCCTGTTGCACAGAAACAGCCATCCCCTCTCCTCTCTTCTCTTTAAATGATCCAAAATTGGCTGTTTAATATCTGAGAGTTCCAGAGCTGGAGACTGTAGGAAATGGAAGGGTTTTATTGAGGCCAGCTGAAGGTGCTCTCATCAAGTGAATGGAGGTGTGTTGACAGCCTTTGAGCGTGCAAGTGAGTGACATGCAAATCCTGCGTCCTAAAGTGACCTTGGAAAAAAGTGTATGAAGAAATTAACGGAAGAATTTAAAAAGGGTTAGGTTTACTACACTGTCATCCTATTTCATGATACTCACTTAATAAATCAAGAGAGATTAAATATTTTCCTTTCACTACTCCATCGTTGTGCAGACCTGTTGACAAAACTGAGTAATGTGACATTTGAGTGGAAAATGTTGAATGTATGCATGGGCCACTGTACTTGAAAAGGAACATTATAGTATTGCATAAAATAAATGCTGTAAAAACTGTAACTTAATTAGGGAAGTATTTACCCTTTCCTCTTCCAGTGTCGGTTTGGGCTTTTTTATTTCATGACCATTTACAATGTGCATCTTAGATTAAACCAGATAACATAACATCTTTGTAAAAAATAAAAGTGACTAGAAGGCACAAAGGGCTTAGTGACTTTCCTGCGTAGTAAACCATCCACCCAATGCTCTTTCTGAACATAAACATCAACCAAGGGATATGGATTTCTCTACACTTGGCTTTTCATTCTTAAACCAGTTCATTTGTTTTTCTCTTCCATAAATTCTAGTGAACTTTAAGAGACTGAAAGCCTATATATGATGAGGCTGCAACCCAGGGGCATGGGAACTGCTAAAAACTAATGGTTTCTTCTTCATTTTCTAACTTCTTGCTAAAGAAGCCCCACCTATGCAGAGCCAAAGGAACTGTTTAGAGAACAGCTAACTATTACCCATACATGATCTTTCCTTTTTTCTTCTCTTTTTGCTGTGGGGTGATAGAGGAAACACCTGCACTGGGGCTCTGGCCTCTTCTACCCAGCTGACTTTTTTCATCCATGCACTGGCTTGGGGTCAGCCTAGCAAACAGGTGTTTTCCCTCAGAATAGCTTTCTTGTCTGAGTCCAAGTGGATCATAAGGGTCGAACTTTGCGGCGGGGGATCATAGGTCAAACACAGCAGCACTGGGTCCCTTGGGTACTGAGCTTACCAGGTGTTTAATATTATCAGAGGTTATTTGCTGAAACTGTGATAGTGTTCTCAGCGATTCAAAATAAATTTAACGAGAATGCTTTTAAAAGCCCCCCCCCCACATTAGAGGATGTCTGTTCAATGGACAGAGAAGCTAACGTTAATTCGTTCAGGCATGTGTACTTTCTCCAAAAGGGAACATGTGTACGCAGAGACTTGGCCCCATTTGTTGCAATTTTGGGTCTCATTTCCATTTGCAAGAAAGATAACTATTTACATATGGAAGCAATAAATAAGAGAAGTCATTAAAATTTCTCTAATTTAGAAAAAAAAATGTTAATGAAGTAATATCTTTGCCAGGGCAGGCAGAAATGTAAATTAGAGAATTGGAAGGAAACCTATTAAAGGGATTGCTATGTTACTAGTATTTTTTAATCTAATGAATTTATGAATTGCTCGTTGTTAGGCCACAAACTTTGTTAATTTCCTATGTGTTTAGTTAAGCAGCAAAAGGGGAAAAATGTGCCTGGTAACAATCAACCTGGCCTAATACTTTCATAGAATATGTTAAGTCTATTAGTCTAAATCTCAAAATCAAAAACAATAATATTTACAGGAAGAGTAATGCAATAAGAGGGAATCTAGGTTGTGTAGAGTGTGTCAGTGTATCTACTTCTGTACTAAAAATAGTGGCACTCTTTTATAATTTGGGGGGTATTCAGTTCTTTTACTTTTACAACGCAATGAGTGTTAAAAGATTGAGCAATGCACTGAACAGTTTTATTAGAGGTAAGGGAAATGCTACCCCCCACCCAATATCAATGTATAGCATCAATTTAGCAGTCACATGTCCACTACTAGTAAAATCAGAGGTCTGGTAATGCCATACCCTCCTGGATAGCCTCTGCTCCAATGCCTGCAGGAAGATTTACGTACTCCCTCTTTCTAGCAGACAGAAGGGGCCTCATAGGCTCACTTCAGTGGAAAAATGGAGTCTGAGCAGTTAAGGAATGACTAAGGCATTGAATCTTAGTTCCTATATCATTGCAGATTGGGAGCTGGAGTGGGTTGGAAAAGGTTTATCAATTAGCTAAAATACAAATTGGGATTTTCAAAAATGCCTAAGGGGACTGGGTACCAAGTCAGTAGGAGCTGGGGCCCTTGCCAAGGGCTTTTGAAAATCCTACCCTTAATACCAGAGATGTGACAGTGGGGGAAAAAAAGTGATCCTTCAATAAGTCAGTTCTTTCCATGTTAGAGATGTGATGGCATTGTGTTTGGCTATACTGGCACGTAAACCAAAGTAGGAATGGTCCTATCTCTACAGATTAGTCAGTACTGTGTTGGAGCTACCTACTTCTTCACTCGTTAACCATAACACCTCTGTTACCTAATTCTGGTGACCTGATTCTGAAAATAGGTCCTCCTAACTTCATTGGTATCCTCCTGACTTCTTGCAGTATCTGGCTTTTAATGAACAACCAAGACAGTTATTTAAAACCACAACCTCCTGTGGCAACTAAGCAGTGAATCTTTCATCTTTTTATACAAGTTGAGTTAGTGGTGATAGTATCCACTGCAGTTGGGCAGACCAGTTCAGATAAAAAGATAAGACACATACAAACTCCAATCAAACTTCTTATAAGTCTTGATAATGTTTAACTTTCTTCCCATTATATTTCACTTTTCTGTGTCTCTACACTGCTGCTTCTGGTCCCACTTAGAACTCAGAAGTGCAAAACCACCAAAACAAAGGCTATTCTCGTATACGAACATAAGAATGGCCGTACCGGGTCAGACCAAAGGTCCATCTAGTCCAGTATCTGTCTACCGGCAGTGGCCAATGACAAGTGCCCCAAAGGGAGTGAACCTGACAGGCAATGATCAAGTGATCTCTCTCCTGCCATCCATCTCCATCCTCTGACAAACAGAAGTTAGGGGCACTATTCCTTACCCATCCTGGCTAATAGCCATTTATGGACTTAACCACCATGAATTTATCCAGTTCCTTTTTAAACGCTGTTATTAGTCCTAGCTTCTACTCTAGTAGGAGTTCCAAGTTGACTGTGCGTATGTGTGAAGATAGAACTTTCTTTTATTTGTTTTAATCTGTGCCTTATTATTTCTTTGATGACCCTTAGTTTCTTTTGTATTTGGGCAATTTAAGTAAATACTTTTCCTTATCCACTTTTCCACGATCACTTCTATTTTATTACTCTTATCATCTATCCACCTTACGTCTCCTTCTTTCCAAGCTGAGAGTCCTAGCCTCTTTAATCTTTCCTCATGGGGACCATCTCCACACCTAATCTTTTAGTTGTCCTTTTCTGAAACCTTTTCTAGTGCCGTGTATTTTTTTTTGAGTGAGGAGACACATCTGTACACGTATCAAATTGTGGGCGTACCATGGAGTTTATATAAGGGCAATAATTATATTCTCAGTCTTATTCTCAGTCCTCTTTTAATTTCCTTACTATTACCTTTGCTGAGCCTTCACACTGCTTGAACATCTTCAGAGAATGTCATTGATGACTCCAGATCTTTTCCTGACTCGTTGTAGCTAAATTATCCCCATCATATTTGTATTGTATAGTGGGGTTATTTTTTCCAAGTTGCATTCTTTACTTTATCTCATTATATTCATTTGCCATTTGTTGCCCAATTACTTAGTTTTGTGAGATCTTTTTGAAGTTCTTACAGGTCTGTGGTCTAACTTATCTTGAGCAGTTTAGTTCATCTTTCAAACTTTGACCTCATGTTTACCCCTTTCTTCAGATCATTTATGAGTAATTGAATAGGATTGGTCCAGGACTGACCCTGGGGGGAACAAACACTAGAATTTACCTGGAATTTACCATTAATTCCTACCCTTTGTTCCCTGTCTTTTAACCAGTTCTCAATCCATGAAAGGACCTTCCCTTTTATCCCATGACAGCTTAATTTACATAACAGCCTTAGGTGAAGGACCTTGTCAAAGGCTTTCTGGAAATCTAAGTATATTATGTCCACTGGATCCCCCCTATGTCCACTGGATCCTGGTATAAAAGGAAATCTCACTGAAAAGCCTGTCCTTGTGAGATTTTACAGCCTATGTCTGCATTCTTGAGGGTCAGATAGTTTGGATAAGTGTCATAGAGGTATTTGAACATTTTCTTTTTCTCCACTGAACCTCCAAACCTGGGTCTCACAAACAACTAGACACGTTTGTGCTGCTGGGGATTAGATACACTTTCATGTGCCCTTGACCATGAAAATATTTACCAGGGATTTACTAGTTGCCAGTTAGAAAAGTCAAAAGCAGGTTTTCTGGGTCTCCTTTGCCACTGTTACAGGTGAAAAGTGTTTGGTGATGACTTAGACAAGAATATTCTTGCAGTTCAGACACTGGACTAAAACTCAGAAGAGCTGGCTTCCATTCCAGCCTCGGCCAATGCTTCCTATATGACAAGTCATTAATGTCTCTGAGACTCAGTTCCCCATCTGTTAAATGGAGATAATGCTTCCCTACCTCACAGGTATGTTGTGAGGATAAAATCTATTAAAGTTTGTCAGATACTAGGAGCACCTCAGAAGAGCCAACCAATGAATTATTCCTGCATAATAAGCCAATTGAAGAAGCCCTTATTTGGCTATGGTTAGGGAACCCTTTTCATGGGGGCCAATCTTAGGTAAAATCCAAAATGGAAATTCTGAGGAAGCATAATGAACTTCAGTGACTGATTTGTTTGGCAGTCAGTAACAATTAAATCAGCTTGGATTTTATACCACATCAAAACATTCCACCCTATTGTTTCTAAACAGCATGAGAAACTATGCCTGGCTTCTGTGCCAGTAATGTATTTATTATTTGTGTTTGGATTTCTATATCCACACCAGTCTAGATGTACAAAGATGGACCAATTTTAAAACACACAGAAAAATAATTATCACCATTTTACATATAAGTGTCATTACGACGTTTTCAAAAGACACTGTTTCCAATGCACTAGATGGAATGGCCTGAGCTGAAATTCATTAGAGCAGGATTGGACTCCAAAGTCCTACCAAGCTCTTGAAATCAAATCTTGCCCTTTCAGCTCAACCTATCTCTCCTGAAAATGCTTGAGAAAATATATCGGGATATATAATGGTATAAATTGTCAGAAACCCATTATGGGCCTATAACCATTTATACCAGTTGAGGATCTGCCTCACTGTTCCTGGAAGATCAACAAAATCAATCTCTGTCTGACTGAGAAGGGAAGTGAGTTCTGGAGTCAAGGGCCTTCACTGAAAATATCTTGGGCTTCTATCCTCTAAGACTGAACTGTTCAAGACTGCTTAGAAGAGCCCTGTTCCCATAAATGTTAATAGAAATTGGGTGTCCAGGTCCCTCTGGCAGTTTTGAAATTTTCACCCCAAATGTATAAGTCTCTGGCCAGTTAACTTTAGTGTCCCAGATGATCTTGATTGTTGTGGTAAATGACTGAGGGCTTGGCTACACTTGCAAGTTAAGTGCATTAAGTAACCCCTGACGTGTCCACACTGGCAAGGCACGTAAAGAACCCGGACTCCGTGGCTGGAGACCCCATGGTAATCTAGGTCCACGAGAAGTATAAAGCTTGCTGCACCCCTGCTGGAATGCCGTGGTGCCAGTGTGGATGCCCTGGTCTATTAATGCATTCTGATCGGTTTCCAGAAGTGTCCCACAATGCCTGTTCTAGCCACTCTAGTCATCACTCTGAATTCTACTGCCCTGCCCTCCGGTGACCAACTGTGAGACCCACCCTTTAAATTCTCTGGGATTTTTGATCTTCCCCTTCCTGTTTGCTCAACCAGGCATGGAGTGCTCTCAGCGCATCTTTCCAGGTGACCATGCCTGCAAGCATCAGGCAATCCCCAGTATGGAACAATGGTGAGGTGCTGGACATCATCAGTGTTTGGGGGGAGAAAGCTGTCCAGTCCCAGCTGCTCTCCAGCCATAGGAATTATAATACTTTGGGGCAGATATAAAGGGACATGACAGAAAGAGCCCATGACCGGGATATATTGCAGTGGAGGGTTAAAGGGAAGGAGCTGTGGAATGCCTACCACAAAGCGCAGAAGGCAAATCGCCACTCCGGTGCTGCCCCCATGACCTGCCGTTTCTACAAAGAGCTGGATGCAATACTCCACTCTGAAGAGCACCGTGGACACTTCAGAGGTTGTAGCAGCCCAGCGTTCAACAAGGCCGGAGGAGGAAAGTGGGAGCTAGAAAGAGGGGGACAGCCCAGCATTCCTAAATGCATGCAGTCAGAGCTGTTTTCAAGCCAGAAGGAAGGTAGCCAGTCACAGCGAATGGTGCTTGAGGAAGAACAAACAGCAGAGGAGGTACCCAGTAAGTGGCTTTTATTTGTTTTTTTCATTTGTTCATTGCAGGCTCTTGGGGTGAGGAGGGTTAGGGCTGCATGCATGCCTAGATGCAGAATAGGGCGTGGATGTGCTCTCTCACATCATGGTAATTAGTCTCAGTGATCTCTTCAAAGGTCTCATGCAGAAGCTGGACAATCCACTTGCGCAAGTTCCTTGGCAGAGCTACTGTGCTTCTTGTCCCAGTAAAGCTAGCTAACATGTTCATGCCACTGTGCCGTGAGGGGCGGGGGGACCATTGCTGCACACAGGCAAGCTGCATATGGGCCAGGGCGGAAGCCGCATTGTAGTAGAAGACCCTCCCTTGCTTCCCAGGTCACCCTCAGCAGCGAGATATCTTCCAGGATGAATTGATCCTGTGGAAAATGTGGGTACAGTGTTCAGTACAGGGGCCCTCTGCAGCTGTTGGCTCTCCCCAAGGCACAGAAATTCAGAGGACTGTATGGCCCTGAAACAATCAGTCCCCCTTGCCCCTGTGCTTATTAACTATTTTGGGGCTCCTGTGGGTTATGTGCAGTCGCTTTGGGAAGGACAATTTCTGCTATTGTGTAGACTGTGCTTGTCTTTAAGTACAGCCAAATCATTGCTCTGCCTGATGTGAACAATGCTGTCTCTGTTAAGTGTTGCATTTTGGCTTTACAGATGCAACCTTGAGATCCCAGCTGTCCATGTTATCAATGGCTGAAAGACTCCAAAGAATCAGGAAGCATCCACGAAGAGGCAAAGAGGACATGCTGCATAAAGTCATGCAGCAGTCCCTTAATGAAAATCAAAAAGTGCAGGAGTGGCAGGAGAGTGAAAGGAGGTTCAGCCAGTAGAATGCACTGGCACCAAAGCACAGAGCAGCTGCTCAGCATCGTGGAATGCCAAGTGGACTCAATACAGGCACTTGTAGCAATGCAGATGGAGCACATCCATGCCCACCCTCCCTGCAGCCCTTGTCCCAAAACTCTTTCCCTTGTGCCCCCATGTCACCGCGAACCCACTTTCCCCAACATTCGGATTCTTATCATCACCAGCTGCCTCCAACACCTGTAGCTTCAACACCCAGCCCTGCAAACTATGACCCTGACCCACTGCACTCAACTTCCATTACCACACATTTTAGCCAGCCTGAAGGGCAGCATGCATTGCACAACACTCCAGACACGAAGGCTTAGTATGATAACAGGACATACTCAAATCTCTGATTGTCCCATTCCCCACCTCACCCCCTTCCCTCGTCCCACACAGCACAGATGTGTCATGTCCTTTCTATTTCCCAAGCAGTTGTGTTTCTTTTCAATAAATGAATTTTCTTTTCAATAAAGAAATTTTTTGGCTTTGAAAACATTCTTTATTATTGCATTAAGTGAAAGATACAGTAGTCCAGGAAAGCAACAGGCACTGCAAGTCAGTCCATCATAAGTAGCAAACACATTCCTAGTAACATTGGAACCACTGCACTTCACTCCAGTGCAAGGCACCAAACATTACTGATGGCTTTCAGCCTCATCTTGCTCCCTCAAGGCATCCCTAATCCTTACAGCCCTACACTGCGCCCCTCTAATAGCCTTATTCTCTGGTTGTTCAAATTCAGCCTCCAGGTGTTGAACATCCAAGGTCTATGCCTGAGTGAAGCTTTCTCCCTTCTTTTCATAAATGTCATGGGGTGTACAGCACGTGGCTATAACTGTGGGGATGTTGTCATGAGCCAGGTCCAGCTTCCCATACAGACAGCACCAGTGTCCCTTTAAACGGCCAAAAGCACACTCCACAGTCATTCTGCACTGACTCAGCCTGTTGCTGAACCACTCCTTGCTGCTGTCAAGACTCCCTGTGTAGGGTTTCATGAGCCATGGCATTAAAGGGTAAGTGGGGTCTCCAAGGATCACAATTGGCATTTCAACTTACCTTACCATGATCTTCTGGTCTGGGAAGAAAGTTCTGGCTTGCAGCTTCCTGAACAGGCCTGTGTTCCGAAAGATGCATGCGTCATGCACCTTTCTGGACTAGCCTGCATTAATGTCAATGAAATGCCCACAGTGATCCACAAGCACCTGGAGAACCATAGAGAAATACCCCTTACAATTTATATACTTGGAGGCTAGGTGGGCTGGTGCCAAAATTGGAATATGTGTGCCAGTTAGGGAAGCCCATTTGTGCAAAGCCAGCCACAATGTCATGCACGTTACCCAGAGTCACGGGTCATCTGAGCAGGATGTGATTAATGGCCCTGCAAACTTGTATCAACACGATTCCAACGGTCGACTTTCCCACTCCGAACTGGTTAGCGACTGATCAGTAGCTGTCTGGAGTTGCCAGCTTCCAGATTGCAATAGTCACCTGCTTCTCCACCAGCACAGCAGCTCCCAATCTTGTGTCCATGCACTGCAGGGTGGGGGCGAGCTCAGCATACAGTCCCATGAAAGTGGCTTTCCTCATCCAAAAGTTCTGCAGCCACTGCTCATCATCCCAGACTTGCATGACAATGAGATCCCACTACTCAGTGGTTGTTTCCCGAGTCCAAAAGCCGCGTTCCACTGTGATGAGCATGTCCATGAATGCCATGAGCAATCTCATGTTGTATGCATTACATGAGTCAACATCGTCGGACGTCTCACTGTCACTTTGTAGCTTAAGAAGGAACTTAACTGCAATTCATTATGTGCTGGAAAGACCCATCAGCATATTCCTCACAAGTTCAGGATCCATCCCCTTCAGACTGAAAGGGAAGACAGAAAGCGCAATACCAAAAACATTGAAAGATGGCACCAAATGTGGACGGAAGCACAGGGATTGCTGGGATGAGAAGCAATGCATTATGGGGCATTGGGACAGGACCCAGAATGCCCCTCATCCTCCTAACCCTTTCCCATAAGCCACAGTGACAGAATGAGCAGAGGTGCTCTGTGGGATAGCTTCCCATAAGGCACTGCTCCCAATACCACTGCAAGTGCCACAAATGTGGCCATGCCACTGCGCTTGCAGCTGACAGTGTGAACACACGGCAGCGCTTTCCCTGCTGCAGTCTCTGAGGGCTGATTTAACTCACAGCACTCTACATCTGCAAGTGTAGCCATGCCCTGAGAGAGGATCTCTAGAGGCCTGTTCTACAGCCCACTGAAAACTGACTTTAATGGGCTTTATATCAAGGCCTAAAATATCTATGGAATAGTGTGAACGCAATGAAAGCAAATCTGCTTTCTTTCATTTGAATTTTTGTGTCAATTGAAACATGATAAAAGCTGTGTTTAATCAGAGCCACCTACTGTAAATGAACAGAAGTTCAGTGCTTTAGTTGGGATTTCCAGTACTGAACTCAGTGAAACTTCTGGTGCCTGACCCCGCCCATCCTCCTATGCCAAAAGTTGGAGGATTTTCCATGTATTTGTTTAATGCAGCAAAAGCACACGTTGCACATATATTAATATTATATGTGCCACTATGTAGATGCATTTTAAAAAGTGCAAGATTTATTAGTCTTTCTGGTTTGTATGATGTGTTGCATGACAGTGTAGATTATAGGCTATATTAACATTTCACAATTATAAAGCACACTATATATTTTAAACATTACTAACATTAATCTGTTTTATAGCATTTTAAGTACATTTTCTAGCTGGTTGCATGGCTTTTCCATTTGCTGTGTACACAATACTCTAAAAAAGATCTGAGGAATACATTCTTGTTCCATGTGGGTTATTGCTAATCTAATTTAATTCAAGGTTCTCGTGATGTGTTAAATCAACACAGAGTAAAGGTCTCAATATGGGGGAAAGCATCAGGAGATTGGTAATGCAGAAAGATAGGGAAAGTGAGTTCTCCTTTTCATATTTTACAGCAGTGAGTGCAAATGAAAATGTCTATAGAGGTTTGCTAGTACCATTTACTGAGCTCTAGGCACTGGCCACATATTAGATTTCTTATTAAAGTATAGTTAGTACAAACAGAGGTATTGTAAAGTTACAGGATTCCAGTTAAAATAACAGAAAAATAACTTGCTGCCTGTAAATTACAGTGCTTTGGGAAATGTACTTGGTGGAAGGAGGAGAAAAGAGGATGGAAAGAAATGGGGAGGAAAAGTCCATTACAAATCTGAGCCACTCACCTGGAATGATAGATAGAATATATGAATGAATAAATAACAGTGGCTCCTGACCAAAGAATACAATTAAGGGGAAAAGAAATGTTTAAACCAAAATGCCAATGAGCATGGTAGATGTTGAATTTGATTTCAAAGATCATAAAAGGAGAGAGTGAGGCATACTTTCTTTTAAGATAAATTACCACTTTGAAATGGCCAAAAGCCAACTGTTTTGTTTTAGGAGCCAGATTACCAGGATAGTTAAAGGAGAGGGACAAATTTAACCAGCTGATTCAGCTGAAAATATATCCTGACCTCCACTACTAATTTTAAGTGCATCGGGCATTCTATGGTGGATTAAGATGGAACAGATAATCTGTGATCTGGACCTCATGCTCCAAATGGGGCACCTCTCAAAATTCCACCCGCCCACTGGCTACTCTCACCTTCACTTACTTGTGAATTTTGTTTTCCAGCAACAACATCCTTTACCCCTCCTGAAAGTGTTTCAGGAAGTAGCAGATGGCCTTTTACTTTTTCAAACAAAAGTAGATTTAGCCCTCAAGAAAGGGGCTGGACTAACATCTCTAGAGTAAACCTATTTATCCTCAAACGTAGGTAATGCAAGCTTCCCTAAACTGTTCCACCAATGTGTTCAGTCTTGGCCTAAAGATAACCTTCTAAAGGAGTGAAAGGACAGCTCATTCTCTCAGCACGGCATCACTGCTCTCCAGGCGCCCAGGGGTTCACTCATGTAGATCTACCTGCAGAATTTTGGCCTTTGGGTTCAATCCTGCATTGTGCTGAGGACTCTGGTTCTGATCCAGCAAAGCATTTAAACATGTTCTTAAGTTTAGTAGTCCCCAGGGCCAGCTCTACTGTTTTTGCTGCCCCAAGCAGCGTGCCAAATTGCCACCGCTGATGGCAGGGGCAGTTTGTGCGCCGTTAGGGTGGCACGTGTGTTTCTGCGGTGGTGGCAATTCAGTGGCAGCTTCTGTCTTCAGCCGGAAGACAGAAGCTGCATTGCTGTGCACAGCTGAACATAGAAGCTGGTGCCGAATTGCTGCTGCTGTGGAAATACGCGTGCCACCCTAACAGCACATGGACTGCCTCCGCTGTCCATGGTGGCAATTCAGCTCGCTGCTTGGGGGCAAAAACACACGGACTGCCGCCCCTTGCAGATTGCCGCCCCAAGCACCTGCTTGGAATGCTGGTGCCTGGAGCCGGCCCTGGTAGTACCAGTGACTTCCCATGCTTAATGTCCTGGAAATCTTTGGAGCAGTCTGTATTTGTAGTGCACATTTTTAAAGTGCCAGGTACAGTTATGACACCTCCTAAGTAAGAGATAGTGTTGATGATAATCGTGCTTTAGGACTCTGATGCTTTTCAGTGTCTCTGAGGAATGGGGCTGGAAATCTTATTTTCAGTCTTTAAACTGTCATTAAGAAAATAGTTTCTTACTATCTGAAAGGCATCGTTATTAGCTTGTCCCGCAAATCTCCAGAAGCCCAATTTCTAATCACATTGTACATCCAACTTCCAATAACATTTTATGTTTAAATAGTTCATAATAGCATTAATCAGCTGCTCTTTTCTCTTCCCTGGTCATAAGTCAGCATGTTTTTTTTTCCCATTGTAATCCTCCAAATAGAATTGTTTATAGTATTTATGCGTCTTTCACTGATTCTATTTGCCATGAACTGATTTTGCATTCAGGTCACATGTAATGACAGATTGATTCACCAGGAGAATCTCCCGATTTGACTGACCCACCGGTACCAATATAACTAGCTCTTCTACCACCCTGATAGTTCCCTTCATGATTGGGAGCTTTTGCTCAGTTCATCTCAATGTTCAGCTGTCAAGTTTTCAGTCATTTCTGATGAAGCTGCCTAATAAAAACACAATCAACCCCTCCCTCTCTCAGATTGTTACATGCCAGTGTTTCCTCTTTGTAGGATACACAGGCAAACATTTCAGCGTTAATGCTATCTGAGTGCTCTACAATGTTTGAAATAGTTCCAAATATGAATTACATTCTCACAAATCATTAATGACATCCACTACCCTCTATTACTCTTATTTATTATTTGAGTGATGGTAGTGTCTGGAGGACCTCATGAGGGATCAAAGACCCATCGTGCTAGTCCCTTGCTGGGCATATCAATCCAGGCTGATGAACAAACGCAACAATGAATTACAAATATTAAAACCCTGTTGGCATTGCATAAATCTAGTTTACAAATCACAATGATAGGATAGAGCCACCAACATGGTAGGCACTAATTGGTACATTTGGTGGCATTCTCTGCAGAGATGCCAACAATTGAATAGACACAGAGGGCCTTTAACCAGAGCAGTAATTCTTCCAGGTCATTGCTGAAGCACCATAGCACAGGAGTATGTAGAAAGTGTTCTCATGCCAGTGCTGCCGTTGTTCTATTCACAAACTGGAGGGCTTCCGTTTCCAGACTTAGACCAGGGCTATACTATAGACCTATATCAGTATAACTCCATCACTCAGGGGTGTGAAAACCCCACCTTGAGCAATGTAGTAATACCAACCTACCCCCTTGTGTAGACAGCACTATGCTGACGACAGAACTTCTCCCATCAATGTAGCTGCCATCTTTCAGAAAAGCTGATTAACCTCGGCGACAGGAGAAGCCGGTCTGTTGGTCATCAAAGCATCTTCATCAGAGTACTATAGCTGCACAGCTGCACCGGTGAGCTGTAGCGCTATACGTGAAGACAAGCGCCTTAGGTGTCAGTCTGGTTTCTTTTATGAGTAATACATTCACTATAAAAGGTAATTTTTCAAAATGGTATAAATAGGAACAGTGATGCTCACGGTTATGGAAAACAAACAAAATATTGTAAGTATTATGTGTAAACAGTTCTTTTGCCCTGGTTCAAACTAGTTGCATTGGGTCCAATCCTGCTTTTAGTCACACTGATGTCAGTGTGGAACAACTGCATTAATAGAGTTATCCCAGGCTTATATCAGTGCACCTAACAGAAGAAATAGCCTCTTTGTACAAACTACTTTGAGGCTGTTTAAATCCAGTAGGTCAATCCAGCTCATTTCCAGTATGTATCAGCTGAACTGTTGATGGCATCATAATCTGCCAGCCTGGTAATAGCTATAGTATTTTAAAAGATAGTGTCTTGCAATTAATTATGACAGTATTCTGAAAACAATTAATGGGATATGGCAAACTGTTTCAGTAGATGCCTAGTTTTTACGGTAGCATAGAAACTGGACTTTTACCATTTTATTTCAGGAGATTAGCATGTCTTCATATGAAATTTCTGTCACTGTATGTGTTGTGCACATTTTTTGTACTCCTTTAGGATGTGGAAAGAGGGCATCAGAGTATGTGTGTTTTGCCTCTTTTTTACATTAGGTATATCGGGGCACAACTTACCACATTATTTTCTGTAGGACTTTGACAATCTTTGGAGGTTCTATAATGTGACATCATCACAGACGGAGCTTGATTGACACCTCAGCAGCATCTCTCCTTCTCCTAATTTGACAGAGGATAGAGATATTAAGTCTTTGACTGGAACAACTGCAGCACACATTTCAACCTTCACCCTTTCTGCCAGACCATCCACATACATCACATTGGAATAGTAAAAGGAATAAATAAAAACAGTTCTTTTGCTTCTTAGTTCACTCTTAAAGTTGAATCATCATTTTCTTTAAACACCTTGTTTTTTAAGGAACATTAAAAATAAAAGCCTAAGCTAAAATAATATTAATACAGTTTTGGAACAGTTCAGCAAAACCAGGGCTATTCAGAGTTCAAGGTAATTATTCTGTCCCTAACTTACCCTCTTGTGCCTAGTTATTATATTGGTGATTATGTTTAGAGCATGTTTAATCTGATAAGGTTCAACAAGGACAAGTGCAGAGTCCTTCACTTAGGACGGAAGAATCTCATGCACTACTACGGACTAGAGATCAAGTGGTTAGGCAGCAGTTCTGCAGAAAAGGACCTAGGGGTTGCAGTGGACGAGAAGTTGGATATGAGTCAACAGTGTGCCCTTGTTGCCAAAAAGGCTAACGGCATTTTGGGCTGCATAAGTAGGGGCATTGCCAGCAGATTGAGGGATGTGATCATTCCCCTCTATTCAGCATTAGTGAGGCCTCGTCTGGAGTACTGTGTCCAGTTTTGGGCCCCACACTACAAGAAGGATGTGGAAAAATTGGAAAAAGTCCAGCGCAGGGCAACCAAAATGATTAGGGGGCTGGAGCACATGACTTATGAGGAGAGGCTGAGGGAACTGGGGTTGTTTAGTCTGCAGAAGAGAAGAATGAGGGGGTACCTGATAGCTGCTTTCAGCTACCTGAAAGGAGGTTCCAAAGAGGATGGGGGAGGTTTAGGTTGGATATTAAGAAAAACTGTTTCACTAGGAAGGTGGTGAAGCACTGGAATGGGTTACCAAGGGAGGTGGTGGAATCTCCTTTCTCAGAGGTTTTCAAGGTCAGGCTTGACAAAGCCCTGGCTGGGATGATTTAGTTGGGGATTGGTCCTGCTTTGGGTAGGGGTTTGGACTAGATGACCTCCTGAGGTTCCTTCCAACCCTGGTATTCTATGATTCTATAATTTTATGTTTTACTACAGGGATCTAAGAATACTCAATGGCACTGAGACACAAAAGGCTATAAAGACAGAGAGAGAGAGCTCTTAACTCTGTTTTCTTTTTGCTTGTTTATTTCTTAACCTTAAAAGCATTCTTATGTTTGTCCAAAAATTGCTCTCAACAGTCTTTGTTTCTATCCTTTTTATAAAGATATATTAATAGGCAATGACTTTAATCACAAGAGTTCCACTATGTGAGTTTTCAGAGCTAATATCATAGTGGAGATGCTAGAGGCACATATGCAAAATGGATGTATACCAGCACCACGTGCTGGCATTTTGGCAGAGAGGATTTTATATATGTGCTCCACACCTTGCTCCCCTCTAGGAGTGCTGTGCTCTCTGCCATCACCAATAGTAGCTCTGAACAGTGTAACCACACAGCCGCTGCTGTCCCTTCTTAAGCTAAGCTGTATATGCAGAGTTCACAAGAACTCTATCTATGGATACAGCACTTTGTATGGAGACATCAGAATGGCAAACTCTTGTTTCAGGTAAACAAAAGTGCTGTGTTATGTAAAACTGAGTGGGCATTGAAATCACCAGGTTCTTTCTTCTGGCTTCCACCCCCACCATCTCTCCCACCAATAAACTCTTCAAATTGGCTGCTTTCCCATCTCTCCGTCCTTCAGCTATGAGGAAGGAAGGAAGGCCAGTGATTAGGGGGCTAGGCTAGGAACTGGGAGACCTGGGTTAAATTCCTTGCTCTGCTACAGACTTCCTGGGTGATCTTGGCAATGGTTTCTCTGTGCCTCCGTTTCCTGTCTATAACTTGGAAATAAGAGCCTTTCTCATGAGGGTTGTGAGGTGCTCCGCTACTGCGTTAAAGGGGACCATGTACATAAGATAGATAAGTAGCTTCTGCTCCTTCACTTTCCTCTTCCTGGCCCCACTCCATTCCTTTTATTTGCATTGTTTCCCCTTTATAAAGGAAGACACATTGGGGTGAATGAAGTCAGGTGGACACTTGATGTCCTGCTGTGTTAGTCCCATCGTAGACACAGTCTGAGTAACAATGATACTTTCTATCTGTCAAGCACTTGTACTCAAAGGCCTCTAAGAGCCACCCAGAAAATATAACTAAAATTAGAGAGACAGGGTGGGGGAAGTAATATCTTTTATTGGACTAACTTCTGTTGATGAGAGAGACAAGCTTCTGACAAGCTACAGCTCGATATTATCTCCCACACCTTGCATGTCTAATATCCTGGGACCAACACAGCTACAAGTACACTGCATATAACTAAAATCAGAGCATTTCCAAAAGACAACAAGGCCCAATAGCCAAATAAAAATAAATGAGCTGGCCTAGGAAATCCTAGTAACCTGCCACCCAGCAACAATAAACCAAACTAGAAAGGAAACAAAGAAGTCTTTTCATTATTTACAGTAGGTTTATTGTGGCTAAGTAAACAATGGCCAACAACTAATAAAATTAGCCTCACTAGAGTGGGCTTATGCATCAGTATACTCAATGCCCTTACAGCTCACTAATAGCTTTTTAACTTACCGAAAGCTAGTAGATATGAGTGTATTAGCAAATTATCTTACAACCACTTTGTTCCACACAGGCAAGTGTTTAAAATAGTCATTGTTTGTTGACTGCCTTTAAAATGTGTATATTCTTTTGATTTAAAATAAAGAAAGAAACAAAAATAATACAATGAATGCCTATATATGAAATCTGGGCAGCCTAGCAGCAATTAAGTTTACAAATGATTAAAATATCACCCAGTTAATTAAAAAATTAACACACTAGGTGATAAACACAGCAGCACAATCCATTTCACTCCAGCCAAAGCCCTTACCCTCAAGCTATCCTCAGAAATGCTGTCAAATAGGTGGCTTTTCCAGTATATATTACAGGTCAACAAATTCAGACTGTCAGAGAATACGTACAAGAGAGAGTCAGAAAATCACTGCAAAAATGTCACGGCAAACTTCACCGTGGAAGGTGAGTCCCAAAGAATCTGTGACTCTGGCTTCACTGTCTCTTGCATTGTTCTTTTGCTCCTAACTGGAGCTCTTTAGGTCAAGGGCCACCTGTTATTCTGTGTTTGTGCAGCACCTAGTCCAATGAAGTCTGGTCCATGAATGGGGCTCCTAATTGCTATGGTAATAAATAATAAGAACAGAGCAACAAGGAAATAATATGACCATTCAAAGTGCCTCCCGTTGCTTTACTGCAGAAAATACAATATGCATGCTCATTAGGCACAGAAAGGATTTCCACCTTTCCCTTTCAAACATGGGCAATATGGTTGTTACGTGGATACAACAAACCACTCTGACCACATCACCCTCTCTTATGAGTCCTCCCACTGGCTCCACCTCTCTTTCAGTGTCAGATTCCTCATCCTCATTTTCAAGGGTAAGAATTCCACATCCTTATGATATGTCTACAGTGCTGTGGCTGTGGTGCTGTTGCCCCACAGTGTAAATACTTACTACAGTGATAGAAGGGTTCTTCCAGTTCTTTCGTCAGCTGACCTGCATCTATAGTGGGGTTTGGGTTGACCTAACTGCACTGAACAGGGTCTGAAATTTTTCATAGCCCTGAGTGATGTAGGTAAGTTGAACTAAGTTTTAGAGGTAGACCAGATCTTAGTCATTCACTACCCTCCTGCTCAGTTTGTATGTTTGGCCAGGTCCACTTCCTATCACATCCTCTTCATTTCCTTTCCCCATAAGTATCCCTAGGCCTTCTAATGACAACAGCAGTTCACATATTTACTCCCCTCAACCCCAGAACTTACCTCATATAACTCCCAAGATGAATAATGAAACCGTTTGCACCTTCCATACCATAAAAATCACTAAAAACCCTCCTTTCATCAAGGATCTCTGGGAACTGTGGGATGCCTGTGCTCACAATGTCTGCACATGCCTAAGGCCAAGTTCTACTCATGAATCAGATATTTGCATAGCTTTAGACCCTTCAGAGTCTGAACCACATTTCACACATGATAATGAGAGATTGTCAAGTATCAGAGGGGTAGCCCTGTTAGTCTGGATCTGTAAAAGCAGCAAAGAGTCCTGTGGCACCTTACAGACTAACAGACATATTGGAGCATAAGCTTTCATGGGTAAATATCGACTTTGTCAGATGAATGTCAATAATGAGAGATTATTCTCAGTCATGTAGAGCTTGTGAGAAATTAGAAATAATTCATCCTGAGGAGCAAGACAGAAGTCTAGTTGGTTAGGCTGCTGGCTTGTATCCTTTGATAAAAGATCTCTTGGGAGTCATTATTTGTGGGAGAGTTTTCAGAATAAAGCATTTCTCTGTAGGAATCTTTGAGAGAAGAAGGTCATTTTCATGAAATGGTTACACTTAGTGAACAGGTTGGTAAATATTTCTCTGCCCTGTGACAAGTCTCAAAATGATAAGTGAGGCAACCTTGCAAAGATTAAATGAGACCCAGAAAATGACACTGAACATATGCAAGTTTCCGAGTGGAGATTCTGATAGTTGAAAAAGAAAGCGCAATTGCAAACAAAATCAGCACCTTGCCTTACTTTCTGCTACATAGTTGTTGAGGCAGCATCTCTCCTGTTAACTGGAGAAGGGTATCACAGGAGACAAGACATAATCCAGGAACATAGCCTTGTGTAATGATCTGGAAAGTATGCAAGCACAGCTTGAATAAAATACACTGCTGAGCTACCAAACATCTAGACAGCTGGAAAACCAGTTACAAATGCAGATGGAAATAGAAAAAAAAATAATAATAATAAAAAAAACCCAGCAGAGAAATGTCTTAGAATGTTTTGGTAGTAATCTGTCAGTAGTTTACAGGTCACAATCTGGGTCAGAAGAAATCCTAGCGAATAGGGGACCACAAACAAACAGGGGACCACAAATAGGGGAGTTTGAGAGAGAGTTTGTGGGAGGGGGCTGTAATATAATCGCTATGGTTAGGAAGGCCCACATTGTCAGTGCCAGCTTTGCTCCTGTCTCCTCCATCTTCGCCTATACCCAAACAAACAACCTAACTATGAATGTCTCTACTGGTGGTGTGGAATTGCAGAGACTTTGGCCTGTGTTTCCCATTCACAGAGAGCCAGACTTGGGGGGACCATCCAGTGTGAAATTCCTGATGGAATCTCTCAGGAAGCAGATGACTGCTGGTTACTTCTGGCAGCAGGCAGTGCTCCACCCCTACTCCCAACCCACTCACTATGGTTATGGAAAACTGATATGCTGATCTGGCAATGAGCGATGAGGAATCACCCCCAAAGGTAGAGGAGGAGAAGCCAAGTACCACCAAGGCTGGGAGGGTCACAGCCACCACTCCCAGGAGGAAACATAGAGTAGTGGTTGTTGGTGACTCTCTTCTGAGGGAGATGCAGGCATCCCAGGAGGTATGCTGCCTGCCAAGGGTCCATATCTGAGATGTTATGGAGGGATTGTCGAAGATCATCTGGCCCTCTGCTTACTAACCCATGCTACTCATCCATGTGGGCACTAATGATACTGCAAGGTATTATCCTCAGCAGATCAGAAGTGACTACAGGGCTCTGGGAGTATGAGTGAAAGAGTTTGGTGTTCAGGTGGTGTTCTCTTTGATTCTTCCAGTCAAGGCTAGGGGCCCAGGCAGAGACAGATGTATTCTGGAGGCGAATGCATGGCTTCAAGGATGGTGTCACAAGGAGGGCTTTGCTTCCTTGACCATGGAATGCTGTTCCAGGAAGAAGGACTGCTAAGCAGAGATGGGATCCACCTATTGAGGAAGGGGAAGAGCATATTTGGATATAGACTGGCTAAACTAGTGAGGAGGGCTTTAAACTAGATTCAAAGGGGGCAGGTGATCAAAGTCCACAGGTAAGTCAAAAACATAGAGACCTGAGAGAAGGGTCAGAATTTGCAGTGAGCATGGGCTGTTATAACGGGGATAAGGGAGAAACAAGATAGAACTGGGGGAAGGGACGAAATCAAATCAGTGTATTAGATGTCTGTATACTAATGTGAGAAATATGGGGAATAAGCAGGGAGAACTCACACTGCTAGTAAATAAACACAACTATGACATAGTTGGCATCACAGAAATATACATGACTGGAATATCAGTTTAGAAAGATACAGCTTACTCAGGAAGGACAGGCAGGGAAAAAAGGGAAGAGGTATTGCCTTATATATTAAAAATGTATACACTTGGACTGAGGTTGAGATGGAAATAGCAGACAGACTTGTTGTAAGTCTCTGGGTAAGGATAAAAGGGGTAAAAAACCAAGGGTGATGTCATGTTAGGGGTCTACTACAGACCATGTATCCAGGAAGAAGAGGTGGATGAGGCTTTTTGTAAAACTAACAAAATCATCCAAAGCACAGGACTTGGTGGTAATAGGGGACTTCAGCTACTGAGACATCTATTGGGAAAATAACACAGCAGGTCATAGATTATCCAACAAGTTCTTGGAATGTATTGGAAACAATTTTTTATTTCAGAAGGTGGAGACAGCTACTAGGGCAGAGGCTGTTCTAGATTTGATTTTGACAAGTAGGGAGGAGCTGGCTGAGAATTTGAAGTGGAAGGCGGCTTGGGTGAAAGTGATCACGAAATGACAGAGTTCATGATTCTAAGGAATGGTAAGAGGGAGAACAGCAAAATAAAGACAATGTATTTCAAGAAGGCAGACTTTAGCAAACACAGGGAGCTGGTACATAAGATTCCATGGGAAGCAAGTCTAAGGGGAAAAACAATTGAAGACAGTTGGTAGTTTTTCAAAGAGACATGATTAACAGCACAAGAGCAAACTATCCCATTGCGTAGGAAAGGCAGGAAGTATGGCAAGATACCACTCCGGCTTAACCAGGAGATCTTCAGTGATCTAAAAATAAAAAAGAGTCCTACAAAAAGTGGAAACTAAGTCAAATTACAAAGAATGAATATAAACAAATAACACAAGTATGTAAGGGACAAAATTAGAAAGGCCAAGACACAACACGAGATCAAACTATCTAGAGACATAAAGGGTAACAGGAAAACATTCTACAAATACATCAGAAGAAAGAGGAAGACCAAGAACAGGGCAAGCTTGTTATTCAATGAGGGAGGACAGAGAAAAATAATAACAGAAGTGGAAATGGCAGAGGTGCTTAATGACTTGTTTGTTTTGGTTTTTACCAAGAAGGTTGGTGGTAATTGGATATCTAATAGTGAATGCCAGTGAAAATGAGGTAGGATTAGAGGCCAAAATAGGGAAAGAACAAGTTAAAAATTACTTGGACTAGTTAGATGTCTCTAAATCACCAGGGCCTGATGAAATGCATCCTATAATACTCATGAAGCTGACTGAGGAGATATCTGAGTGATTATCTTTGAAAAGTCAAGGAAGATGAGAGAGATTCCAGAAGACTGGAAAATGGCAAATATAGTGTGAATCTATAAAAAGGGAAATAAGGACAACCTGGGGAATTACAGACCAGTCAGCTTAACTTCTGTACCCAGAAAGATAATGGAGCAAATAATTAAGCAATCAGTTTGCAAACATCTAGAAGACAATAAGGTGATAAGTAACAGCATGGATTTGTCAAGAAAAAATCATGTCAAACCAACCTGATACCTCTCTTTGACAGGATAACAAGCCTTGTGGATAGGGGGGAAGCGGTAGGCATGGTATATCTTGACTTTAGAAAAGCTTTTGATACTGTGTTGCATGAATTTCTCACAAACAAACTAGGAAAATGCAACCTAGATGGAGCTACTATAACATAAGTGCATAACTGGTTGGAAAACCGTTCCCAGAGAGTAGTTATCAGTCATTCACAGTCATGCTGGAAGGACACAGGAAGTGGGGTCCCGGAGGGATCAGTTCTAGATCTGGTTCTGTTCAATATCTTCATCAGTCATTTAAATAATGGGATAGAGAGTACACTTATAAAGTTTGCAGACAATACCAAGCTTGGGAGGGGTTTCAAGTGCTTTGGAGGATAGGACTATAATTCAAAAAAATCTGGACAAACTGGAGAAGTTATCTGAAGTAAATAGGATGAAATTCAATAAAGGACCAATGCAAAGTACTCCACTTAGGAAGGAACAATAAGTTGCTCAAATACAAAATGGGAAATGACTGCCTAGGAAGGAGTACTGAGGAAAGAGATCTGGGGGTCATAGTAGATCACAAGCTAAATATGAATCAACAGTGTAACACTTGCAAAAAACCCAAACATCTTTCTGAGATGTGTTAGCAGGAGTGTTGTAAGCAAGACACGAGAAGTAATTTTTCTGCTCTACTCCGCGCTGATTAGGCATCAACTGGAGTATTGTGTCCAGTTCTGGGCACCACATTCAGGAAAGATGTAGACAAATTGGAGAAAGTCCAGAGAAGAGCAACAAAAATTATTAAAGGTCTAGAAAACATGAACCATGAAGGAAGATTTTAAAAAATGGATTTGTTTAGTCTGGAAATAGAACACTGAAGGGGGACATGATAACAGTTTTCAAGTACATAAAAGGTCTGGAGAAGAGAAAACTGACTGTGTGGGGGAGGAGGGAGGGGGCACTTGATAACAATTTCCAAGTACATGAAAGACTGTTACAAGGAGGAGGGAGAAAAATTGTTCTGCTTAATCTCTGAGGACAAGAAGCAATGGGCTTAAATTGCAGCAAGGGCAATTTAACTTGGGTATTAGGAAAAACTTCCTAACTGTCAGAGTGGTTAAGCACTGGAATAAATTCCCCAGGGAGGTTGTGGAATCTCCATCATTGGAGATTTTAAAGAGCAGGTTAGACAGTCACCCATCAGGGATGGTCTAGATAATACTTAGTCCCTTCCAGTCCTATGATTCTATGAAATATGACAATCAGTTAGACCCTGAACATGTGGCAAGACCCACCAGCCAGACACCTGGGACAGAGTTATCTGTAGTAACTCAAGGCCCTCCTCATCTAGTGACCCATCACCAGCTTTTGGAGATGTTTGTTACTAGCAGTCACAGATTGGCTATGTGCCATTTTAGGCAGTCTCCTTATACCATCCCCTCCATAAACTTATCAAACTCAGTCTTGAAACCAGTTAGGTTTTTTACCCTCACTACTCCACTTGGATGGCTGTTCTAGATTTTCACTCCTCTGGTGGTTAGAAATCTTCATCCAGTCTGAAGCCTAAACTTATTGATGGCCAGGTTATATCCATTTGTTCTTGTGACAAGTCACCCAAGTGCTCTGAGTGTTTTGAAAACAAGAAGCACTGCTTGTAAGATTGTGCTTTACTGTGTTATAAAATGTAAGACACTCTAATCTATTACAAAAACTATTCAACTTTAAAAAGTGAACAGTAAAAAGATCCATCTTCTTCTCTACTGTCAGGGAATCCTGGATTGCTCATCCTCTCACCTGACTTACAGGGTCACTCAACCCCTAAAACCGCAAAAGGTAAAAAAAAACCTAATTTATAGAAGATTATAAAAATCCACTTTCCTATCCAAGAGGTCCAGTTACATTAAGATAGACTTCATCGTTTCCAATCACAAAGAACTGTTCTCCTCCAGCTTGGGCCAGGAGGCTGCAAAAGGTGACTACATGTTCCCTGATCCGCAGGCTTCTGGGTGCTTGTCCAATTCCATAGCAACTTACAGCATCCTCAGGGCTGTTCTAAATTGTGCCAGCTTCGAAGATGTCCAGTGGGTCATTCTGGTAGGCTGGGGTCAGTGGACAACAGTAGCACTCCTCCCACAATAAAAACTGCCAGTTATGCCCTGAGACACACCTCCTACTCAACTAGATGATTAAGGTGATTTCCTGCCTGCTTTTGATGCCAGAGTGGCACAAAGCTGGTGAAACAGGTAACAGGATCTGGTTCCAGGTATATTAGTTGTTAAATAACATAGTTAATAACATAAATTTGCATGTGGTATACAACAGTCACCTAAATAAGCCCGCAACAACATAACCCAGTTGGATGTTGCACCCCATAATGTTTTATGGAAATATGCTTATGAATGTATATATGACATAACTGGAATATGTTTTACCTATGCCATGTAACATATCTCTGCAAAGGTTATGATCTACTGAATATATTCATCCTATCTGTATGCATGTATCATTTTTGTATTCGAAGTTATGCATATTGGCTGTGTACTTGTTTGATTTTAAGTAGCCTTAGTAAGACATTTGGTCAGCTTCTTAGGAAAGGAATTTGCAAGTTAAGTGCCCAATAAAGAAACACGTAATGGACAATGTACCTTGGAATGCTCCAATCCACATAAGAAGCCTACCTGGGGACATTCAAGGTAGCATGTGAACAATGGCTGCCACCTGTAAAATTCTGAGTCATGCATGGACATGTGCGCTACTGTAGTGTGTCTGGTGAAGATTCTGTATGCCTATGGGAAAGAGCGCTCTTGTTAGCATAATAAATCTACCTCACGAGAGGCGGTAGCTATGTTGGCAGGAGAAGCTCTATTTACACTGGTGCTTAGGTTGGTGTAACCTAAGTAGCTCTGGGGGTGGGGTATTCACATCCCTGAGTGACATAAGTTATGCCAAAGTAAGTGGTACTATGGACCTGGCCTTAGATAGTTAATGACTTTTCTTTTCTGATTCAAAAATGGAAGAACTAATACAGAATGAAGCATGCAATAAGCCTGTGAAGACTTCCAGCTGGCTCCAAATGCATTTCCTGATCTGTGTTATTTATTTTTCTGTAGCTTCTGCTCTCTAGACAACCAATTCTCTATAAATTTGCGCCAGGAAACGCATTGGCTCTGGTATCAAGTTTAAAGATCCATCCTATCCACCTCTACTTTTCTTCCTAAAACCCAAACAATATCCCCCTAATAAAACAGAGTGGTAGTTTAGTTCTTTAAATAATAATATTATTGTAGGGGAAAAGGATTTGGAGCAAGGTGTTAAATTTGCACATGAAGAAGGACTCTTGCTTCCAAAGCTGCAACAGACTGGCTGTCTGGAAAGAAGACAGATGAGTGAAGGAAAGAGGTGATAAGAAATACACATATCCCCTTAAAATGTAATGCAGTTATTTCTTTTATTGGCTGAATTGTCAGAGTTTGGAGGGATTTTCTGAGGTTGATGTGACTGCACATAACTCAGCAGAGCACTGGCTATATCCTCTCTGTGCACTAGGGGCCAAATTCTACTTACTCAGATAACATTTTCACTGGATTAAGTGAGTGGTGGCAAGGACTGCAGTATTTGAGTTCATTTTGGGGCTCATTTATTTTGAAATGATTTTAAAGGTCTGAGGGAAAAACCTGTCTTTGTGTTGTTTCTTTTAAAGTTTGATAGACTGTACAGGACATACCATTAAAAATTAAAATTTTAGCTGCCATCATTTTCAGTTACAGTAAATATGGAGATATGAATATGCCAGTCTTTGACGGAATCAGAACATAGTTTACAAATGATGGTTGGTCCATTTCCGAATAGGAATAATTCTCTTTTTAGGTAAGTCTTCTGACAGTCTTTTAGACTTTTAATATCCCTAATGATGAATCTCAGAAGGTTCAGGACATGATCATCCACGCTTCACTCCACAGAGAGAGCTCCCATTCAAATCCACGGGGCCTTTGTCCTTGTAAAACCAGGCCCTCAGAAGTTTGGTCCACTTAGGCACACCAATGTGTGGATACTTCATCCCTTACCGGAAGTCCTTCAATCATCCAAATGATGCTGGATATCTCAGTAGCAGAATCTTCCTCACAAGGTTGCCAGCAATTCCTGCATTTGGTTGGGCTTGCCTTATTAGGCAGATGAGGTTTCTCACTGGATTTCAGCACTTCTGTTTCCTGTCTTGGCCAGAGACTCAAAATAAAGAAGGGAAGCAAAGTTGTAATATCATTTTATAAAACAGTAACCAAAGATTTTCAGACTTGGAAAAGTCTCTTGGGATTTTGAGCTATGGTTTTATCTGAACAATTATTCCAATTCCTACCCAGCACCAGAACCAAAATGTCCTTAACAGCACAATTGTCTGGGATGTAGAGGAGGAAGTACTCATCTCTGGACATCCAGGATCAAATTCCATTCTGAAAAGCAATTGCCATCCAGGCCTGTGATTATAGTCCACTTGTGACTCTGTTCATGATGTGTTTTCAAAGCAGGTGGCTGAGGACAGAGAAAGGAGGCAGTTCATTTTCTACATTGAATTTTTTTGTGGCACTGCAACTTTCTATCCTTTGCCTCCCTCTATTTCTTTGAACGTACCAGCTCCCAGCATTGCCCCAGCAATGGTTCTGGGTGCTGCCGCATTAAAAACTCCAGCCAGTCATTCTGTACACCTTTAAAACTGTGATAAAACTGTTATCATTTTTTCTCTGGCATTGACTTCAAGTTTGGTTCCAGTTGTATTGCCCTTAGCTTTGGGTTATAGATGAAATGTGTTTCTTGTGTGGTTGGCAGCACAGAAATAATTGAAAATGTATTGTGACCTGCACAACTTTTATTACTGGTGATATAGGAAAAGTGCAAAACCAAGCTTGACTCCCACTTCCCAGGAGGCATTTGCAGAGCTGGCATTTAGAGCAGAGAAAGTATCTTTGTACTTATAAAGTGAGCTTATGTGATATGGAAACCATTGGGGCACAATAAACATAAAATATTATACATGCATTCCATATGCAGCAAGAGAACTGGAGTTAATGCACTTACTCTTGCAAAAGTTGACATTGGATCTAAAATGACTACAGCTCATCAGGACTGGAACTTTCTACTTTAAAAGTGAAATTCATCTCCATGCAGAAGGACAACAAAAGGCAGAAGACTTAAGTTGTCAAAATATGCACAGGAGTACATTTTTCCTATATGAAAGATGTTTTTGCTTGTACTTTGTTATGGTCCCAAGACATTTCCATGTCAACAGCCTCTTCCTTCAAGCCATCCTGGTAATGACCACATTGGCCCAGCACAAGGAAATGTTTTGACGAATGGTATCGGTATTCATCAGTTGACCTTTACTTCCTCCCGCTAATGTGACAACCATGTTTTGTCCTCGCTAAACATCATTATATTTGGTTAAATCAAAAATGATCTAAACCCCATCAAGGTTTATACGTTGTTTATACACTCTTGAAATAGCCAGGTAATATCTGTGAGGCAATTTGCAGCAAGGAGTTCAAGCTTTATTTGCATTTTCCTATTTATAATAGAGTTTTATAGACAGCAAAGAGGGCATTGCAATAAATCTAAGGCTACTATTGCGCCAGTGACAGCTGTCATTGTCTCCCCTTCCTGTCTTTCTATTTGGGAACATAGGTCAGCTTTTCTGCTTCAGGGAGGATGACAAATCATGTGGTTAAAGCACTAGATTGGGACTTTGGATATCTGGGTTCAAATCCTGGTCCTGCCACAGACTTCTTATGGGACCTTGTGCAACTTATTTATTCTGTGCCTCAGTTCCTCATCTGTAAATTGGGAATAATTTTCCTTTGTCTATATGGTCCATTTACATTGCAAGTTCTTTGGGGGGCAGAGACTGCCTCTTACTATATAGGTATAGCACCGAGCACAAAAAGGTCCCAATCTTGATTGAGACCTCCAGGTGCTACTGTGATGTAAATCAAAATATTTCAGTAAATTCAAACTAGAATCTTTTTGGAACATTCACAGTACTAAGACCTCTTCATTAAATGCATTGAAATTTTTTTCTTTTTTTTTTAAGTCTTCAGTAAATAAAACAAGCAGTATGCTCTCAAACTTTCTGTGCAGCTTGATGCCATCTATATACATACATTTGAACTAAAAATATATTTTTATTTCAATATTTATTTTATTAGCAGTTGATGGGTCCATGAGTTGAAGCATCATTCACAATACAGGGGCTTTTCATAATAGGCTAATTTGCATAAAACTAAATAATTTACATATATAAATTATATATCAAAATACTCTCCAAATTCTATTGAATTCAATGATATTTTTGTTTTGTAGCTTTTTGTACTACTGAGTCTTTAATATTTAAATCTAGGACCTCTTCCAAAGCAAGCCCAAAGGAATTCATTTTTATTTTTTAAAGAAATGAACTGACTTTGTTATTAAGATAACAACATGAATTTGATGTTGCTGCAGTAACACAGACATAAGTAACTCTTTTAGAAGTTTGGACTCACAGACAAGCTCAGAATGACGATAATCTAAACATCTAAACCAGTATTCAGAGTTGTAATGGTTTAAAAATCACTTTGGGTTGTAGTGCAGAGGACATGGGTGCATCACTACTTGATTGTGTGAATGTTCTCTATTGAGTTACCAGTGAATGTTGTGCACTAACGAACAACTGAAACATAAAAGGTAAAATTCAACTACCATTTTATCATTAAAAAGTAATCTTCATAGGACATGACACTTTAGCATAGAGGAAGTGCTGTACGCACACACACACACACGGACACAGAATGGCCAGATTGCAATCCCGTCTAATTTTACAAAATTTAGCTGCTACAGGGAGAAAATCAAATGCAGCTGAATGGATTAAATGAGAGCTTCTAAGGTTTTCCACTGGTTGCCAGAGTTATTGATGTGACATTATGCAGTGCTGGGCTTACATTCAGCAACAGAAGATGTCATATGTGCAGTAAAATATTTTGTTTCTAGCATGTGACAATAAATAATATATGTTCATTATAGATTGATTTTAAGGGTCAATCTTATCTTTTTTTTTAATGCAAGGATTTATAAGTATGTCTAAACCGCCAGTTACTCTTTAGGAATTCCTGGGACAGATTCTTGCCTATACTCTGGCTGCTTTGTTACGGTATAGTGCAAAGTAATCAAAAAATCTGCTTATCTAGGGAGTCCTCTTATTCAGTACACTACTTAATTATACACAACGGCAGCTCTGCACCAGCTGGGGATTCCCTGTAGTAGTACAACATCCCTCTTTTCTCAGCCTCCAGCATAGGAAGAATTCTTGGGTGCAAAAGTGATGTGGCTGGGGCACCTCTGGGTCTGAACTCCAGCTGTCCATGGCTCCCAGAAATGTGAGCAGCCAGGTATAAGTTTGAGCAACCTTTGAGCTGCACTGACTTACGCCAAGGGCCACACAATATTTTGTTTGCTTGCATTAGTCTAACTGTGAGCAGCATGCACACTAAAGAGTAAAAGAGTCAAGCACAGAGACTCATGCAGGGAACAAGTTATACTGGTGAGATGGTCAGCTTCTACAAAGAACTGTATCACAGCTGAGAATGAGCATTTTTCCCAGCTCTGGCTAATTATGCATGATATAATTAAACAGAACTTATGTAACACTATCTGTAATGACACTCTCTGGTGACTCCCACTAACACTGTAAATAGAATATTCCCTCTGTAATTATACTAAGCTGAGTGTGTCATGTGCTGTAGGGTTAGGAAGCAGAGACACCGGTTTGTTTGTGGGGGTTGACAGACCTTACATACATGATGTTTAACTTTTTGCACAGCATACGTGCAGGGCACTGTACAAATCTCATTGCTTTATATATGTCGAAATATATATGGTGCCAGCTTCAAATCTGGAAGCAGATGGTACTACTTATGCAACAGAAGAAGCAGAGAGCAAATCAAAAGGTAAGAGATGTGCAATACACATTAACGTGACTGTTCTTGCACAGCTTCTGTGTAACAAAGGCAGAACCACTGTGCGTTCTGTGCTGTCACACACACTGCAGTCAGTATAAAAGCTTTTCTCTGACAGGAACCACCATCACTGATTTGTCTTTTTAACCGTGTTTAATAAATTATTAAGAGATAAATCAGCGCACATTAAAGAGGCTTGGGGCTGAATCCTGAGCTGCTGTAAATTGGAAGTCAGTGGAGCTGTGCCATCAAGTTATGTTTGTTGGTGCCAGCTGGGGATCTGACCCTAGGTATGGATTATGTGTGTCTTTTATATTGCTGCTCAACTAAAATGTTATTTCCTGTGCATCAAACACATACAGTACCTTGTGCCTATGGTACCTTGTGCCGTACTGAAGGGAAGCTCTTGTCTTGGTTCAAATGGCTCCACGTGTTGTCCCACCTTCATGTATCAGCCGATCTGATTTAAAGTTGTGGTTGCCATTCACAGAAAGCATTAATAGTAGAAATGAAAGGACTATTAGCAATATAAGAAAGTTTTTCCAATGTCATCACAAATGAGCGTGTTTCTTGAAATGAGTTGACATATTACCTTAGGTTGCAATCTTGTCAGATCAGGGACCTTACATGACTGGAGGATTGGTGGAAAGGAGCTCTGCTGGGCTATGCTCTCAGCCTGCGCTGTTACTCCTCTGGAAGTCTTTGGCACACTCCCTGGTGCAGGAACTTGGTTTATGCCAATGTGGAGTTCCCCTCTGCAAAGGTAATTCTACACTGGTTGTTTATGGTTGGAATCCAGTCCCTTTGCACTTCCTGATCTGTGCAAAAGAGATGGATCATAAATAAGAATCTGGTCCAATATTATTAGTCACTACCTCTCCAAAACTTTTAAACCATTGCTACATTTCATCCAAGAGGTGGCTGCACATCAGTGACAGGTTAATTGATTCCTGCATATCTATATCTATATATTTGTAAAGCATTCTCACCCTTTGAAATGAACACTTCATACATGAGGCAGTTAAACTTTCTTTCTATCTTTTTACTGGTAGGTAAGATATTACTGGTTCTAAGAGTCTCCCCAATATAAGTATAGCATACCTATCCAAGAAGCTAATATCCTGCTTATCAACAGAAAAAGCTAAAGGAGAATGTTTTCACTACCTTCACTGTAAATATAAAATATTATTGTTATCATCACACTCTCACAGCTGAGCTCGCAGCTCAAGACTTATGTAGGAGAAAAAAACCCCATCATTACTGAAATGACTGTCAGGCAATGGCAGCTGTCAGACTGAGCATGATAAAACATCAAAGATATCACATGAATTTGTCAACAGGTCAGACAGAGGTATTTAAAAACTGCATCTTTAAAAAAAAATCTTTCGGTTTTCTACAGCATTTAGTCGGTTATTGTCTATTTTAGATTGTAGAAGCAGGTCTGTTTTGATCTATTCTACAATTATTCTGCTTCCTAACAAGATGACACCTTTACAAATGAAGACTTTACCTGTCTTCATACTTCATTCCTTTAAACATTTCATTTCTTAAAAAGTGCTGTTGACTGATTAATTATTCAAATTGTCTCTTGTTAATGGCTGAGAGCTCATTTGAGAGCCCTGCTATATGCCTGTGTAACACACTGGTCAGTATGAATTACCTGCCACCTTCTGTGCCTGATTGTTAGCGACTGGGCCAGGGATGGCCAGGTCTAGTGGGAAGAGCAAGAGTCAGGCCTCATGGATGGAGCAACAGCAAGGAGTCAGATCCAAAGTACAGGTCAGAGCTGAACTTAGCATCCAGTAGCCACACCATATTGTAACCCATTGCTCAGTACATTATGTGTCCCTGATCCAGGGAGAATATTGGTCGGTTACAGCTTGCAGCTCAAGACTTATGTACTGATTTACACTGTCAGCTCTGGAGAGCCCAGTTTCTGCCCTTGATGTGCTGGACAAGATGTCAGACCTGCATGAGAGAGTAAACTGGTGTAGCGTGCTTACTTCCTTGCATGGGCTCCCTGTGTCACAGGTCACAATGGGTGTGAGAGAGAGCCCATTTCCCAGGGCTGGCACTTCTCCTTTTGTACCGGTGAGTATGCTGGGCAGGAAACAGGCTTTTTAAAAAGAGATTGAAATCTCTCCTGTTTGTTGGGAGGGGGGGAGGGGGAGAAAAAGGCATGAAAAATTGAGTTGCTAAAAGGTTAGCAAAGGTTGGCATGTTCCATGTGAAGAAAAGCAAGTAGTCCATTATGTGTATGATTCTAACCACACCATTTCAATTATATTAAATGTGCAGGGACAAACACTGTTCTAAGTAGAGCTGAGAGGAACCAAAACATCTGAATAAAAAAATAAATAATTGCAGAGATTCAAACTGAAACTGAAATGTTTTTGTCTTTCTCACTGAAATGAAAAAAAACAACAAAATATTCATTTTAGGTCATTTTAGGTCAAATGAAACATTTTGTTCTATCTGAAATGAATCATGTTTGTCTGTTCGTTTGTTACATTTTCAGGATTTTTTTTGTACCCTTAAAATAAATGTATGTAGCTAAATTTTGAAACAAAATGTCATTTTGAAACAAAAGGTTGTAACACTTTGTTTTGAAAATGTCAAAACAAACTGTTTTGGCTTTGTTGATGTTTTTTTTTTTCTTTTTTTTCTTTGGTTGAAACTATTTGCTGAATTCAACCTGAATTCATGAATAGTTTTAGTCTCTCTGAAACTGCTTGTTTTGTTGTTGTTTTGGTAAATTGACTATTCAACTGAAAATTTGCTTTCCGGTCAAGTTCTAAGCCCTTACCTTTGTGTAGAAACTTTTGGACTTGATTATTAGTATTGCTGGGTGAATAATGGATTTTCTGGATTTGCTCACAATTTTGAAAAGTTAAAAAAATCATTTTGAGTTGGATGGAAAATGAAAATTTTGAAAAGTTTCAGTGAATCAGAGAGTAAAAATAATCATTTGGGCTTGAAAAAATGTTTTGTTTCAACAAAATCAAAATATTTCATTTATATGTTGACCATTTTAAAAGATTTTAAATATAAAATTAAAGGAAATTTAAAATAAAATGTAATTTAAAACAGAAAAATTGAAAGGTTGTGTTTAGAAAATGTTGAAAAAAATGTTTCAATTTTTTTAAATAAACAATTTGGCAAAATCAATGTAAATTCATTAAACTTTTTGGTGTTTCCAAATTGGCATTTTTAATGAAAAGAGCTTCAGGCAAAACATTTTGCCTAGCTCTATACACCAATTTGCTGCTCCAGTTTTACTTTGATATAATTGTATTGATTTTAGTGAAGGTTCAGTGGTGTCAAACTGCAGTAAAACATAGATGAGTTGGGATTAAATCCATTAATTCTTCTAAGATGCTTGTCTCAATGACCCTCATCTCTAACAATCTATTCTTGGTTGTTTCACATCCCACCTTGAATCATTTAGTACATGGAACCATCAAAATAGGAGACTGTACTGTGTTTGGATATGTTTTAGTGAGCCATGACCTAATTCTACACAAAGTCAGGAGATTTTTCTGATTACATCTTAAAACTATTCAGTATTAGATTCTGAATTCCCAGTACCTCTGGTACTCTTCATTTAACAGAACACCATGGCTTGATAAGCAGGAACTAAAACTTCACATTGAGAAAAGCCCTTGCATGAATCAGAGCAATTATTTTAACTTGTTTGTCTACCTAACTTCATGACATACTCTAGGTTTTGATATCTATATATATTCTTTGCCATTTAAGAGGTTCTGTTCCTGATTTGAAGGAAAATGGTTTATGTTTACATCAGTTTAGTCTGGCTAAGGGAAACATAACTTCTTCAAATTCATCTGCAAGCAGTGTTTAAATATCTATCTTTCATATCAACTGAAAATTGAAAAAAAAATAAACTGAAATGAGATTAAAAATACACCAGAGACCGACTTCTTCAATGAAAAGCTGATAAATACATAAGAACTGAAAAGAAAATGAACCAAATGTCCAAAGATATGATACTAATCTTATTTTAAATTTATCTGATGGATTCTGGAGAAATGAGAAGCTCAAACTTAATTCACTGTTTACTTCCTCTGTCTAAATTTGCTGATTCTTTGTAATTGGATGACAATAATGAAACCTAGAAACATATGACGCTTTATATTAGAATGACTGGATGAAATGAGAGTAAAATGTTTGAAATATACCCAAAAAGATAATGAATGTGTGTGTGTTTAGTTATGTATACAGTACAGTGATGCTATAGAATAGCTGTTTTTTTTAATTTAGTTTTTTTCTTCCTTATTTAACCCTTTTGTGTCAAATATTTATTTTAAATGTAACAATCTAGTTGGGAAGCTGGGAGCCAGTGATCCAAATTTAGCTTTGGTGTAAGCTGATGTATAACTTTACTGACTTCAGAGGAATTGTGGTAGGGCTGAATTTGCCTTATTAACTGCATCCAGCGTGACAGTGCATTTTGTATTTCTAAATCAGTGATATTCGATGTGATGGGCGTGTGCCCCACACTGGCCCATAAGGGATTAATAGAGCCCTAAGCAGGCTGCGCAGGAGGCAGCCAATTAGAAAGGGGCTGTGAGGAGCAGCCAATTGGGGCTGGGCTTGCCCATATAAGAAGGGCTGCATAGAAGAGCAGCTGGAGTTGCTTCCTGGAGCTTGAGAAGGGAGGACTGGCTGCCTTGCAGGTGGAAGAAAGGTAGCAACTGGGACACAGAAGTACTGGGCAGGATCAGGGGAGTGAGAGCAAGCTCCTGGATGACCACTAGGACTTGCATGCTGAAGCCCTGAGGTAAGGATAAAGAAGATGCTAGGACTGTGGAGAATGGTGCAGGGAAATAGACTGTTCGTTTGGAGGGGATGCAGCAAGTGGCTGCTATCTACAGGGTTCCTGGCTGGTACCTGGAGTAGTGGGTGGGCCTGGGTTCCCCCTCCTTCTCCCCACTCCTCACCACTAGGGAAGTGGCTAAACAGTAGACTGTAGTTGCCACTGAAGGAAGTGGCTGGACAGTGGACTGCAGTTCCCCCGGAAGGGGGGAGAACTGAGAGCGACATGTCCTGAAGAAGATATCGCGATCCTTGGAACGACTTGGGTTTAGGAGCAGAACTGAGGGTGGCAAGGTGCCACCAAAAGAAGGTGCACTGGAAAACAGAGCTAATCCCCGGAACAGCCAGCAGGAGGCACCACAGTAGTGAGCTGTATCCTCTCACATTCGGACTGAGGCTTGGAGCCGCACTTGGAGCCACCCCTCCCCCATCCTCCAGAAATTCAGGGGGGAGGGATAGTTCATTGGTTTGAGCATTGGCTTAAACCCAGGGTTGTGAGCTCAATCCTTGAGGAGGCCATTTAGGGAACTGGGTAAAAATCTGTCTGGGGATTGGTCCTGCTTTGAGCAGGGGATTGTAGTATATGACCTTCTGAAGTTCCCTTCCAACTCTAATCTTCTATGATTTTAAGTGGCTCTTTAATGTGGCTCTTTGTACCACATGATATTAAAACACTGTGTGATTTAATTATTAATCAATCTAAGCTATTAACCAATCAGGATGGTTTTACTATGTTATAGCTCTTTTGGCTAATGCTGAACACTAATTTGGCTCTTGAACCACTGAGGTCTGAGTGTTACTGTTCTAGAACATCAGAATGGAGTGAGGAATAGTCCATCAATATGGGGTTATATTTAATTTACAGGCATTTAAATTTACAGGAATTCAGGATGATTTTAATTTCTTCTCTGGCTGACAATTAGCCAAGGCCCCCAAACTTTTCCAGACCTCTGTTGCTGAAGTGTACATAGCCCTAGACACCCCTTAACCAGGGCATAAGATCTGCAGGAAAATTCCATATTTTCCTATACCGTTACAATGCATAATGTTGCTCTAAATCTTTCCCCAAGAATTTAAATTGAGAGGGCCCAAATCCATCCCTGGTATAACTCTATTGATTTCAATGTAGTTATACCAGGAATGAATCTGTGTTAAAATACTGAATATGGAGTTACTCAGGGCTGGCTCCAGGCACCAGTGCAGCAAGCAGGTGCTTGAGGTGGCCAATGGAGAGGGGTGGCCCGCCCAGCTCTTCAGCTGCAATTCAGTGGTGGGTCTCTCAGTCCCTCTCAGAGGGAAGGGCCTGCCACCGAATTGCTTCCAAACAATGAAGCAGCAGTGGTAGAGCTGCCACCTAACTGCCGCAGATCGTGGCTTTTTTTTTTGTCGCTGCTTGGGGCAGCAAAAATGCTGAAGCCTGCCTTGGAGTTACTCATAGGCACTTGAAATATTTGTTTATCCATTTCAAAGGAAATAAAAACTATTACCTAAAGTCAAGCTCAGTGTATATCCAACTAAAGACAACAGAATTCTACTATAGATATTTGATCCATTATTACCAGAAATACTCTCTCCATAGGAATTTTATGCATTTACTCTCTGAGCCAAATTCAGCTTGGAGTAAATGGGTAAAACTTCGTATGAAAGAATGTGGGCCAAAAAAAGTGATGAGACAAAAGGTTATGCAAATTGATCATGAAACATGTTTAAGCAGCAAATTAATGCAATTTACATAATACTGAATGCAGTGTTGTTGTAGCTGTATTGTTCCAGGATATTAGAGAGACAAGGTGAGTGAAGTATCCTGGCAGCAGTAACCATCACATGGACCCTACATGACACGCAAACATCAATTTATCAAGAGTGTTCAACAAAAGATATTACCTCACCCAACCTTACATAGTACTAGTATTCGGTGAGTGTGCAAAACAAATATATCTTGCATGCTGAGGGAACAAAAAGGGTGCGTTTGCAGCAAGAAAAGGAACTTGTAGGAGAGAATAAGATAAAGCATGCCTGTCCCACTTTTTAACCTATGTCCCCATCATTCCTAGCGGTAGCCAAATTGATCCTGGGCACAAACAAATGCAACCCACCTCTGACTGCAATGAGAGAGGCAACAGCTTAGGGACTGCTATCATCCAATGGAGAAAGCATAGATCTAGGGCTCAGGACACTTGGGTTTTATCCGTTCCTGTAGTATGTGTCCCCTAAGTATGTGACACGGGCACATCATTTATTTGTTCTGTACCTCATTTTCTCTCTTTGTACAATAGTACTTTGTCACAATAATACTTACCGACCTTAGCAGAACACTTTGAGATCTATGGATAAAAAGCTAATGTGGGAAAGCTCTTATCAGTTTACCCATCTATAAAAATGAATATCAAGTTCCTCACACTAATCTTGTAAAGGTTGAGTAAAATCATTTGTAAAGTTCAAAAAATCCTTGAATGAAAAGTGGTAAAGTATATTAGTAAGTACAATGTGCAATATTAGCATTATTATTGTGGAAAGTATCTCAAATGCAGATAAGTGAATCTTTTGTCTGGAGACGTTAATTGAATAATAAAGATTTACTCCTAATTCAATGTTCAAAAAGCTTTAGATCCACAAAAAACTTTCAAGTTGCAGTTTCTGCTACTGGATTTCTTTGCTCATTAGATCAAGAAAGGAGAAAGAATGCTTCACCCTATGGTCCAGTTACTGAAATGTGGCAAAGCTTGTACTGAATATATTTATATTGCTGATGTGAGATTTTAAGAAGCCTTCATTTACTAAACTGACACATAGCATGCACAATTTGGGGGGTGTCTCTAACATTCTGTTTAAAATGTATGGCTTGCCCTCAGATTCACTTAAGCAAACATTTTTGGATATTTAATTTGCCAGAATAATGTCCAGATGCCCAGTTTCCTCCAAGCAGTCCATTAATACTAAGTGAGACTAAGGGAGCTATTAAATACTGGGTCTGTTACTTGGGACATCTCCATTTCAAGATAGCATTCCTGCTGATATTTATAAGAAATGTTCTGATTCACTTATATGTCACATTCTAAATATTTTTAATTCCTCCAAAGGGACAATGCAGGTGATTTCATATCCATTACAGGATAACTTTAATTTTCTGTCCAAATCAGCTGTGGAGCCAAAACAACTATAATGTAGTCTCATCTCCCGTATAAATGTTGAGAGAGGGCTCCTTGCCAAAAATGCATCCATTTGCATCCAAAATATTATAGCTAGTTATATGCATATAGCCTTTTCTTACAGTGGGAATTCCTTTAAATGATCTTTGACACCCTATGATTAGTGATGGGTGAACTTCGAAGGTATCGTTCATTAAAGCATCTAAAATATGGCTTGTTTCTCTACAGTTCCTTGAAACTCTGTAGTTAGAAAATCTTTTAAGATCTGTCATACTCATGAGTTGTTCAATATTTGCAGCTTCCAGTATGTGAAATATTGAAGAACAGACTCTATAGTATCTCTAATACTAGAAGGGAATGAATTTAGGTTTGAGTGAAAGATATTCAGGATGGTTCGTATTGTATCATCAGGACACACTCTCTATTCCTAATTTAGCAGTTATAGCTGAGAAGGCACTTCCAGGTTGCATTATCTTTCGATAGCTTCCTTTGCTCAATAGGTGAGGGGCCCTAAACAGAGGAGTATGGCATCCCAGGGAGACTTGCTGGCTGTGAATGCCCTGTCAGCATGGTTCCATTGGAGCCATGGTGCTCGTAATAGGGGGAGGGGCTTCTTGGGGACAGAAAATTAGAATGGGGATACTGAGGGCCCTGGTTTCCCAGGAATCCTCTGAAATTGTCCACATGCTTGAAGCTTGCTTTTCTGAGGAAAGAGGAGAAACACATACTACTTCCCATCAGAATAGTTAAAGACAAAAATCCCCACACAGAGAACTTACCAGTTTATTCCTTCCTTAGCTCCTTCTATTGGCTTCTCGATGATTGGAGGAACTGAGAAAGGATCTCTGGAATTGCCTCCCCAAAACTGCTTTTATGTTTTTCACATGTAATTATAATATAATGTATGGTTATTGTCACAACCCCTTTCTCCCCCATCTCCCCGCCAAGTCTGTCATCTTAGATATGTCCCTACAGAGGCAGCCCCAAAGCATGGATGTCTACCACTTGAATTAAAAGAGTATATTTGTTAGCTGGTAGCAACAGTAGGCTGTTATCCTGTATGTGGACCAGCAATTAGAGCGAATGTGACACTCATAAGTACACAGGGATTTTAAATCAGCTTAGTTTATTCCTTCTAAGTGCATCACATTAACTATATCAAACACAAGTGAATCCATACAGCTTTGATGGATGGACAGTTTAAGGGCTTGTCTTCATGCGCATACTGCAGCAGCACAGCTGCACCAGCGTAGCTGCAACTCTGCAGTTTTTTAGTTAAGACGCTACTATGCTGACAAGAGAGTTAATCCGTCTCTCTGAGGAGCAGTAGCTATGTAATGGGAGAAGCCCTCCCATCAACATAGTGATGTCTACATCAGGGGCTAGGTTGGTATAACTATGTCTGTCATGGGGAGTGGATTTTTCATGCTGTTGAGTGATGTAGTTATACCAATACAAATTTGTAGTGTAGACCTGGCCTAATGTACTTCCCATGTTAATAATTACACCCCCACACCTCTGCACTTCTTCCAATTAACTCTTTGGCATTCTGGGGAGATATTCCATTGTGTGATCTGCCACTTAGCTGTGAGCTTTCTGGGATTTTTTCCTGATGCATTATGGGATACCTACAGGAACCCCTACAGGAATTCTAGGACTAGAGGTCAAACTAATAAACTCTCACATTTCCTTTGCTGGTATCCCATCATTCATCTTTATTTTGCCAGAGCCATTTTAAGACTGCTCTGAGGCAGCATGAAGAAGACGCTGCCGAGCACCATAATCATGACAGTCATTTATAGGAACATGTACTGGCAGTCATGCAGCTGGATGCATTTGGATCAGTGGCTTTGGAGGGCTTTGAATGCCTTGGCGATACTGCTAGGGATGGAAGAGTAGCAGGAGGATAAAATTGAGTAGTTACTTCTGCAGGGCATTTATCTGGAGCAACTTCTCTTGGTGGAGTGCTGATTCTGGGCTTGGTCATCTAGCTGGGACTGGTGGAAAGGCTAGTGAGGCAGAACTGGGGTGTCCAGCAGTGACTGCTTAAATCCAGAATTTGGAAGGCTACTTTCCTAGAGATCATCCTGGAGCTGCAGAGTTACACTCAACATGAGAGTCTGTATTTGGCCTTCACCAGCTGGAAGTTTGCTACTCCTATTGCTATCAGTCAGTAGCTAATCAGTTTGGTGTTGGTAGATCAATTGTCAGGATCGTTGTCATGGAGGCTCGCAATAATATTCAGAGAATGCTGCTGTGTTGCACCATAAAGCTTGGCAGTGCATAGGAGGTTATTGACAGCTTTGCACAGAGGAGGTTTCCAAACAGTAAATAGGTTACTGATGGGACACATGTAGCTCTTCTAGGACCTCTACACCAGGCCAAAGCCTCTTTTAACAGGAAAGTGGTCCCAGCACACCAGCAAAATAAGGTCCTCATGGACCCTTCCAGACCACCCCACATTTATGTTGGTGAGCCTGCCATGGTGCTGCAAAACTGGTTGATCACCATGGCAGGCTCACCAACATAAATGTGGGGTGGTCTGGAAGGGTCCATGAGGATGCTTGAGGATTTTTAGAAACTTAGGCCTGTTCTCTGCAATGAGCAAGGGAACATTTGCTTGCCAGACCACCAGGGAAATTAATGGTGGTGTGATTTCTTCTGTTACCCTGGAAGATGCAGCTTAACCTCTGCTTCCCGGGCTTATGGAAGCTTTAACTGAATTCTTGGAAAAAAGAACATAGTAGCTGCAAAATGGCAGTGAAGTGTGCATTTGGAAGAATGAAGGGTAGGTGGAAGTGCCTACAAAAAGATGACAACGGTTATTCTGCTGGTGTGCTGGGACCACTGCTTATCATGCTAACTTCATTGTTTCCTTGTACTCCTTTGTCCAGAATCTGTCTGTTATCTTATACTTAGACTGTAAGCTCTCTGGGGCAGGAACAGCCATTTTGTTCTGTGTTTGTATAGTGCTTGGGACAATGGGGTCCCAGTTCATGATTTGGGCTTCTAGGCTCTATGGTCACAAATCATACCTAGTAATAATAATTGATAAATAAGAAAGTTGGCTATTTCTCATCATCAGGCACAGGGAACCACCTGGTGTGAGAGGTGTCTGTTCATGGGATCCTTCAGGAAACAGGTAAGAGATCTGCAGGAGGCGGTGGCTTGTCTGCATAGCATCTGGGAGTGCGAGGACTTCTGCAGGATGCACATGGAAACATATGGGATGGAGGATGCTAGCTGAATACAGATGATTACCAGATGAGCACCAGAGGAGGAAAGAGAACTGGCTGCTGTAAAGGAAGGAAGCTGGCTGCTGACCATCTCAGGCAGTAGACAGAGCACTACCCATCATCCTGACCACTTCTCTGGGCCACTTCCCCACAGCCTCATTTCCCTCTGCTCCTGCCTCATTTCCCTCTGCTCCTGCCTCTGGCTCCAGCTCCTTTCCCCTCCTCCCAGGGCCTTGAGCCTGTAAGTCCTGGCAGCCCATCAGGAGCTCTCCCAGTCCCTGCTAGCATCTGCCCTTCCCCAGGTGCTGGTCCCTCTGTAGCCTCTAGGAAGCCAGTCTTCTCCCTAGGGCTCCCTGCAGCAGACTAACTTGCTCTGATCTTCAGCTTCCTTTTCTATGGGCCAGCTGGGTCCTGATTGGCTGGTCCAGCCGCCACCCTAATTGTCTGCAGCCGCCACCCTAATTGGCTGTTTCCCCTGCAGCCGCTCCTTTGGCTGCCTGCCCCTCAGCCTCCCTACACTGGGTTTAATCCTCTCAGGGCTACTGCAGGGCAGGCACTTCATCACACAAACTCTACCTTGGAAACCTATACTAGAACTTAACTACCTTATTTATTATTGATCTCTAACCTACATATCCCTTGATGAAGATTGTTCACAGTTCTTTTTATCACGGCCCTGTACACATCTGAAGACTTATCAGGTCCTCCTGGAGTCGTCTTTTCTCAAGACTAAACATACCCAGTTTTTTAACCTTTCCTAATAGGTCAGGTTTTCTAAACCCTTTATCATGTTTGTTGCTTTCCTCTACTACCATTTCTCTGGGTTTGTTAAAGTCAGCTTTTCCGAAGTCCATTGTCCTTATTCTGGAACTCTCACACCTTCCTTTACATACAATCATGACATCTATCATTTCATGATGCCTTTCACCAAAAATTGCCTTCCACTTTCAGGTTCATTACCAATTCTTCCTTTTGATCAGAATCAAGTCTAAAATGGATGTCCTCCTGGGGTATTTCCTCCACTTTCTGAAACAATTTTTTCCCCTAATACCTCCCAAGAACTTATTGAAAACTTTGTGTTTTGCTGTATTACTTTTCTAACATATGTCTGGGTAGTTATTGCTGCCCATTAGTACTGTGTCTTGTGTTTTGGATATTTCTGTTGTTTGTTACAGAAATGCCTCATTCAGCTCATCTTCCTGATCTGGTGGTCTATATATATGGTCCCTAACATAATGTCACTCCTATTTTTACCACTTTAATTTTTACTCAGATATTTTCAGTTGATCTGCCTCTCACTTCCTTCTTGACCCTAGAACAAGTGTATCTGTTTTTGATGTATAATGCAATATTTTCTCCCTTTTTATCCTGTCTGTCCTTTCTGAACCCTCTATACCCCCTATACCAATATTCCAGTCTTGAGATTTATCCCAGCAAGTCTCTATGATGCTAATTATGTCATAATTTAGCTTATGTATTAATATTTCCATTTCTTCCTGTTTATTCCCAATGTGCCTTGTATTTGTGCATAGATATCTAAGATGTTGAGCAAATTCCCCTGTTGATTACTTTCTTGTTGCTCCCAAGACCCTATTGTAATTTTCCATGTCCCTCTCAATATCAAGCCCATAGGTAAGCATAGAGGGCTATTGTCATATGCCCCCTGTGAGGGCTAGTTTTAAAGCCCTCCTCATTAGGTTGGCGACTTGGTGTGCAAAGATACTTTTCCCGTTCTTTTTCAGGTGGACCCCATTTCTTCCCAGCAGACTCGTTTCCTGGAACAGCATCCCATGGTTGCGGAGCCTGAAGCCTCCCATTGACACTACCCTCACAGGCATGCGTTCATCTCCAGGATGCGCACGTCCCTTCCTGGGCCCTTACCCTCAACTGGGAGGATGGACAAGAACAAAACTTGCATCCCCAACTTCTTTGCCCTTGCTTCCAGAGCTCTGTACTCACTGATGATCTGCTCGGGGTCATATCTGGCAGTATCATCCGTGACCTCTTGGATGAGCAGCATGGGTAGTGGTCTGAAAGATGAATGAGCCCCACCAACATTTCCATAAAATCTCAGACACAGGCTCCACGCAACACACCTGCTGGGCCTTCATGTCAGATCAGCAGATAGATGCCTCCATCCCCCTCAGAAGGGAGTCCCCAACAATCAGCACCTTACACATCGTTCTCATGGGTTTAGTAGCCATAAGCCTCCCAGTTTTGGGGGCAGGTGTCTTCTCCTCCTTTTCAGCCATTGGGATCAGCTCCACACCTCCTGTTGCCAGTTTGGTATACTGGTTCTTCACGTCAAAGGACAGGGGACTGACACCTCCCCCATCCCCTCACTAGCCACTGAAGGAGCAGCCTGGCTGTGGACTGCCAAGCCACTGTGAGGAGTGGCTGTACTCTTGTTGAAGGAGTCCCCTGGAAAGGGAGGAAACCAGATGGTGACATGGCTGGAGGGTTGTGCCAAGAAGCAGACACTGAGAGAAAGGAGCTGTAACAGGTCTGCAGATGGAGGTGAGAACGAGAGAGCTGCCATCCCCCGAGGTCTCACCCGCTGGGACTGAGCTCATTCCTGAAATGCCCAGCAGGAGGCATCAGTGTGGTGCGTGACCCCATGACATTATGGAATCCCTATAATTGGAGCATTTTTTAGAACAGATTAGACAAACATCTGTCAGGGATGTCTAGGTTTACTTAGTCCTGTCTCAGCATGGGGCATGACCTAGATGACAAATCAAAGTCCCTTCCAGCTAGTGCCCTACCAAATTCATGGTCCATTTTGGTCAATTTCATGGTTTCAGATGTCTACATCTGAAATTTTACAGTGTTATAACCGCAGGGGTCCCAACCCAAAAGGGGATTGTGCGGCGGGGGAGGAAGAATTGTAGGATTGCCACCATCACTTCTGTGCTGCCTTCAGAACTGGGCTTTGAATGCAGCAGCCAAGGAGCTTCCTGCAGCCTGAGGAGGTACCTGGAGGTAGGTCTGATCTTCTCCCCAGAGCAGCCGTACAGGGGAAGAGGAAGTCCCGTCCACCCCCAGCCCCACTGGGACTAGTAACTGGAGCCCATTGCATGGTAGGAGCCCCCAACTGGGGCTCCCTGAGCCCTATCCCTTCCCTTCCCTTCCCTTCCCCTACAATAGCTAGATTTCATGGAGGAGATCTGATTTCATGGTCCGCAACACATTTTTCATGGTCATTTTTATGATTAAATGCCTTTGTGTGATAGATGCTTGCTGTTTTGCATAGCATGTGTGTGTGAGGGAGCCTGTGAAAGGAAAGGTGGAGAGAATTTCTGAAAATTATAGACAACTGGAAAGGGTGCCTCTGGAAATGCCACAAGTGGTCAGGGAAACACGGCCAGGGATGCTCCCACTTTGAGGCCAGGGTAACTGTGGATAATGAATATACTGTAACCAAGGAAATGACTGAAATGTGGTTTTGGACTGACAAATAACACTACTTGACAGCCAAAAGTATATCCTGGGTTATTTACCTGCTAAGCTGGGGTTAGCTCTGTCACAAAGATTTTCGTTCTTGAGGGCTGCTATGATCACCAAGTGATTTTACAACAATGGAAGAGCAGGCTTATGCCCAGAGTAGAACAGTGGTATTCATACCTGTCTGAGTTAGCAGTCAAAGAAAGAATAGAGTAATTATATGAATCTGAAAAAAATTGGACCCTGTTTCTAGATATATTTGGATTAAAAATGTTGAGATGACCGAAGGAATGCTAGACCTTCATTCCTCCTAACCCAGGCTTTTGCCTCCCCTGACTCCCAGGTCACTGCCGTCTCTCTTTTCCCTATTCCTGTATGTCTTCTCTTATTTTAACATTGTAACCCCCACTCTAACACATTCTGCCTAGATAGTATTGTTTAGATTTGTATTGTCGGGTCTTACAGATTTGACAAATTGTAAAATTGCATAATTATATTAGAGATCCTGTGAAGCAGGTGATATTTGGAAACATACAAGCTATAAGTCGCTTACCTATTTATACTTTTCATTGTCTGTTTTTTTTAAATGAAAATTAGTAAAAATAAGAGAGTTAACAAAATAGTGCAAACTTAAGACCAGTGGAACTATGGCATGCCCAAATTGTGCAGTGCTCACAAACTTCTGTAGGTGAGGTGCTTGGTATTCTTCCCTTTATTCATCTCCAAGGGGATTGATTGGTGTGAGGATCCCCTCCTATTTGACTGATTGAATGGGAGGTCCCAGAATGGTGTGTGCTCCATTATTTGCAGGAGAGGGCTAGGTAAGGGTGCTGTGCTTGACCTCTGTAACAGATTTTTTTTCCAGTGCAACTGTTTGCCTCTTCTTCATGTGCATCATATTCCTCTCCAAGGCCATTTGCTCCTTTCCCAGGGCCATGTGCTCCCCCTTGAGCCTAAGGAGTTGCTCCATGAAACCATCCCTCCAGTCTTCTGCTTTCATGTCCCTCTGTTGGGATGCAGTTACAAATTCCTTGCACCTCTCCTCTCTCATCTTCTTTCATTTCCTTCAGAGGCTTGCCAGTCTTTCCGTGGATAATACCCATGTGTCATGGCATTGCAGTTGCTCATGGAAATCAGAAGAAAGCACTAATACCTATTGTCCCAATACTAGTCTCCATGCCAACATTGGAAAAAGTGTTGCTTATCCTGCTATTTTGGAATGCCTTTCCCATCTTCTCTTCCCATCTTGGCATTCTCTTTGAGATGGCATGACAGGCTGTATAAATCCCACACAAGTGATGAAGGAGTGAAAGAGCTGCATGGGCAAGGCTGTCCCCATGCATCTGGTTGTGTCAGTCACATCAGGGCTGGAATAAGTACTTAAAAGTGGGAAGTTTCTGGCAGTTGTTGGACAGCTCTGGGAGAGAGAGCAGATGGTGACTCTACAGTTCCTAAAGGAGACTCCTGGAAGCCTGCAGGAGGGCCATTTACCAGCCCCCCACCATTCCTCCTGCCTACAAGGAGATGAAAACACTGGTATTCTGTTTGGGTAAGAAAGGTTTGGTGAGCTGTTAGGTGGTTGGCATTGCTTCAATCTACCCCACTTGGGTTTAGGGAATCTGAGATCATACTAAAGGAACTAGGAGAGAGGGAGCGTAAAGCCCCATTCCCTTCAAACACAAGTGGACTAGTTAGCTCAATTTGTGTCAAAGAGCACATGGGGGCACCTCAAGAGTTTTTCAGTGTCTGCACAGTAGAAGGTGCCTGTCAGCAGCCTGAGAACTGTGACAGATGGAAAGATTTTTTTCCACATTACTTCCCCCTTTTATGGGACCCCTGTACCAGTGCTGTGGGTGGAGTGTTAGAGGAGCTAGCAGCAGAAAGTTAGCCATTGCATGTGTCCCTGTGCAGGCTGTCCTTATGTTGGAGCATGTTACCCTGAGGAATGTCCCCAGGAGACATAAAAAAGATCTGATTTAAAAAGACAGTAGGCAAACCAGGAAGATATGCAGCACCGCTATTTACCAGGGTGGTGTTTCTCCAGCTGTTGCAGAAGTGGAAGAGACACACTAGTTATATGAGTGGCCCTGATAAGGTTGCATTGCTTTGCAATGTGTGTGCCATAATAAACCACTATCTTTTCCTTTAATAGAATCATAGAAGCATAGGGTTAGAAGGGACCATAAAGGTCATCTAGTCTAACCCCTGCCAAGATGCAGGATTTGTTGTGGCTAAACCATCCAAGACAGATGGCTATCCAGCCTCCTTTTGAAAACTCCCAGTGAAGGAGATTCCATGTCTTCTCTAGACAGTCTGTTGCATTGTCCTACTGTTCTTAGAATTAAGAAGTTTTTCCTGCCATTTAATCTAAAACTGCTGTGCTGTAATTTGAACCCATTGCCTCTTGTCTTGATCCCTGTGGCAAGAAATAAAAAGATGGAAAAAATTATTCTGGCAGTCTTTCAAGTATTTGAAGACTGCTATCTTGACCCCCCCTTATTCTCCTCTTTTCCAAACTAAACATACCCAGTTCCTTCAGCCTTTGCTCATAGAGCTTGCATTCCATCCCTTTGATCATGTTTCTCACTCATCTCTAGATCCTTTCCAGTTTCTCAACATCCTTTTTATACAGCAGTGACCAAAATTGACCTACCCAGGGCCTAGTATAGTGGCAGTATCGCCTCCTGTGACTTGCATGCTATGCCTGTTAATGCAACCCAAAATTGCATTTGCTTTTTTTGCAACAGTATTGCATTATTGACTCGTGTTGAGGTTGTGATTCACCACCACTCCCAGATCCTTCTCAGCAGTGCTGCAGCCAAGCAAATTTTCCCTAATTCTGTATTTATGCATTTTTTCCCGAGTGTAGAACCCTACATGTGTGTTAAGTTTCATTTTGTTGTCTATAGCCCAGTTTTCCAATTTATCAAGATTCTTTTGAATTTTAGCTCTATCAACACCTCCCCCAGCTTTGTGTCATCTGCAGATTTGATCAGTATGCTCTCTTCCTACATCCAGGTCATTAATAAAAATGTTAAACAACACTAGACCCAGAACAGATCCCTGTTTAACCCCACTTGAGACCTATCTCAAATCTGACATCATTCCATTAATTGTTACTTTGTGCTTGTGATAGTTTAACCAAATATGTATCCACTTAATGCTAGTTCTACTGAGCCTGCATTTCTCCAGCTTCCTTATGAGAATGTCATGTGGGATGGTATCAAAAGCCTTGCTAAAGTCCCGGAATATTATTCCACATTCCCCTTCCCACCAAAACAATTACCTTCTCAACGAAGGAAATCCAGTTGTTTTGGCATGATTTGTTCTTAGTAAATCCATGCTAATAATCACCCTTGCTTCCTCCAGATACTTGCAAATTGACTTGAATTCATTCAAAAGGTCTCTGCCATGTTATTTACTTATCCTGATCTGCATCCATTTCCCTTTATTGTCTTTGATAACTTCACTAGTCATCTGGTCACTTGTTAATTTTTGTGTGACGAATGAAGCAAAGTAGGCACTGAGCAACTCTACCTTCTTATCTTCCATTACCAGTTTGTCTTCTCCATTGAGCAGCAGACTGACACCATCCCTGATTTTCTTTTTTTGGAGAATTCCTGCTTTTTGTCTCTACCATTTCTTGCCAGCTGTAACTCATTCCTTGCTTTGGGTTTCCTGATTTTTTTGTCCCTACAAGATTGTGCTGTTCCCATGTATACTTCGTTGGTGAATGCAGTGTGTCAGGAGAGAAAATTAGTAGAAAGCATCTTGGGAAAGTGGGTATGAAAGCTGCACATGTGGCCAGTGGTTGTGGGATTTGATACTTCAGGGAAATAAAAAAAATATAGCTGTCAGTTCCTGGCACTGATGCATTTTGATCACACTAAAGGTGGTGTTAAATGCCAAACAAGTGAAGAGAGCCTTCTAGCTTCACCATCATGGTGACAGACAGCTGATAGCTGGAAATCCTAAACAGTTGTAATGTAATGGAGTACTACTTAATGGTAGAGCTCCCCTCTGCGTCATTTTCAGAGCTTTCCTCCACAGCAGTTTCAGTCTGGCTGTCCGAATGTGGTTCTTGAGTAATCTCTGAACCGCCAGGTTGTACAGTTCTTGGCTGCTCAGAAAAATCTCTTGGTCAGATGCCATGCTATACATGGTATCATGGATGTTTGTTGTGTTGTCCTGAGTGCTTTATGGAAAACTATCTACTACATCATTCTTGAGTGTAGAGGTGGCATCGTTTGCAAAAATGTGATACAGCTGTTCATTTTATGGGCAGGTAGTGGGAGCATTACCCAAAATTCTGCTCTTGTCCCTTTGCTTTAGGTACTTCTGCTCCTTTGCTTTGACCTGGCACTGGGAGTGCTCCCTCGTCTTCATTTGCTCTGACGGTTTCTTGTAGATATCTGCATTCTAGTGACTCTTCTCCTTCAGATGGGACTGGACGTGCAGCTCTCCAAAGTGGGCAGTCAAACCCAGGAGCTCAACACGGGTCCACGTGGAATCATGGTGGGCATGGCTGCTCTAATGGGTATGTGACTGTGCATGTGTGAAATCACTGACAGATATGGCCATTTCCAGCAATATTCTTACTGAATTAAGTTACATGTAATTCAATAAGGTAAAAGCAGCAGAGAATCCTGTGGCACCTTATAGACTAACAGACGTTTTGTAGCGTGAGCTTTCGTGGGTGAATACCCACTTCGTCAGATGCAGCTAGTGGAAATTTCCAGGGGTAGGTATATATATGCTAGCAAGCAAGCTAGAGATAATGAGGTTAGTTCAGTCAGGGAGGATGGGGCCCTGTTCTAGCAGTAGAGGTGTGAAAACCAAGGGAGGAGAAACTGTTTCTGTAATTGGCAAGCCATTCACAGTCTTTGTTTAGTCCAGAGCTGATGGTGTCAAACTTGCAGATGAACTGAAGCTCAGCAGTGTAGGAGAGCACTTCAACCTCCCTGGCCACACTATAAGACCTTAAGGTGGCCATCTCTGCCAGCAAAAAAACTCCAGTACCATACTTCAATGAGAAACTGACCTGAGTTCAGTCATTCTGCAAGATTGTGACACCAATTCAGCTCTGCGACTAAACCAAACGATGTGAATGGTCTTTGACCAATTACAGGAACCAGCTTTCTCCTCCCTTGGTTTTCACACCTCTACCCATCCTCCCTGATTGAACTAACCTCGTTATCTCTAGCTTGCTTGCTAGCATATATATACCTACCCCTGGAAATTTCCACTAGCTGCGTCTGACGAAGTGGGTATTCACCCACGAAAGCTCACGCTCCCAAACGTCTGTTAGTCTATAAGGTGCCACAGGATTCTCTGCTGCTTTTACAGATCCAGACTAACACGGCTACTCCTCTGATACTCAATAAGTTAAGTTTATCTTAGGAGTGCATTGTACTAAGAATGCAAAGGTTTATATATTATTGTGAACTGGTATGTAACTTCTTTAAGGAGGAGAAATGGTTAATATAAACCCTGGGAACCCTTCAAGATATCAAGGGACACTTTTGCAACAAAATGTGCTAGACTAATAAAATTAAGTGGGATTCCTAGAAGCTAATTGGGAGGAGAGGAGTGAAAATTATCCCCATCTCTGGATCCATCTTTTTGAAGCTGCACCTTGATGAGAAACCCATTGTTTGGCTAATTACCTATTAACAATCTCTTCAAAGACCCAAACTTGAATAGGAGAGATTCAGATTCATGAAGGTTCTTGTTCTGAGCAAAAGGTGTTCCGAACTTGTAATGATAGGAAAATCCCTTGGTGAGTTTTGAAAAACTGTTCACCTGCCAGGCCCCTTTTTGGAGATGGCAAGATCTCTGCTAGGCTTATTAACATGCTTGTAGATCTAATGTTTCTCTGTAATGCTTTCACCTTCAGAATAAATGTGCTTGTTACAAAAGAGCTGTGTGGTAACTTACAGCTGCTGGAAACTATGCTATTTACCATCTCTGAGGAGAAAAGTAAAGCAGGCCTGCTTAGGCATTCAGTGGGGAATTCAATGTAGGTTGGGAACTGTGCAACCTGGAAACTCCCTGGTCAGAAAAGAGAAAGTTGAAGATCTCCACCCAAGAGAAGCATCAGCTGGGGAAGCTGGAAGATTAAAATTGGGTGCCCTTGCCGGACTGTAGAGGGGGGAAACAGATGTAGTTGCCCTGAACTGAGACATTCACCACTACCTGTTATCAGAAAGGGGCACACACAGTTTCATGTCTGCATTTAAACATTGGCAATGTTGTTGTAGCCATTCAAGGATATTAGAGAGACAAGATGGGTGAGATAATACTTCTTATTGGACCAACTTATGAAGAACGATGTAGTTCTAAAATATCTCTAACCAGCTGAAGTTGGTCCATTAAACGATATTACCTCATCCACCTTGTCTCCCTAGCATTTAAATGGACATCTGGTAAAGATGACCTTGGAGCAGTGGAGGGCATACAGGTACACAGACAGGCAGATCCAGGTGTGAAGCAAATATCTGTGGGATAGCAGTTGGAGGACTGCCAGAAGGGAAGTAGTTAGGAATGTTTCCACATGTACGTTAAAGCAAACTCCCGGCAAAGAAGAAGATTCATTACTGTGATCCAAGATGCCAAATAACTGGATTTTTAAAAATGGCTCTTTAATGTGAATAAACTAAAGCCAGATCTACACGACAGACTTATGTCAATATAACTATGTCGCTCAGGGGTGTGAAAAATCCACACCCTTAGGTGATGTAGTTATATTGACCTAAGACTATGGGCCATCTTGAGTCTCGCAACTTTCATACCAGTGTAAATGTATTGACTTCAGTGAGAGTGCTCTGGATTTACATCAAAATTAGACCCTTAACTTTCAGCATTGACTTCGTTAGGCGACATTAATGGAGGAGGTTTCCTAGTTCTTGGCCATTCACGCTCTGGTCCATGAGACATGAAGGCAATTCCTTCAAAGAAAAAGTGAAGAGAAGAACAAGATCTTATATTGAATCAGCTAAAAGGGAAAGCAGAGCACTAAATGTTAAAGGGAGGCTAGGTTTTGTGATGTTCGGCATAGATTTGTGAAGAAAAGAGATACATACATGTCTGAGAGTGAAGACAAGCTTATCTTTGTCTATTCCTTCAGATAAATAGTTGAACAGTTCATCTTCATGAAAAATATGATCTCCAGGAAGTGTTGCTAAAGTCAGTGAAACTTACAATGGTATGCAGTACTTGTTGTGTATGGTGGTACACCCACAGGCTAACACTATGCTTGCAGCCAAGGGTGTAATTCCCAGCTCATGTAGATATGGTTATGCAAGTTCTCATTTAGCTAGTGTAGCCATTGTAGCATAGGCAACAGCCAGTGGTGGCATGGGTTAGCCGCCCTGTGTACATATGACAGGGTCCAGGTGGATTTGTACTCAGGGCAGCTATCCCTTGCCAGTGCTTGGCACTGCCTGTGCTACCATGACTGCACTATTATTTTTAGCATACTATCTCATTAAAAGCTAGTGTGAATATATCTATATTAGCTGGGAATCATGCCCCTAGCTCCAAGTATAGGTGTAGACATGGTATGCTCACTAAATACTTATCAAGTCAGTGAGACCCATGATGATGTCTCGTCAAGTATTGCCTGTACAAGTTAAAATGCACTCACATTTCAATAAGTGTTAATAAATTCAGGAACAACATTGTTATCTAGTCTTGGAGCAATATTACGACACATAATATTACTAATGTATGTTAATAATTCTGTAGTGTGAATCTCTGGCTCGCTATAGGATTTGAGGATATCTCTCAGTATTGTCTTTCCATCCAACATTGGTGTGCTGTGCTTATTTTGAACTCAGTAGGACTACTCACATGAGTAATGTTACTTATGTAGGCATGTCTTTACAGTATCATGGCTAAAGTATCTGAGGAAATTCATGAGAGATTTAAACATATAGGTCCAGATCCTTGTCTGATATTGGCAAAGCTCCATCACCGTCAATGAAGCTACACTGATTTACACCAGGTGATGATCAGGCTCGTTCTGTATAAATCAGACAATCCAGATAACATTCATTTTAGATTATTAGGAAAAATAACTAACAAATGTATGGTACAACTGATCACTGGTTCTGAAAAAAAAAATTGGCTACTGGCGTGGTAAAGCAAAACTTAAAAAAAAGCAAATATTATAATAATTAAAAAAAAAAGACCTAATAGTTATCCTGGCAATTACCATTCTATATGAGTAACTGCTTTCCCTAGTTAAGAGACAAGGTGTGTGAGGTAATATCTTTCATTGGACTAATTTCTATTGGTGAAAGAGACAAGCTTTTGATCTGCACAGAGTACTTCTTCGAGTCCTAGTAAGCAAATGCTTAATCTGATTAAATCCTCTAAGCATCTAGTAAAATATAGGGCCTGCTCTAATTTGTATTGGACACTTTGAGCCACTTCATCAGTTGGAGTAAGTCAGTAATAGAGCTAGGCTGACTTACACCAGCTGAGGATCTGGCTCTGTTCAAACAGACAAGTTTCTTTGTAACATCAAAGAAGCAATTTGTGCTCTATAATATAATGCTGAAAGTGTGAAGCAGAATAGATGGCACAGGGGACTATTGAGTTATGGAACTTTTTAAAATCTGGGTTATTTGTACATATCTTACACAAATCAGTCACTGCACTGTGGGCCTCTAGTAGCGGTACAGTAGAGCTATTATTAAAATAAGAAAAAGGTTTTGCTAACATTTTAAATTTTGAAATTTTCCAACCAGCTCTATTGTTCAGTGATTTACATGGAATACCATAAATAGATGGCTTCATTGTGTTTCTTAGAGAACAGATGATCACATTAACAAAAAAATCCACCCTAATTTGTTGTCTTGTCATCAGTCTCCATAAAGAAGCCAAGGGCTTAGGGACCTCAGAGACTGAACTATCCTCACCTCTAGAACTGGTTGTTCCAAGTCATAGGTAAGCCACATTGATTAGAAGCTGTAAAGAAGCCTCTTCCACCACTACCCATGCTGTGCCCACTATATGGAGTTTCCAGAAGACTTTCAATAATTCAGCACACACACACATACCCATGTAAATACACAAAGAATAATTATACAAAATAAATCAAATGAGAGGGAGAGAGATGGGGTTTAGGTGAAATCCAACCCTGCACAGAGGGCCAGTGCACGGCATATGCACATCTTAAGTCCCATTTTAGCTAATGGGACTTAAATAGGATTTAAGTAGCAGATAAGTCTTAAACCCATTGCACAACAATGACTTTCACCCTGGGGGCTTAGCTTGGGTTTTGGGAAACTACACCCAACTTTTTGTATGCTACCAGACACTACTATTAGTTCTACCTATAAAACAAACTGACATACTTCTATGATGTTGCCATAAAATATTTTTCTTGCTTTTTAAAATTATAACCTTTTAGTTGAAATAAATATATGGAAAGCTTGCAGTCTGTCTGGGGAAAGCAAGAGCTGTTCATTAAGAGCAACTGTTATGAATGGCATGTGCTAAATTTTCACCCTGTTTTCTCTTCCTGGTCAAAAAGGTCCTCTCCCACCTCCTGCCACCTCACCTTTTTCTCTGTTACGAGCATTGCAAATGCACTTAACATTGTAGGGACAGTAACAGTTTATTGTTAGACTCTAAATATGTTACATACAACATGTGTTCCGATTTTCAGTTGATCATGCTGTACCAGAGGGGAGGAAATGCAATTATAATAAAAACGACACACTAACTGGTATTTCTGAAGGCAGTTTTTAGAATTTAAATTGTGACCTCAATGTAGACCATAAATATAAAATTCATATGTGCTCTGCTTCCTGCATATAATTACCTATCACAAGGTTCATAGTTTAAATGAAATTCTTTATGAAGCAAGAAATGGTATCATAGCACACTCTGGCTTAATGCCCTTCAGGATACATCAAGCAAAGATATGTTTTCTAATTTTAAAGAGAAATAAAAACATGTGGAACATATGCACTTTTGATGCTGTAATCCTATCAGAATATTTTTGCTTTTATTAAATTTTCCTCACTAAATGCTTCCTTTTCCTCATCCATTCAGGGAGGGACATCAAGTTCCCTGAGATAGCTAGTGATGTGAGCAATCTGCATGATCTTTCAGATTCTTTTTCACTTTATTCCCTGTATGTCAAATCTCCCTCTTCCCCTTCATCCAGCCTTCCCTATTCCCCTCTGTTTAGACATATGAGCTAGGTAGCACATATAGCAAATAAATCATTTTTATTCTCAGGAATCCAGATCCTGTATGGAGTTTGGTTTTATTTCTTCTTAATCTTCATCTTTTTTTATACCTATGGGATGAATTAGTAGCCTCTGAGCCCCAATACTTTCTGTGCCATTAGTTTGGGTAATTTGATCTTAGAAAACATGGATTCACTGGCCCTTCCCAAGGGTCACCTCCAATGTCACCTGACGTGCCAACCTATTCAGCTCCAACAGAGTGTTCACTCTTCAGTGTACAGAAGTGTAGAAACCACCTCCATGGACACATTGTCATGCCCCTTTCTGTATAGAGAATCAGCAATATTTAAACTGTATGGAAGTCTTACATGGGTCTTGTACACCATGATGAATGTCACCCATTGTGATTTGAGAAATCTCTAAATTCAAGGCCCATATTCCCCTCTGTCTAAACATGTGATTAAGTTGATCAGCAATGGCTGCCATTCACCTGTAGCAAAAAAACATTTTTGTCCTCAAGACTCAAGGATCTGTATGGAGTTTTTCTTTATATTTTTATACTCTAAAACTTTCCAAGAAACCTTTAATCACTTATGGGCAAATGCCAGAAATGTCCATATCTATCTTAGTCAGTGGATAAGCTTATTCTTTCTCCATTATCTTATTTCCTCTTGATGGATTTGTCTTTGCTCTCAAGTTTCGTATGTTCCTTGGTTTCTTGTTTGAGAATCTTAATAGTGTACTCAGTGAGGTGATCTGATAGGTTCTTACAGCTGCACATATGAACTTTGATTTTGAAAGTAGGGAGCCTGATCCAAAAACATCTTCAGGTCATCACAACCCTTCTTTCAAATGCTTTCTCAATATTCTGTCATATCTGGCTATCTAAATGGGCATTACTATAAGGTAATAAAAATGTGGGGGAAAATTACATTTGTCCAAATATATATTTTTCTCTGTATCTTGGCTTTAAAAATGTAATTTTAAAATTGTTCCTAATGATGAAAACAACAATATAGTTTATGCTTTTTATGAATATATTAAATTAAACAATTAGCTAATTCACTTATGTCAGTGATGAGCCCGAAGATTGTAGCCAATCTCAAACTAGTATTTAGGAGAAGATTATGGAACATCTGGGATTAATTTGCAAAGACGGCATCTTACAAAGATGGCAGATGTCAGGTAGCATTGCAGCCAATAATGTGACCATTTTGCAGATTGATTGCTGTGCAGAGAGGGTAAAAAGGTTAGAGAGCATGTTAAAAATCTGTCAATGCAAAGTGCATTTTCACTTTTTTTTTTTCAATTTGATGATCATATACACTGGGAAATGGAAAAGAAAACTACTCAGTTATTCCATCCTTTCCCTTTCCCACTGCAGAATTGTTCCGTACTGTATTTTTGCCAGGGCTTTGTGCATTCTAGTTTAAAATAACTGAAATATTGAGGCTTCATTACTTTTTTTGAAGACAGTTTCACAGTCCAAGGTCCAGATTCCGTTTCAACATTATATGACTAATTCCTAGTAAATTCAATATGGATTGCTCGTATTTTCAAGTGGGAGACGGGATCACATCACTAGGCAGTGTTTTTTCTATTGCACTTAGATTCAACTCTTTGGACTCTACTAGAAAATTCCTTTCTCTTCTTGGGGTCTATATTCTTCAGATACTGTAATTGTAGATGGTTACCATATCATCCCCTTAGGGTATATCTACATGGGAATAAAAGCCCTGTGATTTGGCCATGGTTGTCTTGGGTCAATTGACTTGGGCTCTGAATATGGGGCTAAAAATTGCTGTGTAGATGTTTGCACTTGGGCTAGAGCCTGAATGCTGGGATCCTCCACCTTTGCAGGGCCCCAGAGCTTGGGCTCCAATCCAAGCCTGAATGTCTACATAACAATTTTTCAGCTGTGGAGCTGAGCCCTGCGAGCCTGAGACAGCTGACCCAAGCCATCTGTGTGATTTTTTTTAATCACTTTGTAGGCCTACCCTTAGCTGTCATTCAGCCATGGAAGTTACACATTGTTATTTATGCTGATCTGTCCTTCTAAACCTTAAGGAACTCTACTACCCCCTCAGTACATTGTGGGGGTTTTCTCTAAATTCTCTACAATATGTCAACAATGGTGATCTATACAGTGCATCTATTATTACTATTTATTGCTATTTGTTATTAACTTAATATAGAATATAAAGTGTTACATTAATTTATGTGAAGTACCACTCTTAGATCTCATTATTTTCACTTACCCCAATGATAATATTCTTGCTCTTATTTGTCCATAAGTATCAGCTCTTTGGAGCAGGAGTCATCTTCTTGTCCTATGTTAGTGCGGTGCCGTGATCAGTGAGACAGCAGTATGAATGATAAATAACGGATCGCAGTTTTTTGGCATGCATTCAAACAATCTCAGAACATTTATTCCTTACTAGTCATAGTTTTCATCTGTAGATTTTTATCCTAAAGGGTGTTTCCATATCTTCCAGTGCCAAACAAAATCATATTACTTACTACTTATTGAGAAAGTAAATCTTTCTCCTACATTTTCCCTTCTGTTTGAATGATTTATTTTAGAGAACTACTACAGAGTTTTATTCTGTAGAACAATCCTGTCTGCATCTCAGCTTGTTCTTTTATGTTGAAATATTAGATACAACTCCTTTCTTTTCGCAAGCTCCCAAGGAAGGATCTGCTTCTTCAGATCTTCTGCTTAGTTATCTCCCTCTTCAAACTTTTATTTGGATTAAGCACATTTGATATTAATCAGTCCACAGTACAGGCATCTGCCATTTAAGAACATTACCATTAATTTCCATGTAAGCCTTTCAGATACCCGGACATCTGGATAAACCAATCCTGAACTTCTCAGGTGAGGCTGTATAATACAGTATTTCTCTTGGGTAGCCCATTTTTTTGTCCTGAATCCTGATATTACTTTTCAACCTTGTGAATGTTGCAAAACTTCTTGTACTTGGTTTACTTGGGTCTAAATGGGATATTAGTAAAGCAAAACATACATCATTCAGTGAACGCAATCATGTCTGGAAATCTCCATGTGTTGTGGAGTGATCCCAGGCTCCCCAGCCATGTAGGTATCAGTTGAAACACCTCCCTTATCCTCCCCTAGGGAGGAAACCTGGGATCTATTTATGTGTTCTTTGTAGTTGATAAAAAGATTACAAATGGCCGGTTAACATTTTGAGTTTGTTCTTTACTACTGATTAGCATGGCCAGTTTTAAAACGTTAAAACAAATGAGGACATACTTTTAAAATATATTTTCTTTACTGCTCAGAGCTTCTAGGGAAGTTAGATATCTAAGCCCAAGGGTCAGGCAATTGGTTCCAGTCTAGAGACTCAGACTGGGGAAATTCTCCAGGGCTTTTGTTATGGAACAGAAAAAGAGTTGAACCTTTAGTGAAAATGTATGACTTCATTGCATGGAGAAGTGTGTGTGTGGATTAATAATAGAGAGTTACCTCAATCACTACTGTGCGATAATTTTAACGAAGAAAATATGATCTGCACTCCTCAGCAAGGATTTAACAGCAGAGTGCTGTACTGAGATCCAACATTATTAACACTTCATTACAAAACTATATTGAAGCATAGAGCACACTAAGTATCGCAGATAATTAAAAACTAGGCTATTGGTGTCAAATGTATTTCTTATTGTGCTTATTTGTTTACTTACTGATTTTATTTTATAAACTTATAACTGGCAATGGGGTTTCAGATACTCATAGAATATGAATATTAAATAAATAATTGCTAACTGTAATGGCAAACAAAGCATTTTCACTTACTTAAATTACATTGTAAAACCATATATGGCAGATGGACTAGTTTCAAATGAAGTTTCAAATGAATAACTAAGCATTTGTCAGTAATGCTTTTCAGCTTTTCAGTGTCAAGCTTTTCCCGATAAATTTGCTAAATATTTTGGCCCCTCTTCTCAGTCACTTAGAATTAGGATTTTCTAAATAAAATGGAATCAGCAAAAACTCTCTAATTATCAGACTTGTGTAGTTGATAAGGAATTTACTAATCTTTGCCCTGTAATTGCTGACCTTTGCAATGCTCCTCATGAGTCTTTCAGGGCAATATTGCCGCTGAGAGGGAAACATGCACATTGCAGAAGCTACTGTCTAATATCTATACATTGACCATATTGGCAAGTAATCTCTCTCTCCATCTCAAATCTAAATAATATCAAACAAATTGCTTCTGTTGCATTTTTTTTTCTTCACCTTACAGATACTGATTGTTGATCACCTCCTTTCAGGTCTAGATAAAGGACATGCCACAGGCACTAATTTACTTAACCCACAACCATAGTGTCAGTTTTTCCTCTAAACTCAAACTCTGTCATCACCATACTGTTTTTTGTCCTGATTCTCTGCCTGTCCCCTGCATGGCTTTCAAATAAGTTTATTATTATTACAGTGCTTGTTGTCAGAACCTCTTCTTCTGTCTTTTGAAGTGCCTCCCACTGTCATTGCCGACTCCGGAGCCTCTTGTTGTCATTTTTTACATTAATGACATTCCCAGCATACATGAAACCTGAAATATTTATGTTTGCAGATGACAGTGTTCCTCTGTTTACTGCTAATGTCTCTTCTCTGCTTTGAAAAGGCATATGTGATCACGTAGCTTAATAATATGCAGTATCTCTCTCATCTTTGCCCCTCTCGCTTGACAGAAATGTGGTTATACTTTTTTCCTGCTAGCAGATTAGTTATTTTTCATACAGCACAAACTTTAGAGTTCTAGAAAAGTACCTTATCTACCACTTTAACAAGCTACAAATGACTTACATCCTTGAAGGTGGTCCCTTCAGGTCAGAGTTGAGTTCATTGGCAGGTCAGTGTTGGGGGAAGCCTGCACAACTTCTAAACTTTGCTGCACATCTATGATGGGGAGAGGACTGCAGCTTCCAGGACTGTTCTTTACAAACAAAAACAAACAAACAAAAAAACAGGAGGAGAGAACCAGTATCTTTTCTGAGGGCTAAATTCGTTTGTAGAAATTAAATAAATAACTCTAGTGAAACATTCTGATTAGTGCAAAGGAACAGAGTTCTAATCTATTTAAAATATGAAGTACCTTTGGATTAAACCATGTAAACTAATATTAACTTTGGGACTGCTGTGAATAGGCAGGTAAAAAGGGAGAGAAATGCTGAGGAAAATGAATTAGTGGGAAAAAAAGGAAATGTTGGGAATTTTCCTTTTCTTTCAGTAAGAAATCAATGTTCTTCTAGTGCTGAAAAGTGTACTTTTTTGGTATAAAATAAAGAAAGGAATCAGTTTAATTAGTGGACAAAATTGCATCCATTAAAAATGAAACAGGACAGGATGGCTCAGGTGGATGATAATTCAACTCTAAATCATCAGTTAAAACATAACCCCAGTTGGTAGAAACCAACTGCCCTGTACATCAATATGTTCTCCTCCAACACTTGGTTTCGGCAGAGAAAATCTAACTGGAAGTTAGTGCAGCATTAATTCCTCCAAAGTCACTTTCATGGCTGCTACTGAGTTGCTGCAAGGGGACTCAAAAATGGTATTAAGGCCAATGGAGTCAGACAAAGTTAGTATGTAAAGTTATGTTACAGTGGAATGGGCACTCCTGCCTCTGTGTGTCTGAGGGAACCTGGAAGATTTGTGGAATAGGCAGGGAATGAGCTCCCAAACTCCTCCCATGAGAGGTGGTGGTTTTCTGAAAAATATGAGTAGACTCATACAGAGTTTTCAGTCCCATCTGGTTTTCTGCAGGAGTCGGTAATGTTCCTTAAGAAGGTACACAAAATCAGCATAGCAAAGCAGTTTCTGTGAAGCTAAATCAGGCTACACTCAAAATGGAAGATGCAACCTTAGATCTGCATGTGGGCTTTTGCTCCATGAGTCTGTAATAAACGTGATATTACTGGAGAAAGGGGCAGGCCTTATTGTTACTCCACAGCACCTCTTTGCCAAGTGACCACAGCAGACTAGAAGAGAGTCTGTTTCCATTTTACTGTATGTACATAAATGTCAATGCCCATGGCACATGACCTCCACCTGTACATAGACAAGGGAAGTACATCCATACTCCTTCTTCTGAACCATTCAATACTGTTGATCACCAGATAAACATGCCCTATCTTCAGGAAACTGCGGGTTCAAATTAAAATGCCCTGAAAGGGTTCTGGTTCTTCTTAGACTGAAGACAGACAGTATCCCAATTGTTCCTGTACTGCCAAAGCCCTCATTTATGGTAGAATACCACCTGGCTCAATGCTCTCCCCCAGGTTATCCAGCATCTATATGAAGTCACTAGGAGAGCCAGTGAGACAACATGGACAGCAATGCCAAAAATATGCAGATGACATCTGATAGATCTGGCAATTCCCTGCAATGTCTTGGACAAACCTTGCTGAATTAAGTTTAAGTATTCTAGGACTGCATTGCATTAAATATGTGAATGTCTTTGAATTCTTATGGGATTGTATGTAATGTCTTTTGGGAGGAGATATGGCTAATGAAAACCTTGGCATGTATTATGAGCGTCAAAAGCCTCTTTTTTAAAAAAACAAAACAAAACAAAAAAAACCTGTCTGCCAGACAAGAAAAAACTTTTACTTAAGTGGGTTTCCTAGGAAATACTTGGGAGAAGAGAAAATGCAAATTCCCACCTCTGGACTCAACTTTTTGAAGCTATGGTCAAAGGAGAAACCTACTGTCTTCATTTTTTTCTTCCACCAGCTGCATATGTTTCTCCTTCCCAGAGGCTAGCAAAGATTAGAGGGTGAAAAAAATGCACTTGGGGTGAAATGTTCTCTGAGCTCATGCTGTCCTCCCACACTGACAGAGCATAGCAGAATGTGTGGAGGCAGACAATGTCAGAGTGCAAGAAAGCACAGTATGAACGCAAGGAGAGGTGGCGGGCTGAAGATGATAGGTGGCATCAGCTTGCTGACAGAAGGCAGGAGTCAATACTCAGGCAGCTGGATCATCAAACTTATATGCTTCAGTGTGTGGTTGAGCTGCAGGAAAGGCAGCAGGAGCACAGACTGCTGCTACAGCCCCTGTGTAACCAACCATCCTCCTCCCTAAGTTCCATAGCCTTCTCACCCAGATGCCCAAGAACGCGGTTGGGGGGCATCCGATCACCCAGCCACTCCACCCCAGTGGATTGCCCAAGCAACAGAAGGCTGGCATTCAATAAGTTTTAAAGTGCAGTGTGGCCTTGTCCTTCCTTCCTCCACCACCACTCCCAGGATACCTTGGTCGTTATCCCTCTATTTGTGTGATGAATTAATAAAGAATGCATGAACGTGAAGCAACAATGACTTTATTGCCTCTGCAAGCAGTGATTGAAGGGGGGATGGGAGGATGGTTAGCTTACAGGGAAGTAGAGTGAACAAAGGGGGGTGGGACGTCATCAAGGAGCAACAAACAGAACTTTCACACCATAACCTGGCCAGTCATGAAACTGGTTTTCAAAGCTTCTCTGATGTGCATCGCACCGTCCTGTACTCTTCTAACTGCCCTGGTGTCTGGCTGCATGTAATGAGCGGCCAGGAGATTTGCCTCAACCTCCCACTCCACCATAAAGGTCTCCCTCTTACTCTCACAGATATTGTGGAGTCCACAGCAAGCAATAATAACAATGGGAATATTGGTTTTGCTGAGGTCTATCCAAGTCAGTAAACTGCACCAGCGTCCCTTTAAATGTCCAAATGCACATTCTACCACCATTCTGCGCTTGCTCAGCCTACAGCTGAACAGCTCCTGACTACTCTCCAGGTGCTGTGTATGGCTTCATGAGCCATGGCATTAAGGGGTAGGCTGGGTCCCAAGGGATAACGATAGGCATTTCAACATCCTCAATGGTTATTTTGGTCTGGGAAGGAAGTCCCTTCCTGCAGCTTTTGAAACAAGACCAGAGTTCCTGAAGATGTGAGCGTCATGCACCTTTCGGCCATCCGACACTGATGTTGGTAAAAACTCTCTTGTGATCCACCAGTCTTGCAGCACCATTGAAAAGTACCCCTTTCAGTATTATGTACTCGCTGGCTTGGTGCTCCAGTGCCAAGATAGGGATATGGGTTCTTGTCTATCGCCCCACCACAGTTAGGGAATCCCATTGCAGCAAAGCCATCCACTATGGCCTGCACATTTCCCAGAGTGACTACCCTTGAAATCAGCAGCTCTTTGATTGCGTTGGCTACTTGGATCCCAGCAGCTCCCACAGTAGATTTGCCCACTCCAAATTGATGCCCGACTGACCTGTAGCTGTCTGGCATTGCAAGCTTCCACAGGGCTATCGCCACTCACTTCTCAACTGTGAGGGCTGCTTCTCATCTTGGTATTCTGCGGCTTCATCATGGCAGGGAAAGCAAGTCACAAAGTTCCATGAAAATGCCCTTATGCACGTGCATTTTCACAGCCAGTGGAATCGTCACAGACCTGCAACACTGGTGTGGTCCCACCAGTCTGTGCTTGTAACCTGGGCCAGAATCGGTGTTCCACAGCCTGAACCTGTTCCATTTTAACACACTATGATGTGTGCATTGCTGGACCTCTACTTTGTGAGACGTCTATGTCCATGTTCTTTTTATCACTCTCGTCACTTGCGCTGCCTTTGCCTCCTCGCTGGTTTTGCTTGTTAGGTTCTGATTATCCATAATGCAGGATAATGCACAATGGTGTTTACGAGTGCTCATAGCATGTGCATAAATGGCAGTGCTCCATGTCCGTGCGCATACTGCCACTGATGGGGCCTGATTTCATTGAGTCCACTGAAAAAAAGCAGGAAACGATTATCTGCATTGCTCTGTGGAGGGAGGAACGACTGATGTCATGGCTTACAGTGATTAAAATCAACAAAGAGGATGGCTTTTGCATCAAGGAGAAACACAAATAACTGTCACACAGAATGGCCCCTCAAGGATTGAACTCAAACCCTGGGTTTAGCAGGCCATCTTGATTTCCAGAGGGGCAGAGGAGCAAATGAATACAAAACAAATCTAGTCTAGTTTTGTTTTGATCTGCTCCATCTGTCTTATACATCTTAGTCTGGCAGCAGATGGTGCAATACAACTGCTGCCATTGTCATCTCCTGGGTGATCAGCAGAAAGATGCTGCATTACAGTTGCTAGCCATTGTCATCTCTTAGGTGCTCACCAGAAGATTGGTGCAATACAACTGCTAGCCATCGTCATCTCCCGTGCTCGCCAGTATGATTGGGAATAACCTAGCTGAGTCACTACCAAGTCTGCCACGCGCCCACTGCATCACCCCCAAGAGGTCGGCTAACAGAGCAAGGACTCAGTTGTAATGGCATGGTCTTGCTGCCGAAGGCAATGAGCTGTGCTGTGTGCAATGCAGTCCCACGTCTGCCAGCACCCAGGAGAATGACAGTTACGGTATGGAGAATGTGGGCTCCATGCTTGTCGTGGTTGGTGTCACACGGTTAACCCCAGGAAAAAAAGCACGAAACACATTGTCCTGCTGTTGCTTCTACGAAGGAGGAGGAGTGAGAGAGGGAGACGACATGTACCCAGAACCACCCACAACACTGTTTTTGCCACATCAGGCATTGGGATCCTAACTCATAATTCTGGGCAGCAGAGACTGTAGGAACTCTGGGATAGCTCACCACATATACCCACAATGCAATGCTCTGGAAATCTAACTAGCCTCCGGTGACACCCAGTCCGTGACTTAATGCACCTAGAGGCATATGGGGACACACACAATCAACTGCATAAAAATGATTTCTATAAAAACTGCCTGGCTTCTATTAATTCGAACTAATTTCGTATGAGTACATACCCTAGAATCAGGAAAGGAATAATCTGGAACGGCTTCCCAGATGGATGATCAGGGTGGGGTGGTTCTGTGTTGTGTTGGAGGGGCGAACTCTACTGAGAATCAAAACTGCTGGATACAATTAATGGAGGATGTATGATGGACTGCTCTGCATGGTATCGACATTATCATCCTCGGGACTGTGTTCGATACTGAACGCAAACACAGATGTACCAAATTATAATACATACTACCTGGTCAGGCCTATGCTCCTAAGATCTATTCTGCCTCCTCAGCTGAATAGAGTGCTACATTCGATGTCTTTGGGGAGCCGGTGGGATCGAGGGCAGGCGAGTAGGCATTTGAAGTTATTAAGTTGCCGAATTTTTACCATGCCATGGGTTGGAATTGCCCCAGTAGACATGCTATTCTCTAGTGGCAGGTAACGCTTATATCGCAAAGTGAGTCAAATTGGCCTTGAGCAGGCTCTAACAGGCTAGTTCTTGTACTCCATACTCCTTCTGATGGGCTCCCAGATAGCTGAGGAAGGAAGATTTTCCCCTCGCGCGTACGACATTGGCAGCTAGTAGCTCCTGGGAGTTTTTTCGCCATTTCCTTTTGTCTCATTATCATTCGGTAGCATTTTTTTTAATAGCATGAGTAGTCAAAAATGTGTGACAGTGTTTACATGCTATAATGGTCATAAATTGAAGTCTGTGTACTGGTTTCGAGTTCTTCTCTTACAGTAAAGACTAGCTTAGTCACTGTGCTTGCTGAGAATTTACTTGATTTTCTTAGTGACGTCCAATACAGTCGCTGCCAACGTGGGTAATCGATCGCTAAGTTACGTTGTTAGACGTATGTCTTATTCTAGCGCGTACGCATGAGAGTCATTGGTATGCTATGGCTGTGCTCTCGCGACATCATTGCAAGGAAGGGTCGAGAGGTTCTAGCTCCTAGATGTAGCTCACCGAGCATTGTGATTGGAGCAGGCTTATAAATGTGAGGCCCCTTAATAGTATTATGATGTGTATCTTCTACTCTGTAGTCCTTATGGTTGCAAAGATTAGAGTGCTCAACTGTGGTGTCCTATTTAGCACAAACTGCAGGATGATCTTCGTGAGTCTAGTTGGTTCCCTAGGGAAATGAGAAGTGAGTTGCATTAGGCAAATCAGTCAACTATTGTGATCACAAAATAATTGGTCCCTATGGGTGGACTAGTTTCTCATCAGAATTGAGAGTACCAAGCATCTCCCACATGACGCACTAAAGAATAGATGGAATTTGTGCTTGATAAAATAATACGAATAGGTAATAGGTAACATGACTGTGTTCTGTGATATTTGGGCAGACAGATGTTCCCCAGCAGCTCAGTGTCCTTGGCTAATTTCCACCAAGGGTAACATCCTCTATTGCAATTGCTTAAAGGACGATGTTGAGAATGAAATTATAAAAAAACAAATAATTATTTATCTAAAATAAATCTAAGGATTGAACTATCGAGAGAAACTCTCCATTCTTCCAGCCCATTGTACTTAGTGTGACACGAAAGTCGTCTTTGACACATAAATAAGCAAAGAAACATAGAAAAAGAACAGTTCAACCCATAAAAATGCAATATCTTGTGATGGGCAAGGCCAGATGGCTACATAAAGTACTGAGAAAACAGGTATGTTAGCCCAGCTAAACAAATCCCTAGGCCATGGTAACAAATGGCAGTTGCTCCAGGTATAATCAAGCACCTGGAGGCAATTAAGCATTTCTAAGGCAGTGGAGATCGCTACTTTAATTAGAACACCTGCAGCCAATCAGGCAGGCTAATCAGGGCACCTGGGTTTAAAAGGAGCTCACCCAGTCAAGCAGAGGAGGAGCCAGAGGAGAAGGAGCGGTTGTGAGGAGCTGGGAGCAAGAGGCAACGGAAGCTGAGGAGTGTCTGCTGGAGGATCTGAGGAGAAACAAGCGTTTATCAGCACCAGGAGAGGTCATGTAGGTGAGAGATAAAGAAGGTGTTTGGAAGGAGGCCATGGGGAAGTAGCCCAGTGGAGTTGTAGTTGTCATGCAGCTGTTACAGGAGGCACTATAGACAGCTGCGATCCACAGGGCCCTGGGCTGGAACCCGGAGTAGAGGGCGGGCCCGGGTTCCCCCCAAACCTCCCAATTCCTGATCAGATACAGGAGGAGCTGACCCAGACTGTGGGTTCCACAAGAGGAGAAGATCACTGAGGTGAACAAATCCGCTAATAAGCGCAGGACCCACCAAGGCAGAGGAGGAATTTTGTCACAGCAATATATAAAAATAATCCTGTCAGAAAATGGTTAGAGCTATATAAAATGTATAGAGTAGAATCCTACTGTCATGTACAGTGCCTGAAGCTACACCATGTTGTGCTGATCCCATCAGATATCCCAAACTAAGAAAAGTTAAGTCTTGCTCGTACTTGGATAAGAACCTCTAAGGAACAACTAGGAGCTGCAGGAAAGGGCAAAGCAATTCAACTGACAACATTCTGGATATAACTGTATCACTAATGCACCAGTGTTTCAACATAGGTCTAAAGGGCACTGTACTGATGGAGATGTCTCTTGGATGAGATGTGAAAGTCAGACCCTAATCATTTGTGGTGATTTAAATTTCCCAGGGCATTTTTAATTTAGTCGGACTTTTAAAATTTATTTGCCCTGGTATCCTGCCCAAATTTTAACTCAAGTAATTACAATCTACCATTCTAAATTCCCCTTGAAGTTTCAACTGGAAATGATAGACTTCTTCACTTCTTTTTGTAAACAGTGGCATACTTTTGTTGTGAGCTGGTAAGCACATAATGCATTTCAGAAGGCATTCTGGTGGTGCATATAGAGTATATGTCTTTAAAATCACTTTGGGATATGAAGTATCTTTGTGCATTCCCCTTGTCTGGGTACCTACAGAGTCTTTTGATCATTGTGATTTTTTTTTGCTAGAAAAATAGTTTGAAAAACAGGTTTGCTTTGAATTAGTTTTGACCTCCCCTACATGGAGAATTTATAATCGTTGTGCTAAGCCATACCGAAGCTTCGGTTTACGTGAGGCTGTCAAAGACTAAGCACATTGGTTTATTATGTGCACTCTCCTAACCCAATCAAGCTGATAAATATAGTCCTCAAACAATAACAATAAATCAGAATGCATTTTGGGTAAGATATAGCTTTGTTTTGTTCAGTCATGTATTTGTGCAATCACAAAGTTTGAATGAATGTTCAGTTGCTCGTATAAGTACTGTTCAGAATGAAGGTCTGCATTGCCTTGAAATAGCTGACAGGCTGCGATGATGAAAAAAACTGATGCTTAGGTCCAGTGTTGCTGATTTAGCAGTATGACATAATAAATCAAAACATTTCCATAAAGAAAGGGTGCAATGATGATAGGCACTGCAAGCAAGAAAGGGGAAAACTCAAAAATTCTGCTCCCTGTGGATCCTTTAAGAATCAATTGCTGCTTTCGCTATCCTGATGGCTCTGCAGATAGTGGAACCCCAGATTCAAAATGAGCTGTGGGAGAGCAGGGCTTGCAAATACAACAGAGGAAATACATTCAGTCTCTTGAAGAAATCATTCATGAACAACCCTTAGCGGTCAATATATTGTGCTGTATCAGCCATTTAAAACATACACAGTGAGAGGGGCAATTTGTAATGGCTAAGTGAACCAGTACTTTTTCACAGGACTGTCATGTTATGCTCCAGAACTTAACTATTCATTTAAAAATATTAAAAGATTTTCTGCTGCTTTCCATATTGTGTAGTAATTTATATGTATGCAAGGTGAGTACAGAGTGGGTGTAAATCACAGCCTTTCTGGTTTGTTAGCCTTTTTTTACCTACTTTGCACAAGTGTAAATAACTGTATCAGGTAAAAGTCAGCTGAGAATGAGACCATGAGTCTCTGGGCATTATGTTTGTAAAGCTAAACCTTGAATATATGAATATAACTGATGCAGCTATGTTTGCCCAAGTCTACAGGTAGCCTACAACAATAACTGGGAGGGGTGTAAACTTTCCTATCCCTTTCAAATGGTCATTAATGCTTAAGCCAGCAAGCTTTGAGATTTAAATACAGTAGATATAAATGGCCAAAGCTTCATTGACCTAACCCAGAGCAGCATTTAAAATTCAAGCCATGTTGCTTATTGGCAGCTGGTCACGTGATATTGTATGTGCACCTGGATTGGATGGGCATTAATCTTATCAGGAGAAAGCCTTGGAAAAGCACTCTAGGAAAGGATGGTAGGTTATGGAGAGGGTCATTTCTTGAATCTTATAATTTCACTTCTCCTAACAACCAGGCTTATAATTTTTACAGGAACTCAGTGTTATTCTGTTCATCTATGTGGGACAGGAGACTTTTAAGGCTGCATAATGTAGGGAATTTTAGAAAATTCTAAACACTTTTCCACTCTGGGCTACCACAGGACCTTTGCAAGACATCATTCCTGTATAAATTGTTCAAATAGCAGGTTTATTGGCTGGATCAGAGTATATGTTTATATTTTTCCTATTGCTTTCCCACAGAACAACTTCACATGCAGATGCAATCCCAGTTGCAAAACGTGGTCAGATTTTTTTCTGTGACTCATTTTAACTGTGTTTGTGCCAGGAGTACAGCGATGGGTTTTTAGACACTTGTCTCTGCAATCGGAAGCAATATCCACTCCATATATAATGTACCCTTTCCAATGCAAATAAGCTTGAATTTCTGCCCTTGAAGTTGTGAAGTCAACATTAGCACCAGATGAATCCACTGGAAGAGAAAGCATATGCTTAAAGCAAGAGCCAGAAAAAATTCTCCAGATGTTTCTGTCCAGTTTAACATGGGTTAGTCTTTGTCTCTGTTTATAATGCTTACAGAGTATATTCAAAAAAGCACCTCCATGTTGCTGAAAATTATTTCCTTACTGCTTCCTTCTGAGAGATGAACATATGTAAATTGTTTATGAAAGCTCATCTCTGACAAAATGTATCTACTTTCCTTGAGGTACGTGATTTACCAAAATCTCCATTTAAGGTCTAGGAACTGGGTGTCTCAAGGGACTGGTAAAGAAATATAGAGAAGAGTTCTGTAAAAGTTCAAAACAAAAGCACAAACCATGTGAATCTCACCTGGTTTCATGCCTTGTTGGAAAGAGCCACTTATATTTCTGCACAGGAGTTAGACACAGTTTGTCATATTGAATGGTTTTGATATGAAATCAGATGAAACACATGGGTGTCAACTAAATTTTCCTTTGAGAATCTGATTGTGTTGAACCCAAAACTCAAACTGTAACTCACAATTATGAGGATTAACATATAAAATGTTTGCATGAATCTCTGAAATAAAAAAGCAAATTTCCACACAGCTCTAATAGACAGACTAGCATCTCTATGGGGCAAATACTGCTCCTGTCTTTAAACTCCCCTGGCAAACTAACCTGATGCAGTTCTGCTTCAGAAGGTGAAGCAAGTTTCCATGTGGTCATGCAAAGGGTGGTAACCCTAAGTAGTGCAGAGTCAATTCCACAGGGACCACAATGCAATGGATAGAGCCAGAGTGGGCTGCGGAAAGGATAGGTGCAGTGCTAGAGCATCCATTGCTACATGTGTTCTACTGTCCTCCCTTCCTGCAAAGACGATGCATTTGAGGGCTTCAAGAACTTCTGTAGAGGGGCTCTGTAGCCTGATGAGAGATTTTTCTACCTTGTGTTCCTTGCTTTGCACAGACAAGTAACCAGGCTGCTGCACTGGATTTGGACTTTAGTCACCAACCCAGGTGGGTAGGGACAAAAAGTTTTGAACTATCTAGTTGTTTAGCGTGACTTAAGTGAAATAAATAAATTGTCCTCTTCCTGCTAACAAGCCACCATCATCACTAGTTGGTACCTTTTTGTTTTCAGTCTCTCAGAAAGGCCAAGCACTGACTGGGCATGGTCACTGAATTATTCTTTAATCCCCTAGAGATGGTCACTTGCTCTAAGGGTTGAGACATATTGTTGCAATGATATGGGAAAGCTCCTAGGTCTGTCCATTCGTAACTCTTCTGTGGCTACAGAGAGGATTTCAAGGATATAAATAAAGCACTTCCACCAGCACTGAATTTGCTTGTAAAAGAGGGAGGGAATATTTGTCTTTTAGGGAGAAATATCAAGTTGAACTTGCATTCCTTGGATGGGAACAATTAAAAGGAAAGCCCCATAAAATATGTATGTTCACAGGAGAGACCTGGACAATGCAGCAGAGCTAGACATAGCACCACTGAAAGTAATGCTGACACTTGGCTTTCAGACAGACACCTGCTCTGAGAATCCATGACTCAATGGATCATGTTCATTAACCCATACATTATTTTCTAATATTGTCACACTTTATTATTCTGAAACTTGGACATTTCCCAGGAGTAAGGATCATCCTCCAGAAATGCACTTTGCATTCTATGGGGAGTGAAGGGGAAGTTGGAGGAAAAAATAGGTTTTTTTACATTATTGACATTAAAAGTCTAACAGTCTGGACATGCCTACACTGATTTTGATGTTCATTCTTGATATGCAGCTCAGCAGTGAACATTGACCTGACTAAACCAAAAATCTCTTGGCATTTTTCTTTTCATACAACTCTTAAGATAAGTGTTAGGGCTTTTGAAAACCTTTATCTTTAATCAAGACTCCAGGCTCTTCCACTTTCTCTGTTTCAGGGAACCGAACCTCATCATTTGATTACTGATTCCCTTCACCTTCTATGATGGGTAAGCAAAGTAACCTCACAAACTATTGTGGCTTCTTGTCTGTGAGGATTTGGCCTCTTATTTTCAGGACAGTACTGTTCCAGAATTCCCTTCAGTCTCTGCTAGGGCAAAGCCTCAATCTCCGACTGTAAATCCTTGCAGAAGTCAATCAAGGAATTTCATTCAACATCCAGAGGGAAACTTCTCTCTAGATCACTGACTCTTCCTGGGGTGAGTGACCTTCCTTTGGACCTTTGCCAAAGTTGCTGTAAAAGTACAGCACCAACTTTGCTCTAGTGTTTTCAATTAAACAAAGGACCAAGAACTATTTTCATCATGCCTTGCACCTTTTTAAATTTTAGGACAAATCAAATGTGAAGTTTGAAGATAAGAAGGTGGATAGTATTAGTTGATTTCTTCTGCTGAAGAAGTTTGCTTCTAACCTCAAGTAAGGTTAAGCATTTCCTACACTGAATCTCAAAAATAGAAATCCTCTACAGCTGCTAAACTTCAGAGAGTGATACATAATTCTTTCTTTGAGAAAAACCATCAGTTTACTGACAGGATAAACTTCACTACAACTTCTAATTTTAAAAAAACAGATCTGTGTAATTTCTCAGATTGTCTTTAGCAGTGAATTACTGTGTCAGTGTGTTTCAACATCTGTGATAACTTTAGATGGCTAGTCAGAAGTTTGCCACGTTGATAGAAATCTACCAAGACAAACAAGGCAATTAATCAGAAAGTAATTTAATTTTTAGACTATATAAGACTATTATAAAAGCAAACCATGCTGCTTCTAGAATCAATAATTTTTAGTTGGAAATTGACCAATTTAGTAGAAATTTATTTTATATTATGCAGTTAAGTCTTCAAAACAGATTTGTTTTTAATGGAAAAAGCGGTACAATAAGATCTGTTACTAAAAAAAAGTGAGGCAAAAGAGAAGCTAATAAGGGTAATAGGGAAAGAAAAGAATGTGCTGTATTTGTAATTCTTACAGGTGAGAAGCTAAACATTCCCCTGATGACGGCAGGATTCTATTTAGGCACTGCTTCGTTTTTAACTTGATGGCTGCTTTTAGCATTCTGTCACATTTACTTTCTTTTTATTCCTTTCTAGAGGAAAGAATATATTCCTATAGTAGGAGAATTAAATTCTCCTGCTTTGAAACTTCAGCTTTGACTAGACAAGATTGTGGCAGCTGTCTTTTGATCAGTCTTTTAAACAATATCCAGAAAAGTGTGTGTTCTTCCTCAAAGGAAGGCTTCAGCTTGTATTGTATCAGATTGTATCCTGTAAGCTTTTTCCTTCCTTGTTTTCTCATTCTTGTTTCTTTTCAGACTGTTTCTGTATCCTTGAGCACTACTCAGTAACTTTAGACTAGCCAATAAGAATTTGGAGGGATGGGGAACAACTTAGCAAATACCTTTGCAGAGCAGATCATTGTTTCTGACCGTGTGTTACTTGGAGGTCAGACAAACAGATTTGTTTAAAATGATATTTTATTGACTTTTAATACAATAGTGAGGTGAGACATCAAAATATCCAGATGACTAATTAAAAATACCAATATTGTCATGTATCAGAAATGACTCTAATAATGAGAAATTCCGTTGCACCTCCCTCATGAGATATCTGGAAAGTGGGGGAAAGGTGTTATAATCAAACAGCATAATTCTCATTAGTGTCTTTTTACTAGGGCCATTGCCATAACGAGGCAGCCATAATGGGTCTGGAATTGGTGTGCACTCCAAGAAGAAACACAAATGAATGCTGAGCAATTAAATCAAAATTAATCTAGGACATATACATTTGCTGTTGAAGTACCCTGTGAAGCTAAGAATTTCTTTCGATTTCAAATGCATTTACAGCATGTAGAAATTAACTGTATGTCTCTCTTAGGGAAACTGTAACATCAAGGTTCTGCTGTGCTTAATGGCCCTCTCTTTCATTTCCCGTGTATAACCATGTGGGCCAATGTTCCTTTGAGAAACAGGTTCAGATTCAGCACCTGAGGGAGGTTGAATTTGTTCAGGTTATAAGGAAACAAAAACAAACTTATTGTAAGACAAGCTGCAGTAATTAAAAAAACAAACAAACATAGCTCAACCTCTACCCTCACCTGTTCAGGCCAATTTGTAAATAAAACCAACAGAAAGAGAACATGTCTCTTGAGACATACAGGAAGAAAGGGAAGATATTAAGTTTTGAAATTACAATATAATACAGCTAAATCAAAGTACCATAAACGCTCATGTAATCATTGCAGAATGACGATTACAGAATCGTTACTGCAAAAATAGACAGAAACTGTTGAGGGAAGTTAGAAAATTTACAAATTCATTGCAGTTTCAGGCTCATAATATGTAGATAGCTGTCAAAATACTTGAGTCTGTTTATAATATTGTTTCTAAAGTTGAATCCTCGGGATCCACCTGAAGGTCCACATCTGAGGCTTTCTGATTTCTCTGCTCATTAAGAGGAAGATTTCCAGAGACATAAATAGGTGTTAAGGTACAGATGCTCAAAAAGATTTGGGCATTGTAACACCGAGCATCACATTGCCTAATTGCTAGGCTGCTAAAATATAACAGGAACAATACTGAGATGCTCAAAGCCTGAGGTAGCTGTGTGGGCTCCCATGGAATGAATGGGGAGAGATAGGTGTCTTACAAAGTGGTGATCAAAGGGAAAATAGAGGAGGTTCCTTTGGCCAAATGCACAACAATAGATAGAGCCTAGCTTCTACTGATTTCAATAGAAGGTAGCAGTATATACCTGTAAGGGTCTGGTCAAGGCAGCCCAAGAGACTCATAACAGCAGCCTTGAAGCTGGCATGCACAAATAGCCTTCCCCCCTCAGAACAGTAGACCCACTGAGGAAGTCTAAGGAGCTTCTTATGGTGAAGGCACAATGACATGCACAGAACCATCTAAAAAGTGCTATCTTCAAACATGAAATCATAAGGACACAGACTAAGACACTTGACTGTAAAGATCTACACAGCACAGCACACACTAGGACTCAGAGTTTAAGGCCAGAAGGGACCACCAATCTGACCTGTATATCACAGTCCACCTCCACCAACCAGCAACATTACACAAAACCCATCAACCAAAATTAGACCAAAGTATTACAGCCCACAGGACACTTGAGTGTTACATGTGACAGAGCATAGATAGACCAGTGCCCGGGGCCCCAGCAATTGAAAGGAAATGATTAAATGAGATATAACCAGATAATCCTGGCAAATGACCTGCACACACACACAGCAGAGGAAGGTGACCCCCCCCTAAAAAAAATCACTGACAATCTAATCTGGAGGAAAGTTCCATGCTGACCCCACATATGGTGACCAGTTAGACCCTGAGCATATGAACAAGAACCAGCCAGGCAAGTACCTGAGAGAATGCTCTGTGCCACCTCAGAGCCCTGTCCCATCCTGTCCGGTGTCCCATTTCCAGCTGTGGCCATTCCTGATGCTTCTGAGAAAGGAGATTTAAAAAAAAAAAAGACGAAAACCCAGAATACTCTAGTGAATGGGGGAAATTCCATCCTGATCCCTGCAGGTTGTCATCTGGAAGCCTGAAGCATGAGCTTTTAGGAGCATAAACATAAACCTGAAGTGAGCTCTAGGGCTGTTTAGCCCTGTGCTCAACTCTTAAGCAACGCCATCATACAATCACACCCATACATTTGTCTAGCTCTCTCTTTAAATTATTTAAATTGTTTGCCCCCACAGCTTCTATTGGGAGGCTGTTTCAGAACCTCACCCCTCTGATGGTTAGAGACCTTCTAATTTCCAACCTGAATTTGTTCATAACTAGTTTATACCCCTTTGTTCTTGTGCCACCATGGTCCTTTAGTTTAAATAGCTCTTTACCCTCCCTGGTATTTACCCTCCTAATGTATTTATAGAGAGAAATCATACCCCTTCTCAGACTTCTTTTTGCTAGATTAAACAAGCCAAGCTCTGCCAGTGTCCTTTCATGAGATAGGTCATTCCCCTGATCATCCTAGTAGCTATTCTCTGCAAAAATAGACAATACACTCTACACATGGTAACTTTAAAAATCCTTCCAAACACCAGAGAAACATGATCTAAGATACATACAAAAGGGCAGAACAACCAAGAGAAGGAAGAGGGGAATGTTAGGGACTGAACTGCACTGTTACAGACACACACAAAAATGTCCTATCCATTTTCCACAGATTCAGCCACCTGGGAGAACCCAGGCAAGGCACATCCCAGCAGAAGTCACAAGCATCTTCCAGAAATGCCCTGCACCTATGACAGCAAGGGCATCATTGATCTATGCATTGGAGCTGTTCAGGAGAACAGATGAAGGTATGCTGTCTCCTGTCATGGGAAACAGAGCTGCTGTACTCCTGGACTTAGCTACCTCCTTAAAGGATATGATGATCCAAATGTATGCCAGAGTGCCGGCTGGCCTCTAGAAAAAATCAGATCCACCATGAACTCATTCCTCTGCTGAAACACACATGCTCCAGGACCACCCAGCAGCCTTGTCAGGCAAGCAAAGAAGACAGCACAGATGCCCCCCACCCACTCTTCAAAACAACACCCTACAGGTTCCCCCACCATACTGCCCCATCTCCCATCGTGCATAGCTCCCACAGAACACCGCAGCAGGGTAGTGAACACTCCAATGCTGACCGTTGCCATGAAAGAATGAAGGGAGGGGAAGGACAGGAGTTTCCTGGTTGGACACAGCAGCAACAGCCACCCTGAGAGAGGCACAGCCCACCCCCTCACAACTGGCCTAGTGAGGGAACCCCAATGCTCCATTGGGGCCACACACAGGAGAGGAATATGTGATCAAGAACGTGGGGACACACAGATCTGTACTAGGAAGTGGAGTCCCCTCGTATCCCGCTCCCCCCCCCCACCCCCAGAGAACAATTCTTTGTTTATTAATTCCTGGGCTTGGAGGCTTTATTTTGGGCATAGGGCATAGCATTCCTGTTCTGGCAGTCCTGTTCTGTGCTGTGACCCACATGGTGTTGGATGATGTTCACACTTACTCATTACTACCCAACATTCATTAATTCACAATGAGCTCCTCTGTCATTAGTGCAAATTAGTGACATTCTACTATATAATTGGCACTTTGAATAACATTTGAAGTTGAACAATGACGATGCACTTTAGGAAGCATATGACAAAATATGGAAAAGCAACAGGCCCTGATTAATGCTTAGGTGTTCTACTGAAGAGGGATAGACTTAAAGTTAAATATGCAGTTAAATTCCTTGCCGATTTGAGGCCTTAGCCAATATTATATCTCCCACGGTTCAGGGAGAGTGTCTGCCATTTGTGAATCAGGCTCACAGTTTAGGAGGCTTGTTAAACCCAAGACTAGTACTGGATTTCAAGTAGTGGCGGTAGGTGAGAGCACTTTTCCATCTCTGCCCAGTAAAGGAAATGCAACTGTTTCTTTCAGATGCTGACATTGCTGCTCTTGCTTGTGGGCTTGTCATTTCAACACGAGACTGCTGTAATGCTTGGCATGTGGAGCTACATCTTGACACCACCTCAAAACAAAAGCTGGTGTAGAATGGCTGCTTTTAGGGCCTTGTCCAGAACACACCGATGTTAATGAGAATATTTCCATTAACTTCAGTGTGCTTTAGATCTGGGGCTTTAAGCAGAGCTTCTGTGGTAAGCACATAACACTAGTGTACCAGGATCTATACTGACTATCTGCTGGTTTAAGATATTGGTTGACAGTACATGCCATGAGTTCAATGCACAGCACTCAGTAAGCAACCACTCCGCTGAAGAGACTGAGATGGAATTTTATCTTCATCAAGCTATGAGCTCAAGGATGGACAATAGGGTGAAGGTGAGAGATAGGTAAATGCTAAAACATTAATGCATATGCTGGAAAAAATAACATCACTATAATATTCCTTAAATAATTATAATTTAATCAATACATCATCAGTACTCAGTGATATAAAGATACATATAAATAGTTATGCTTTGTCCAGTGCAAGTTTGTTATTTTTTTAAAGTCAACTTTACTGGAAGTCAATCCAGTTAAAGGATAAAAGGATGCTAGATGGAAAGTCTTATTGAGAATATTTAGGTGTGTAGAGCGGCACTTTTACATTTTTTACCATCTAAATCGCAGTGGAATTCAAGTCTTTGATGCCTGTTAGATCCACTTTTTATGAGACAGAATTTTTAATATTAGAAGTTGGATAGTACCAAAGTAACTTCTGAATCCCAGTTGTTTAAGAAAAAAATGAGGAATTCAGTAATAAAAAACACTGATTCTTCTCACATAGAATTTCTAGACCTTGAGCTAGATTCTTCATACACCCACACACACATACACAAAAAGTTGAGGGCCAGCTTCTGTCCTGTTGTAGTTCCTCTCACCCCTTCCATGCTCTCCACCTCCGCCCTTGTTTTTCAATAATCAGTAATGGTATTTCTAAGGTCATCAAAATTAATAAGTTATTATCAGCTCATTTCAAATTTTACAGGAAAAAAGGTGCTTTTGTTACTCAGAACCCTCTGTGCCCAGTTCATGGCAAAGGCAAATTTCATAAAATTGCCAGTTTGAACGGGATGGGTGTAGCTGGACAAAGACCTTGGCCCTGTTTAATTTCACTAATGACAAGTTAATACACATATGGTTTTATGTGTAGCAAGTACACATTTAAATCCAAATGGCTTAAACACAGAATTCTATAAAGCTAATATCTGACCTTTCTCAGATCTCTCCTCAAGACTATCTTCTAAGTGATGTCCATGGGAAATGGGAAACTGACTACACCTAAGAGTACGTCTACACTATGGGATAATTCCGAATTACATTAAACTGGTTTTATAAAACAGATATTATAAATTCGATTTCACGCGGCCACACTAGGCACGGTAATTTGGCGGTGTGCGTCCATGGTCTGAGGCTAGCGTCAATTTCTGGAGCGTTGCATTGTGGGTAGCTATTCCATAGCTATCCCATAGTTCCCGCAGTCTCCCCCGCCCCTTGGAATTCTGGGTTGAATCATTGTCTCGGGTGGTTCTGGGTAAATGTCGTCAGTCATTCCTTCCTCTGGGAAAACAACAGCTGACAATCCTTTCGCGGCGTTTTTCCCTGGATTGCCCTGGCAGACGCCATAGCACAGCAACCATGGAGTCCGTTCAGCTTTTTTTTTCTGGCACAGTATGTGTACTGGATGCCGCGGACAGAGGCGATACTCCAGCGCTACACAGCAGCATTCATTTGCTTTTGCATCATAG
>NC_133769.1:244867031-245110630 GCF_003597395.2 Chelonoidis abingdonii | reverse complement strand
CCTGCCCACTGCATCCGAGTTCAGACTGCTGTCCAGAGCGGTCAGTGGTGGACTGTGGGATACTGCCCGGAGGCCAATAACGTCGATTTGCGGCCACACTAACCCTAATCCGATATGTTTATATCGATTTTAGCGCTACTCCTCTCATCAGGGAGGAGTACAGAAATCGATTTAAAGAGCCCTTTATATCAATATAAAGAGCATTGTAGTGTGGATGGGTACAGCGTTAAATCGATTTAACACTGTTTAAATCAATTTAAATGCGTAGTGTAGACCAGGCCTAAGATGATACTGGAACTTAGGCTCTTTTATGTGTTTGATTATGTCCCATAATTAAAAACAAAATAAAACAAACAAGCATAAACCCATCTTTTAAATATTTCAGAACCATCAAACTATGCACATTGATAGTCTATGGGAACAGTGATTTCCCATTCCTTTTGCCCTTGTTCTTCCTCTCCAGTTCTATCCTTTTGGGGTTTTTCAGCTACTTGTTGCATTAATTTAGGCCCTAACTCTGCAAATGCTTACACAAATGAGTAACTTTATGCATGTTAGCAGTCCCATTGAACTTTAGAGACTGCTGTCACTGTTACAGAAGTAGCTGCAATTTTATTCCCTTTCTGGTGTCTCTGAGCACATCTCACCAGGCTTCATGCCGTTACCTTCCTGGGGTGTAATTCTGCAATTCCCCCACTCATAGATCAGGCTCTGGGTTACAGCACCAGTGACATATCAACCATGCTGACCCAGCAGATCTGAGTGCAGTTTTTCCCTTTGTGCGCCTGCAACATGTGGTGAATAGAGTTCTCAGACAGCCTGCTTAAATGAGAAGATTGTTTCGTTTTAACAATAGGAACATAGTACAACATGAGAAGAAAAAAAAAAGGATTTTAAAACAACAGTGTGTATGCATGTCTGTCGTATCTAAAGGCTTTCCATCCCCTACAGAAGCCTAGGGAAGCCTAACTCCTTCAGATATCCCTGATGGGTGTCTATGTGTGTCAGGCTGAACAGCATCTCATCAACAACTGCTCCCCTCCTCCCACAAGAGAAAGTAACTTCTAATCCAGCCTGAGTGCTTTATTTTCTTAGTTCCTGGGCTTTTAGGCCCTGCTGTCCATAACCAATTTGAAAGGGCTCAGTGGAGGTCGAGACAGTCTCTTCAGGGACAACAGTTCGCCCATTGTACTGCATCAGCCCCTAGTGTTTGCTGAGGGGTGTCTTATCTTGAAGCATTGTTATGGCTGCCTGTCTGTTTCCCAGCAGCCCTGTTGATTGAACCCAATATATAGACACAGAGAAAACATCCAATAACCAGGTCAACACACAATATTGATATATTTTTACAGAGTTGCTCCACTTCCACCACAGCTAGTCAGGTGCGTAAAGTTACTCACATGCATACGTGTTTGCTAGCTAGGGGCTTTAGATTGTGAGTTCTTTCAGGCAACGCTCATGTGTTTCTAAATGTTTGCCAAGCGCCTAACACAATGGAGTCTTGATCTCTGACATGGTGCTATTGGACTCTACCAAAACGCAAATAATAAATGACAATAGTGATTAATCATTAACAATAATGAGGGATTCACAGCAGAGTTCTTATTACATGTAACCATTCATCAAATTCATGTGTAGTTCCATACTTGTATTGCAAACCTCATAAACAGAGGTTGTCAATGGGAAAATCCATCCGTGAGGACTGTGGTATAATTATCAGTCCACTCCCTCTCTCTCATTTGAGAGCTAGTCAGGAAATTATTTTTCCCCATAATTTTTTTTTTGACAAAAATGAAAATTTTCAAAAATCTTCATTTTTTTCCAGGTTTTTAGGTTGATTTTTAAAAAAGAGTGAAGGTATAAATCATAAACACGGGAGTTACTGTTCTCGGGTTACCTCGGTAAACATGCAGTGTAGTAGTGTATTTTAAGCAGTGTCGTTCACAGTGGATTTCAGTCCACTGAATCTAACTTTGTAGTTATAGGATGACTTGTAATTACTGAGGCAAATGATGAAATACTATAGTAAACAAAATGACCATAAGGTGCACACTTACATACAAATGTTTATCTTCATTAATGTTGAGGTGAAAATGGGCAGCCTGCTAGCGTAGTAAATGGATATTAAGGTCAGATACTAATCCTCTCCAATAATTGCTACAGGTACATTAATTAATTGCTAACTTACAGTGGAATTCCTATGGAGTGCATATCCCATTGACATAGATACCACATTAGTTCATCTTGATTTATTAAAATACCAGATGAATTAATAATGATTGGTCACTTGTTTTAAAGTGTTCCTGTCAGCTAACAGATGGAAAATCCTAATTCATTTTTTCTTGGTCCATTGTATTATCCATGTTGAGCTCTTTTGGCATTCATATGGTGGTAGTATGGAATTCCACAAGAATTCTGTTATACAGTCATTGGAAATTATTAACAGTAAGAGGAGTTTCTGAATTCCTTGTGTTACCAGCAAATAGCATATTCCTTAAGTTCTTGTCATGTGGAAATTTTTTGCCTCCCTGATTCCTTCGTTGTTTAAAACTAAAGCATAAGTGGGAGATTTTTTTCCCCTGGTATCCTGATAGCTGATTAAATTAACACTGCTCTCTGATCAGCAAATGACTGGGCTTTGTGGGACCAAAAAAAGGGTGATCAAACAGCTCATCCGCCTGGTTTGACAGGTGTGGAGTTGAGTTGCACATGTACCTCTCCTGTGTCTGACATCAGCAGCAGGAGGGGTGGAGTAGTTCAGGGAGTTAGTGCATTTACAGTTGTTACCAGGGAAACAAGAAAAATTGCAGCCATACTGTACTATATTCAGAATCTGGCTGCAATCACCGAACATTTGTCTGACATTTTATAGCTATATACCATACAATACAGTAAGTAGTGAAAAATGCCAATATTTTTGTAAGAACTTTCATTATGGCATGGGGTTGTCTTACATAAAACATTAATTAGAATTTTTAAGACAGGAACTAAAAGGGAATGAGAAATATAAATATGTCTATGTTCACCTACCTGCTAAAAAAACTAAATTCAGTTTTTATCACAACGTCATTAATCTTCTTGCTTTGATAGGTCAGTATTGCAGATGGTGCTTTTGTACTCTGAGGGTATGTCGACTTTGCAATGAGAGCATCCCACAATGGTCTGACCTTCTTTTGGCTCTGGGAGTGAAAATCTGAGTTGCCACTTGATGGTACATGGCTCCCACTTCTCTAAGCAAGTTAGTCAGTCCTGCTTCATCGAAAATATACGATAATGCAAACTGCAAACAAAAAATGTATGCTGAAAGATTGTTAAGGTTTCAGAGACAAACAGTAAAACATTGGGAAACGGCAGAATAAAGTTGTTTGTGCAATGTTGATTCTATCCCCTTGTGTTTATGCATCTTCATTGTTTTGCCCAGCATCCCCTAGGAAGTCTGTGGAAGAGGGTAAAACCCTTGTCTCTATTCTAGTGCCTCAAACAGAAAATGACTGTATATTCTGTGTAGTGAAAGAGCAAGGGGTCCTGAAGAACAAAGAGTATAGTATCACTGCACATAGGGACTGAGTTAAAGTTACACAAGCAGCCTTAATTCTTGTATTTCCTAACTATTGCTTACATAATTCTGCAGTCTTAATATTCTTTTAATGTTGAGGGTTGTTTTTTTTAATGTAATTTTCTAGTGTTTTCCTTTTCATAGCAATTGTTCAGGGGAGGGGGTGGCGGGGAGTACTCCTGGCTAGCTGTACCTATGAACTCTGGATCCACTGCACAAACCTGTTCCACTTGATCTAAAGGAATAACTGGTAACAATAAAAAGTTGTTATCCTCTAAATGGACTAGCCACTAGAGGGGGGAATAAAACAAATATTTCCCCAGTGCCTTACATGGCTATTTACTAGCTCGTAAAGAAATGTTAAAAATCATGAATCCTGATTTCTATTCTTTGTTCTGGAGAAGTGTAGGCCCAGAACTACTAAGACACTTAGGTGTTTTAACCCCAGATTTAGGCACTACTGAAATACAGAGACCCACAGCTCCTACCCCTGTATGCACCTAAACTCAACTGGCACCTAAATTTTCACTGTAAAAGTTTCCTATGCATGTAAATTTCTTCCTCTGGGCATGTTCAGTGTTGCCTTAGGTAGGGACTGAGACATGTATCTTTTGCCGAAGCCCCAGCGTGATTCTCAATGAGATGGAGATAGGTGTTCCATTGCCTATCTTGCCTACAGGGTCTGATTCAGCGGGTATACTCAGAGTATAACCATATCCACAAAAAATATCTGGTGGGGGAGAGAGGAACTCCCCTCCCACTGCCAGTCTTTAGTGGTTAGGCTACTGCTTCAGCATGTGGGAAACCCCCTGTTCAATTTCCTCTTCTACCTGACAAGAAAGGATGTGAACAGGAGTTTCCATCCTTTGTGGTGAGTGCCCTAACCACTGGACTACAGAGTCATTCTCACTCTCTTGTATATTAAATAATTTAATATTAATTGGCCAGAGTAGAATGGCTTCAACCAGAGATATTGAGAAAGCCCCACATCAGACTGTCTCATAGCTCAGTGGTTAGAGCCCTCACTTCAGAGAAGGGGAGATGACTGTGGATTGCAAACAAAGATAGGGGGGCCCCTTGTAGTCTAGATTTAGGCTCCTAACTCTGTGAGAGGTAAGGGGGGTGGGACATAGCCTTTTCACTGGCCTCTCCCATTGGCTGTCTTAGGCAGCTCCCTGCCTAGCATGTTGGCTTTGTGTATCCCATTCTCAGGCCAACCATTGCATATGGAGCCTAATGTGGTGTATTAAGGACTGTGCTGGATTCACAAGCTATCATTTTAAGAATGTGGGGCAGGGGATGGGGGCAGCTCCTGCTTACAGCCTTTATAGGAAAGCATAAGATCAGAGTCAGTCTGCGTGTCTCAATTTAGAGATCTAGCTCTGTATCTACCATATAGGTGACCAAGTGGGGGTCTGGAAGCAGTGGCATACTCATGTAGTTGGTATATAGGAAGCTCTTTGGAACTGGAGGTGCTCAATGCAGATGAAAAGTTCATACATTTTAGCAGCAAGCCTCTAACAAATTCCACTGAACATGTACATATGACAGTTTTCAGAGACATAGGCCTGGTCTACACTACGCGTTTAAACCAAATTTAGCAGCTTTAAACCAATTTAACCCTGCACCCATTCACACAACGAGGCCCTTTATATCGATATAAAGGGCTCTTTAAACCGGTTTCTGTACTCCTCCCTGATGAGAGGAGTAGTGCTGAAATCAGTATTGCCATGTCAGATTAGGGTTAGTGTGGCTGCAAATTGATGGTATTGTCCTCCGGGCAGTATCCCACAGTGCACCATTGTGACCGCTCTGGAGGGGGGGGAAAACGTCTGGAAAAGCCCAATTTGAACCGGATGCACTGGGCCAGGTAAGACCAGGAAGAGCCCATGAACTTTTGAATTCATTTCCTGTTTGCCCAGCCATGGAGCTCTGATTAGCACGGGTGGCCCATGGCAGTCCCAAAATTCCAAAAGAGTCCAGCAGGCCATAACGGGGATATGGATCTGATCTGCTTTATGGGGAGAACAAATCGTGTCTATCAGAGCTCCGTACAGAAGATGAAATGACAAAGCATTTTGAAAAAAATCTCCAGGGCTATGATAGACAGAACCACATCACCCGTGCTATGTTACGAAGCTTAACGGAAAGCCAAAGAATACAAATGGATGTCTCTGAGGGAGGGAGGGGTACTGAGGACTCCAGCTAATCCCACAGTCGCCCAGTTTCTCCGAAAAGCATTTTGCATTCTTGGAATGAGCTCCCTAATGCCGAGAGGGTCAAAAGACATTTCCCGGTGTTTCAGGGTACGTCATAGTGTTGTCATATTTCCCCTTCCCCATCACAAACGAAAAGGGAAAAAAAATATTTCTCGCCTTTTTTCAATGTCACCCTAAGTCTAACTGCACGCTGCTGGTAGACGGCGGTGCTGCCCAGGCTGAGACCACTACAGCATCTCCCTCCCGATGGGCAGATAGGTACAATATGACTGTGTATCAAGCCAGCAGCAGCAGCAGCAGCAGCCCGTGAGTGCTCCTGGCTGGCCCTCAGTGAGGTCAGCCAGGAGACCTGGGAAAAAGGGAATGACTCCCGGTCATCCCTGGCAGATGTAAGAGAATGGCTTGGTAACCTCTCATCATACCAACTGGGGCTGAGCTCTATCACCCCCCCCTTTCATGTCTAAAGAAAGAATTCTGTACTGTCGGAACTATCATACAGCGGAGGCTGCGCTCCTCTCCCTCGCACCTTAATATGTCTGCCTGGACTATCATAGCAGCTGGAGGCTCCTCCCCATCATTTAATCTCACTAAAAAGTCAGTGTTTCGTATTCTTGCATTGTTTATTACTTCATCACACAAATGGGGGGACCCTGCACAGGAGCCCGGAGGGTGGGGGGAGGAGGGAAGCAACGGTGGGGTTGTTGCCAGGGACACCCCCCTAGAATGGCATGCAGGCTCATCATGTCTGTTGGGGATCTCTGGGTCTCTGACACGAGCTGCTGTGCTCTCTGGTTCTCTAGTTATTGGCCCCAATTCTAATTAGCAAACTGACTCTCATTTCTAGACAAAACATAAAGAAGGGAATGAGCCAAGGGAGTCATTCCCATTTCTTGGCCATACGCCCCGCAGCCGACCCTCAGGGAAGGCAGCCAGGGAGCACCCATGACAGCACCAGACAGTACTGAATTGACTTGATAATCCATCATCTTATTGCCAATCTTGCATATGGACATGGCAGACGGTGCTAATAGGGATGGTTAACCGTCTCTGCGTTACCTTGCAAAGGCAATATGAAAGCTGATGTGTAGCGTGCCAGTACCCTCTGTCAGCAGCATACCAGTAATACATACGGTGACCGTGACAAAAGGCAAAATGGCTCCACAGTTGTGCCATTTGCTAGGGCGTCTTGCCAGGCAATCCAGGAAAAAGAAACGCAAAATGATTGTCTTGCTGTTGCTCTACGAAGAAGGATTGAGTGATGACATTAATCGTATAATCACCGCGACACACGGTTATTGACCATCATGCATGGGATCTCAACCCAAGAATTCAATGGGGGGCGGGGGAGACTGCGGGAACTATGGGATAGCTACAGGATAGCTACCCACAGTGCAACGCTCCGGAAATCGATGCTAGCCTCGGTACATGGACGCACACCGCCGAATTAATGTGCTTAGTGTGGCCACATGCACTCGACTTTATACAATCTGTTTTACAAAACCAGTTTATGTAAAATTGGAATAATCCCGTAGTGTAGACATACCCATATAAATCAGCCAGGTCTGCTGGGCATAGCAAAAGGCAGCATTGTCTCCAGTACCTCTGCCAAATTTCATTTTCCTGCTTCAGCACATGAAGCTAGTCTCAGTCTTCAAAGAAAGAGGTGGAATATTTATTTAACATTGCAACACTATCTCAGATATGCTTTGTGCTGCTGCTTTTCAGAAAAGCTGATCCTGAAGAAGAAAGCCAGCATGAAAATGTTGCAAAATTCTCAGCAACTGAAAATGGAAATGTCAGGACACCTTGACTATTGGCATCTCTACTAATTCCCTCCTCAGTGATGACTTGCACTTTCATACTGTCAGGTTTGTCACACAGAGACAGAGGCAAAATGGACACTAGCAACAACAGCAACTTTACCATTATAAAAAGGTAATAAACTGTCTCCAGCACTCAGTAAAGATGTGCTGCTTTATTCTTCACACAGCACAGACTAGTGACTAAACACTATAATTCAGTTTAAGATTTCTATCACATTTTCCCCTTTTATTTTTGTTTTTCCTCCATTTTTATTCTTTTAAAACTATAAAACTAATTTTAACTAACTTTAAATCTCAAGCCTTGTCTCTTTGTTACTCATCCCTTAATCATACTATTTTAAAAACTATATGGCCAGAAGAGGTAATGCTTGGTGATTAGACTGTCTTCTATTTGCAAAGGATGTCTTTTGGCAGGTTTGGAATAGGTGAATCATCTTCTTCTCCAGGTTCTGCATTTGCACTTTGTAGAGTCTGCTCAGTGGATTGTTCAGTCTCTGGAACAAAATGAAGATGTTGACAGTGTCTGTTGAACTTCCCACCATCTATCTCATCAGTGCATCATCTGTGTGAGGCATTCTTTTTCTTTTTCAGCAGCTGGGGTTCTCCATCCTTTTCCTGAATCCAGTTTGACACAAACAGGTCACCAGATTCCACATTAGGCAATTGTCTGTGTAACAGTGGTTATGAAAGTGTTCATAAACTCCCCCCGCCCCCCTTTTGATCTGATTTGTTTATTTTTCTCAGGTCTGGCCTCTTTCAGGCTAGGTTGTTTTCCAGGGTTGGAACAGCCCTGAGTTGCCTTCCTATCAGAAGCTAGGCTGGGCTATAGCCAGTAGCTACAAACAATGTTGATCAGTCACTCAGAAGAGCAAGAAATGGATCTGCTGGCTTCAATATATTCTTGGCTGTATGCACAGCTCTCTCAGCCTCTCCATTTGCTTCTGGGTACTGAAGGCTGCTAGTGATATGTTAAAAATCATATTTTGTTTGGAATGACTTAAATTCAGCGGCAGTGAATTGTGTTCTGTTGTCCATCAATAATTGTTCCAGAATTCTAAATGGACGAATGTGCTCTTTAATTTCTCAATAGCATTGCAATATGTTGTATCTTTCAAATATATTACTTCAATATATCTAGGAAAATAATCCATTACAACTAAGCAAAGATGTCCTCTGAAGTCACATAAATCTGCTGCTAGCCTCTTACAGAGTCTGATAGGTGTTGCTATTAAAGGCTCTTTTTGGATTGTGTTGATCTGTTAGTTCTGCAATGTTCACGTGAAGATACTTTATTCTTCATGTCTTTGTCGATTCCACTCCATCACACTGGCTGATTGGCCCAGTCATGGCATTTAGTTAGTTCTTGATATCTTTCCTGGATGAGGGCTAGAATTTCTCCTCTTAAAACTCTTGGATGACTGTGTTCAGGGGTGGCTCTAGACATTTGGCCACCCCAAGCACGGCGGCATGCTGCAGGTTGCCGGTCCCGCGGCTCTGGTGGACCTCCAGCAGGCGTGCCTGCAGAGGGTCCGCTGGTCCCGCGGCTCACCAAAGCCACGGGACCAGCGGACCCTCCACAGGCACGCCTGCGGGAGGTCCACTGGAGCCGCGGGACCAGCGGACCCTCTGCAGGCATGCTGCCAAAGGCACCCTGCCTGTCGCCCTCCCGGCGACCGACAGAGCGCCCCCCGCTGCATGCTGCCTCAAGCACGCTCTTGGCGTGCTGGGGCCTGGAGCCACCCCTGACTGTGTGATCACCTTTAACCATTAATCCATTGGACTAATTTAATTGTCTGACTACAGAAAAGTAGTCTCTTGCCACAGCCATAGTGGTCTTTAGATACTTGGGCCATCCTGCCTGAATGTAAGTAAACTAATAACTGCTTGGAGTTGCTTATCTGCCAAGGTTGCTTAGCATATATCATTTCCTGCCTGATACTGGCCTGTAAACTTCCAGATATCCATGACTTTACATCTTCCTCTAGCCTACAGGTGCTTGTGTGCAATTCTGAGCTGTCTGTTATTACCAGATTTTTACCAGAAATTTATTCAGTCATTGAGTTAAATTGCATTAGCCTAATCAAAAGATATTGGCATCTCAGCAGGGCTTGATTCAGGCCTTTTCTGTTGATAAGGGTCATGTGACCCAAGAATGTTTTGATGCCAACTTGCAAGGAGGTGCATAGGGGTTACAAGAAACTCTTGAGTATGGATGTATATTCTAGTTCACCAAATAATGTCATGTGAGGTCTCCAATGAAAGCTGGTGTCACATTGGTCATCAGTATCATTTGTGAAGTGCATGTACAGATGTTACGTAAAAAGCTATGTGTATAAAAACTGAAAATATGTTCTTTAAGTCTGTATCAAAGTACTGGTTACCAGTAAAGGTGAAAGCAGGTTTTTTGTCAGATAAGAGATGTTTATCCATCTCTCTGTTCACATGTAAAATGAGTGTAGACTCATTCAGAATTGGTCTCCTATCACCAGCCTGAACTGAATGCAAATGGAGAATTGTATGAACTTCAGAAAGAAACTAACAGGAAGAGAAAGAAAACGTTATGATTTTGTTTTATATGTCATCATTTGTTACCAGTATTCTTACTCACTATCCCTTCAATCTCTAATCATTGATAACAAACTTATCCTTATTTTCACTGTAAATATATCTCACTGCTGTGATGTTAAGCAAAGTGATGATCCTGAGTTGAATTTTGCAAGCTGTTCCTTTGGGAATGGCAGGCCTGGTAATTCTGTCAGTGTTCAGTGACTAAGGGGCTGGACACTTCAGGGAAAGCTCCAAGCATTTTCTAGCTGTTGTGTGCCTGTCGCTAGCCATACAGAGGGAACAAATCCTGTACTGGGTAGGAGAGGTGAGTTAGGGGCTGGAAGGTAATGCTTGTGCTGCCAGAGGCTGTTGGTTTCAAGGAGCTGATCCATACCAGGCACAGATATGACTGCTTCACACTAAGGTCAGGTAGTGGTGAGGTGCCTCACAACCTTGGTTTATGGTCTGTTACCAGTTTAAATGAAACCAACCCACACAAATAACTGTAGAAATTCTCACATGCCCATACACTTGACAGACATCCCTTTCCAATATGCACATATTGTTTTGCTGCTTCTGTAAGTGTACAAGAGCAAAATGCAGCTGACTTCCACTCAGATCCATCTAACTGTAACAATACACCACCAAGGCCATAGCTACTGGCATCAGCAATGACCATTGTGAGTTTGTTTATATCGTATAACTTTAAACTAGAGCAGTTGAAATCACTTCTTTTACCCTTTTGAAAAGAGTCTCTTGATTTGTCCCCCATAGCCAGGATGTATGTGACCTTAACAATTCACTCCGTGGTTTTGTCACTGTAAAAAGGTCTTGTAGGGTACAGGCCAAGATAACTTACTATCCACAGCATGTGTCTCAGTTCTGATACATTGGTTGGTGTATTAAATTCTCTAATTGCTTTTATTTTCTCAAGGCTAGGGCTAATTCCATTTTTGTTTATTATCTGTCCCCGAAATTCAATTTTGTTCAGGCAGAAAACACAATGTTCTTTATTTAACTTGAGTCTGGACTCACTGATTAAGCTCAGAACCTGATTGAGGGTTTTGTCATGTTCTTCCATTGAGGATCCGTTTATAATGTTGTTCAGAAAAATGACACCCCCTTTTACAGAGACAAGGTGGGTAATATCTTTTATTGGACCAATGTCTGTTGGTGAGACAGACAAGCTTTGAGCCACAGAGAGCTCTTGTGTGGGTGGAATGTTTTTCTCTCTCACCAACAGACATTGGTCCAATAAAATACATTACCTCACCAACCGTGTCTCTCTTATATCATGGGGCTAACATGGCTACAACTACACTGTATACCCCCCATTTATGTTCTTTAGCAGCTCTGCCATCTTTTTTTGAAAAATTTCAGGAGTGCTGGTCATCCAAAAAGGAAATCTTTGAAGGCAAAATCTTCCAAAGACAGTTTAGCATTCTGATTGGTGAAAAGAATTTACCAGAAAACAAATGAGATATCTAGCTTGGAGAATACATTAGATCCTGCCACTTCAGAGATGGAGTCTTCTAGTGTTGGGAGGATATAATTTTTTCTCACTACTGCTTCATTAACTCTTTTAAGATCTACGAAGATTTGATTTTCTCATTTTTCTTTAGTGCACCAAGCAGTTGGCTCAAATATTTTCTCAATTATGCCATTCTTTTCCATTGTCTGTAACTTACTTTGTAAAGTAACAGGATAGGAATTCTCTGAGGCATATGTAGACTATGTGATTCAGCATTGTCACAAGTTTATCCCTACTGCATCTCCTTTTAAAAATCCAATATCACCAAATATTTCATCAACTTCTTCCATTTTTCTCTGATCCTCTAATCACATACACATTAGAATGAAAGCTTTTCTCTCTAATGTGCTCTTTGCTTTTGCCTTCCAAATCACAAGTTTCTGCTATGTCATATAAGCCTGTTATGAAAGATTCCACAGATTCCCCATGGTTTTGAAGACACTGGTAGAAACATGCATGCTCATAAACCACATTACTTATAAAATGTTCATCAACCTTAACCAGCACCAGAGCATAATTGTTCCTGTGGCTGTCTTCTCCAAAGGCAAAGGATTGAAAAATGTGTTCGGCTTCCCTGCCCAGGGCACAGACTCCACACGCTTCTCATGAAGCTTAGCTGCAATGAAAAAACATGCAAACTGCTCCTTCCAATCAGGCCAGTCTGATCCGTCGAAACTGAAGCCTTCTGGGGTATGACTTGGTGTCTTGACAAAATTCTGCTGTTTAGATTGTTTTTCTTCAGACACCATGCCAGGTTTATCATATAAAGACAGAAGCAAAATGAATGCTAGCAACAACATCTTTATTGGGTTTTTTTTAAAAAAAGAGAGAGACTGTAGGCTGTCTCCAGCATTTGGTAAAGACGTGCTACTGTATTCTTCACACAGCACCACCTAGTGACTATACATAGTGCAGTTTAAGCTCTCCATCACTATACACTTGCATCCCAATTAATTCGAAGAGGTTAGCATATGTGGAGAAGTTAAGCCTTAACACCTATGGAGATGGGACGCTATTATTCCTGTTGAACAGATGAGGAAACTGAGGCACAGAGCAGGCAAGCTACTTTACCAAAGGCCATATAGCAATTAATTAGGAAAACTAGGATTAGGACTCACCTCTCCTGACTCCTATTTACTCCTCCTCTATCTCAGATTTATCACTGCTCACAAAGTGCCCTAAACATAAACACTATCAAAACCATCCTCATTCACTCTGACTGACAGCAGCTCTTCCTGAGCTGCAGAAGTTCCTGTGCTATCTTCACAGGGGTGGTGTGGTAAAGAGGATGTACAGTTGTGTATTTTAATTACAGACATGTTTTACTCAAGGAGAAAAATAAACAGATGAAAAATGCCGAAGCATGTCAGCTCTCCATAATTAATTGGGGCTCCAGCTAGGGTGCCACTAGGTTGCTGGCAGTCAGTGAGTTTAGCAACAATTTGAGGATGAAGGAGGATGTGAGGAAAGAAAACAAAAACACGCTCAAAGCCTCAGATTTTATTTTTAAATTGAGAGCATATTAAAAATATCACTACTGTGCTCAGTCATCTTAGCGAGCCACATGCTCATTTAAAAACAAATAAAAAATAGAACAGTTTAAAGTATTTTCTTCCAGAATAAAAGTAAGAAAGAACCCCTCACAAAGACTTTTTCTTGAAAAATCAGCTTCCAAAGAGAAACCTTAGAACAACTAATATCCCGCTTTTCTAATGGAACTTGTAATCTAATGAGGAAATTATTTATGAAGTATTTGCTCTGCACCTGAAAATACCTCCAATAAAATTATGTTTGGCAACCTGAAGCACTTTGAAGTCGATAGAGTGGCAATAAAAATTAGGCCTTCATTAAAGAGCAGTGCCTTTTCCCCAGCAAACTGGTACAGCCTTAAAAGGTCAAACTCTGTGACTGCCACAGAGCTCTGCCCAAGTCCTGCCTGTGTGCTACACATGGAAGCAATTTTGCCCATATTCTCTGCTGTTCTTTATGAATTTTTCTCTTGCATTCCCTTCCTTTCTCCCCATCCCCCTTTTTTAAGGCTGTCTTCTACAGCTTTCATGTTGCATTTAGGAAATTAACAATAACTGTCAAATTACTCCACAAATAGGAGAATATAAGTTTGGAAGGAGTAGAACTTGCCTTTTGCCTTAGGGCCAATTCAGCAGAGGAGCAACAAAGGCATCCTTGAGAAGCATTTGGATAGGCTGCTTCAGCAACTCCGGCTTTTATTTTATCAACTGCACGCAATTTTTCCGTTGGAATTTTTTCCCCCTTCCTGTAAGTTATTCATTCCCCTTGAGCACCCCACTTGCGCTATGGAATAGAAAATGTACTGAGAACTATTACTATGACTGGGAACTATTACAATTAGAACTATTACAATGACTTTCAAGTGTACGTGTGCATTAACCTTTACTAAGAGATGGGAGCGGGGTGCTGGAATAGGTGGTTCTGTGTCAAGTTATATCCAAAAGACTGATTTTGGTTTAGAATAAATGGTTCTCACTTGTGCATACGGAGGCAATATAAGGAGGGGTGGGCGAGGGGAGAAAATAGTTACTTTAATTAAATACTGTAATCTATGGGGGGAAAGTGTGAGAAGAGAGCTCTGAGGAATTGTAATCTATGGAGATGTAAGCTAATTACTTAATCACTTGCATTTGTAAATCTTATTATTGGAAAAGAAATTACTGTAGTGATTAAATTACAGATATTTATCTGCTAATAGCCCTGATTAACTGGTGATGCTAATCTGTCATTTTGAAAGCCAATATTAACGGCATCAATCTCGCAGCACAATAAACAGTTTATATGAAAGAAAACTTTGTCCTTGTAAAGTCCAGATGTGCAAAAGGAATGTGGAATGTGTGAGATTCTGGAACCGGTTTGCTGGATCATAATAGTTGATTTTCTCACATTAAGTTGTTTTGGCCCACTAAGTCATTGTCAAGCACAAAGGAATACTGAGTTATGAACAAATGCTGTCTTATACTGCAAAAGCAATTTACTTAGCAGCACTTCTAGGGTAAATAAATAAGTCCCAGGCATAATTTATTACCAGAAAGTTATTAAGGCTCCAGAAAGCAGGTAGGCCAGGGAGAGTTGTTAAAAAGTCTTGCTCACACAGGTTTCAGAAAGAAAAGGTACCTGATAAAAGCCAAAGAAAGGCACAATGTATCTTTTTTTGAGCAGATACCTGACTGATGCTATTGATTTTCACTTGGGCTAAATAAACTTTTTCTTTTTAATCAGGGAAAGTGATGAAGTGGAAAAGTGGAAAGACTGGTACCTTAATTTCCTCTACATTTTTGCAGGATGTTTTAGAAGGAAATGAAACTCCAGCAAATAAGCCCAGGTTAGAACATCAGAGGAAATTTGCTGTTTAGCAGACAATGGCTAAAGTACCCAGAGATCAAGTTTCCTGTTTAGGCTGTTCAAAAATGTAGTGCAAAAAAATGAAAAAATAGCCACAAATGCTTGCCTTACTAGACTTGTACCTCAACTGTATCTAGAAGTGTAGTCTTTATGATGACCAGATGTTACTATTTTCTGAAAATATTCTGCTTTTGCAGGGGCTACTCCAGTTTCCTGTTTGGTTTTACTGAAGTTGGTGTTTTACTTTGGTGTTTTGCTTTGGTTACAATATTATCAGCTAGCTGACTTGTCTCACCTTGATAATGTCTACCATGCAGAAAAATACTACAGTATTTTACAGTAATGAAGTAGAACACTATGGTTCAGATAGTGACATGGGTCCAGATTCTCAAAGGTATTTAGACACCTATCTCCCCATAACAGGTGGGCAGAAAGTAGGCAGAGAATGGACAAAGCCTTAGCTCCACTCTTCTAATCTCTTGTCAGGGTAGCAGGGGACAGGAAGGGAAGGATGGGAAGAGTAGTAATTTGCTGTCAGTATAAGCCAGCAGTAAATTATTACCGTTCCCTACCTCCGGGAAAGAGGAAGTAGGTGCAGGGAGGAATTATGAGATAGAGATGTCTGTCTCAGTCATTGTGCCTCCCAGAAATACTTGTGGGTGGTACAGCTTATGCACTACCCCTTGTTCGTTCAGGGCTGCACCTAAGGTAACTATCTGGCTGTATTGCAAACCATATTTTGGACAGTTGTTGTAAAATACTGTACTTTTTCCCTGTTAATAAGTAACTATCTCAAAGATGTTTATGGTTGAATTTAAAGAGTAAATGAACAGAAGTGCAACAGAGTCTGGGGTGCTCCAAATCTTGGAGTTTGTCACATCTCATAAGACTAGCAATTGAAGTTCTCCAGACTCTTCTGAGTGACAGACGTATGTACAATTAATTGGGAACCTAATGGAAATTTCTATTGGTTACAGCTGGCAACTAAGTTAGGTTTTGGAACAAAGGGATATGTGTATTTGTCAGCTAGATCAGGGACCTATTGATGCCATCAAATAAAATCAGAGGATTCTAAAGTTTTCTATTGGAATTCCCATGAGAGAGGTGCCATCTTGGGATTCAGCACAGAGACAGCTGAGTGGAGATTTTATCTTAAAAGTAGAGGAAGTGTGAAGGTTAAATGGCTGATCACTGTTGCCAAAATATCATAATTAAAATGGGGTTACTAAAAGCATTCTGACCTACTTCACAGTAGTCTTTATGTTCCAGGTACTGTATAAACCCACAGATTTGTATAATTACCACTATTAAATATTAAAGCACTCCAGCATCTCCCAATGGCAAGTATCTCCAGTCTGCCCCTTTTTAGTTTCCAGATACATCTCAGATCTTCTAGTGGAAAGAATCTCTGACCTAGCGCAAAACTTGTTTTCTCAAGACATGATCCCCAAATCTTAGCCATAGAATCATAGAAATACAGGGCTGGAAGGGACCTCAAGACACCATCTAGTCCATCCATCTGAGTTGAGGGAGGATTAAGTGTATCTAGACCATCCCTGACAGGTGTTTGTCTAACCTATTCTTAAAAACCTCCAGTGATGAGGATTCCGGTGACAGGGATTTCACAACCTCCCTATGTAATCTGTTCCATGGCTTAGCTATCTTTATAGTTAGAATGTTTTTCCTAATATCTAATCTAAATCTCCCTTGCTGCAAACTAAGTCAATTACTAAGTCAATTACTTCTCATCGTACACTCTGTGGACACAGAAAACAATTGATCACCATCCTCTTTATAACAACCTTTGCCATACTTCAAGACTTTTATTATGTCCCCCTTCAGCTTCTCTTCTGTACACTAAATATGCACAATTTTTTCACTTTTTCCTCATAGGTCATGTTTTCTAAACCTCTTCTCATTTTTGTTGCTTTCCCCTGGATTTCTCTCCCTTAACACTTACAGTTTCACCACTTCTCTCCCCATTTTCAAATCCCTGGGGGAAAAGATGAGCCTAGAATAGATAGATTGGATACATGTAGTGCTGGCTGGAAAATAGGATTCTTTACTCTGGGAATTTTCATGGGGAAAAAAATCTCCAGTCAAAATTTTCCCATCTGGAAACAATAGTTTTGCTGTGGGAAAATTCCAATTTTTAAAAGAAAGTGGAAAACTTGCTTTCCCCCACTCTTTTTGTTACTGATTTCCAAGTTTTGTCAATTGGAAACCAGTAACAAAGTACCAAAAAAATGTTTCCCCCCCACACTTTCTGACTGTTTTCCAACAGGGAAAAAAATGAATGTGACTTCTTTTCACATGAGAAATTTAAAAAATAAGAGAAAAATATTACTTTAAAAAGTGAAAGTGTTCATTTCTATCTTTATTTATATTTCCCCCACATTTCTGAGGGGGGAAAGGAAAGAAAAAAAACTGAGAAAAACCAGGCACCTTACCACAATTTCAAAACAACTATATTGAACATGCAAAAAAAAATCCCCAAATTTGTTTTTTCCCACATATTGTTGAAAATTCTATTTTTTGAAAAAATAATATTTCAGCAAGTTCTTATTTTTAAAGAAAAAAAGTACAAAAATTCATTCAGCTACAGATACAAGCCGTTATCAAGCTAGAGGTAAAATAACATGATAGGAAAAGGAAGACAGGCAAGAGACTAAGTGGACAAAGTATTCAGACAAGGGATAATAAAAACAAAGAGTAAAATAGGTAAGAGTTCAAAAAAGAACGTAAAATAGAATGTAAAATGTAATCAAATATGTGTTCTGTTTTCCTACGTATAGAGAACAAAATATATTCTTTCATAGTGATTACTGATTACTTATTTTAGGAAAACAACAACAAAAAACAAAAATAAATCCCCATGAGAAAATCCTATGTGTGTGTTTGTGTGTCCTGGGTTCAAGCTGGAGTAACTCTGAAAACAAAATGGCTGCCATCTCTGCATATTTGCGAAGTCTGTAAAAATGTCAATGTGCCAAACATGGGAAAACAAAGGCATCACAGTTTGTCAGCTACATACAGGACATTCCTCCCCAGGAATTTTTCATTATTATTTTAAGTTTAGTCAAGTGGAAGGTCTGTATTTATGTTGTGGTTGACCGTGCCTGTCAGGAAGGGCATTTGGCACTTGCTCTTCTTCTGCACTTTGAGATTCACTTCCTGCTAGAACATTTTCCAATCATGACACTTCTGTCTTCACAGCTCAGGAGTAAAAGCTGCTCACCATCCCCCAGCGCTTCAAAGTGCATAACCATAATTTAGCCCTAAGGAAATGAACCAATTACAAGAAATCTGGCTTAACTTCCCGCTGCTATAGATAAATGGGGAACAGCATTGAGAATAAGCCTGTAATTTTAAGAAATGTAGTTAGGTATTCAGCAACTACAGTCAATTGGCTTCTTTTTAAGAAACCCCATCAACTTCTGTAAGGCTGTAATAGCTGATTATGGGATTTGAGGAAAACTACAAGATTATAGTTTCCATATTCTAAACAGAGCACTGTTTTTGAAACTTCCTGTTCTGGTTACAGATTTCAATATTTGAATGGTGGTATAATCAGACACCAGTCTACAAACTGCAAACAGTCTGGGTCAAACGATGGTTTCATTTCTGGAAATGGAAAAACACAGATATACTGTAAAGCCTCACACAGATAAGTGACATAGATGCCTCCACATCTTAAGGTTAAATTCAGTTTGAAATAAAATTTTGTAATGGAAGTAAAGGACTAGTTGATCTACTGCTAATACTGATCTGAAAATGACTCTCTTTTGGTGGAGTACTTGTTCTGAAAATAATGCAAAACAATAAATTGGGCAGGATATTCACTCCTGAGGCTGTTCAAGGGTAGCCTCATTAATATTCAGCACCACAGCCAAAGCAAGAAACGGATAATTCAGAAAAAATCATTGCAAGTAGTATATTTTTTTAATGTCTAGGGCTCTCTCTTTAAAATGTTGGATCCTTCCAAACCCAACCCAAGTAACATAATTGGCACACTGCATGTTTTGCAGATAGGTCAGCACTAGCAAACATTAATGGGATGCATATAATACATGGGTACATGATTTTGTGTTTACCAGATAAACAGCAGACAGACTTTTTTATTTTTTGGGTGGATATGTGAATGCCTTAAAACTGCAGCCATATCCTCTGAGGGCTATCAGATAATATTGTCAAATCTCACATGTTAAACAAGGTCAGTCAGGCTTAGTCATTATTGCATGGTGCCCTCAAAGAAAACCCAGGAAGTTGTAATGGTAATTGAGTGTGGTGGCAGCATTCCCTCTGGCTCAGAACTGAGTCAGTGTTAGGACCAGTCTGCTAAAGAGGCTGCTGTCTTTCAGATGAAAAATAAAACCAAAGCTCAGTCCCTTTAATGACACTCTCCCATTACATATTTGGCAAAGGCAGTAGTGCTCACACTACTGTGCTGGCCAGATTCTCACTTGGATCATTAATACAACTGGCCAAATTGTCCATTGTGAACAATCTAGTAGAATCATTCAGCCCTTTTATTTGTTCACAAATTGTCTCATAACCAAGTCATGAATAAAAAAAATGCAATTCAGAATTTTTCAGATGAATAATTTGTGCAAACAAATGTTCCATAAAGTTGCTTGCAAGCTGGTCACTGTGAGCCAGATTTTCAAAAAGAGTTAATCTCCTAGCTAGGTACCTGAAAAGAAGTGGCTGGACTTTGCTTAGTGCCCAGCAGCCTCCCATCAGACCATCCAGTCCAGACTTCACACTAGGTTCTGTAGCTGAGGCCTGACCCAATATGAGTAATTGACACATGGAGGGAGGCCTCATTTTTTGGAAGATAGAATTAGACCGTAAATTGATCATCAGGTTGAGAACAGAACGTTTGTGCTAAATAAGCTGAGTAAGTAGGTCAGTAGGCTAAGAGGATAGAATGTCTGAGCCAACTAAGATAAGAGGGAGAATACCCAGACAATTATTTTATTATGAACTAGATAACAAGGGACAAAATAAGTTAGGAAGATAGAGATTAGGTAAAGAGGAAGTTGAAGCATAGACAGTGCATGGATAGTGCATGCTGCACAGGGATTGATTCCTGCAAAGCAATCAAGCCGAACCAAAAATGTGTGAAGCAATGTATAGTAAATGCAATGAGATGTGTATGTATAGAAAGCGAGAAGGTTTATGTGTAACTTTGAAGTTGTGATACACCCTGCATCCATCCCCACTGCGTTTGAGTCTGATCAACTCAGTGTAGCAGTGCTGTATGCCAAATAAAGATAGCTGAGTAATGAAGGCTGGAGTCACACTGAGTTGGGAAGCTGAATGGAAAGAGATCGTGGAGGGAATCCCAATGTTAGCGATGTCATGAGTCGACTCGGATCCATTTGTCTGGAGCAGGTAACATGTAGTTTATTATGCATGTAGCTTGGCTGACAAGGTTCACTGCCCTCAGCAAAGGCATTAGGTGGGTTCAAATTAGAGTGTGTTAAATCAAAAGAAGGTCCCTATGGAGTCCCCAGAGATTTATTAGGGAGAGATTGTGACCGATTGGAAAAGGAACTGACAGATAATGCTGAGTAAGAAATGCAAAAAAGATAAGCAAAAGACTATTTTGTTACAAGGCTTAATATTGGGAAATGAAGCCTTGAATAAGCAGGTAAAGGACTTAAAGGTCCACAAAATAGAAAAGGAAAAGAAAAGTCAGGAGGAGCAAAAGGAGACTGATAAGGTACAAGCCATAATTTACCTACTTCAGTGGAAAGTGGCCCAAGGGATTCTGGGAGAAGGGTCGGAGAGATCAGGAACACAGAAGACTGGGGGTGCCATTTTTTAACCTTAAGAAAGAGAAACTGAAGGAAGAAGAGAAGAGATTGAAAGCTCTCCGGCGGGGTTGGGGGGCAGCCCAGTGAGCAGCCTTACTTGGTAAACTCTTAGTAGAGCTTACAGACCCCCAAGCCACAGGTGTCTTTTGTAGTGCCTCTTTCACAGGAAGGCTGGATATGCCCCATGGTAAAAACCACTATAGCTGATTTTCAATCGCAAGACCCCACCTGTGCTTGGCACTAGACTTTATCTACCCTACTGCCCAGGCATCCAGACCTCAGCACCAATCCCTGCTAAATCCTCAAGCCAATAGTTTTGCCAGTGTCCAGATTTCTTATTTACCTTCTCCCTTGTCAAAACCCCAGGCTACCAAACTAAGTTATTCCGCCCACACACTTCCAATAGCCAACAACTTAACTTTTTCTTTCACTCATTTGGAAGCCCTCAGGCCAGTAACTTGAGCTACACACCACAGCCAGCAGCCTATCTGGGAAATATTGCTTTGTAGGACAATAGTGACACTAAACATGACAACAACAACCATAGAATTATAGACTCATAGAATATCAGGGTTGGAAGGGACCTCAGGAGGTCATCTAGTCCAATCCCCTCCTCAAAGTAGGACCAACACCAACTAAATCATCCCAGCCAGGGCTTTGTCAAGCCAGGCCTTAAAAACCTCTAAGGATGGAGATTTCACCACCTCCCTGGGTAACCCATTCCAGTGCTTCATCACCCTCCCAGTGAAATGGTTTTTCTTAATATCTAACCTAGACCTCCCCTACTGCAACTTGAGACCATTGCTTCTTGTTCTATCATCTGCCACCACTGAGAACAGCCGAGCTCCATCCTTTTTGGAACCCCCCTTCAGGTAGTTGAAGGCTGCTATCGATTCCCCCCCACACGCTTCTTTTCTGCAGACTACATAACCCCAGTTCCCTCAGCCTCTCCTCATAAGTCATGTGCTCCAGCACCCTAATAATTTTGTTGCCCTCCACTGGACTCTCTCTCCAATTTGTCCACATCCCTTCTGTAGTGGGGGGACCCAAAGCTCTAGATCTGGCCTCACCAGTGCTGAATAGAGGGGAATAATCACTTCCCACGATCTGCTGGCAATGCTCCTACTAATGCAGTCCAATATGCCATTAGCTTTCTTGGCAACAAGGGCACACTGTTGACTTATAACTAGCTTCTTGTCCACTGTAATCCCTAGGTCCTTTCTGTAGAACTGCTGCTTAGCTAGTTGGTCCCCAGCCTGTAGCGATGCATGGGATTCTTCTGTCCTAAGTGCAGGACTCTGCACTTGTCCTTGTTGAACCTCATCAGATTTCTTTTGGTGCAGTCTTCCAATTTTTCTAGGTCACTCTGGACCCTATCCTTATCCTCCAGCATATCTATCTTTCCCCCCAGCTTAGTGTCATCTGCAAACTTGCTGAGGGTGCAATCCATCCCATCATCCAGTTCATTAATGAAGATGTTGAACAAAACTGGCACCAGAACTGACCGCAGGGGCACTCCGCTAGATACCAGCTACCAACTAGACATTGAGCCATTGATCACTGCCTGTTGAGCCTGACAATCTAGCCAGCTTTCTATCCACCTTATAGTCGATTCATCTAATCCATACTTCTTTAACTTGCCGGCAAGAAAACTGTGGGAGACCGTATCAAAAGCTTTGCTAACGTCAAGGTATATCACAACCACCACTTATCCACAGAGCCAGTTATAGAAGGCAATCATAGAAGGCAATCAGATCGGTCAGTCATGACCTGCCCCTTGGTGAATCCATGTTGACTGTCCCTGATCACCTTCCTCTACTCCAAGTGCTTCAAAATGGATTCTTTGAAGACCTGCTCCAAGATTTTTCTGGGGACTGAGGTGAGGCTGACTCTAATCACCTGAGTCCTCCCCCAATCGCCATGAGTTTTCAAAGATAATGTCTAATGGCTCCGCAATCACATCCTCCAACTCCATCAGCACCCTTCGATGAATTTCATCTTACCCCATGGACTTGTGAATGTCCAGCTTTTCTAAATAGTCCTTAACCTGTTCTTTCACCACTGAGGGCTCCTCACCTCCTCTCCATACTGTGCTGCTCTGTGCAGCAGTCTGAAAGCTGATCTTGTTTATGAAGACCGGGGCAAAAAAAAGCATAGTGTACTTTTTTCACATCATCTGTCACTAGGTTGCCTTCCCCATTCAGTAAGGGTCCCACACTTTCCCTGACCACTTTCTTGCTACTAACATACCTGTAGAAACTCTTCTTGTTACCCTTCACATCCCTTGCTAGCTGCAACTCCAGTTGTGCTTTTACATTCCTGATTACACCCATTCCTGATTACACCCCTGCATGTTCAAGCAATATTTTCATTTGGCTATCTCTCCTGGACTCCTTTCCCCCTCACATTAGCCTCTCAGGGGATCCTGCCCATTAGTTCCCTGAGGGAATCAAAGTCTGTTTTTCTGAAGTCCAGGGTCCGTATTCTGCTGCTCTCCTTTCTTCCTTTTGTTAGGATACTGAACTTGACCATCTCTGGTCACTGCTGCCCAGGTTGCCACCCACTTCTACTTCCCCTACCAGTTCTTCCCTATTTGTGAGCAGCAGGTCAAAAGGAGCATGGCCTCTAGTTGGTTCCTCCAGCACTTGCACCAACACACTTCAAAAACTTCCTGGATTGTCTGTGTGCTGCTGTATTGCTCTTCCAGCAGATGTCAGGATGATTGAAGTCCCACATGATAACCAGGACCTGTGATCTGGAAACTTTTATTAGTTGTCTGAAGAAAGCTTTGTCTACCTCATCCTCCTGGTCTGGTGGTCTATAATAGACTCCTATCATGACATCAATCTTGTTGCTTTCACCTCTAAACTTAACCCAAAACTCTCAACAAGTTTTCCTCCAGATTTATACTGGAGCTCTGAGCAATCATTGTGCTCTCTTATATCTCTTTTCTCCCCCACCTGTCCTTCCTGAACAGTTTATACCCATCCATGACAGTGCTCCAGTCATGTGAGTTACCCCACCAAGTCTCTGTTATTCCAGTCACATCATAGTTCCTTGACTGTGCCAGGATTTCCAATTCTTCCTGCTTGTTTCCCAGGCTTCTTGCGTTCATGTACAGGGCCCTAAGAAAACTAGCTGATTGCCATACTTTCTCAGTGTGAATCAGGAAGCCTTCCCTGTTGCACCCTCCTCCTTGTGTTTCCTCCCAGTATCCCACTTCCCCATTTACCTCAGGGCTTAGGTCTCCATTCCCTGGCGAACCTAGTTTAAAGCCTTCCTTACTAGGCTCGCAAGTCTGCTTGTGAAGATGCTCTTCCCTCTCTCTGTTAGGTGGATCCCATCTCTTCCTAGCAATCCTTCTTCCTGAAACAAAATCCCATGGTCAAAGAATCCAAAGACTTCTCTCCGGCACCACCTGCGTAACCACACATTTACTTCCTGGGCCTTTTCCTTCAATGAGGAGAATGGATGAGAACATGACTTGCACCTCAGACTCCTTTATCTTTCTTCCCAGAGCCACATAGTCTGCAGTGACCCACTCAAAATCATTCTTGGCAGTATCATTGGTGCCCACATGGAAAAGAAGGAAGGGGTAGCTGTCCAAGGGCTTGATGAAACTCGGCAGACACTCCATTACATCCTGGATTCTAGCTCCAGGCAAGCAGCACACTTCTCGAGTTTCCTGGTCTGGACGGCAGATGTACTGAGGTAGTAAAAGTAGTAAAAACAGGACCTAGCCTCTCTAATTTAGTCTGATATTTCAGAAGCCGCTGAGCCTCTAGGTGCCTCATAAGAATGACTCCATCTATTAATTTGCTTTTTGAAATCTTGCCTTTTTGATCATGTTTAAGGGTTCTGTACTGAAATGTAGCAGATTCTGTGAAGAAGTGCAGCAACAAAGATGTGGCTTTGGTGAAACAGACAGGTGCTGACTATGCAGGCACATCATGAGTTCCTGAAATATATTATGCTACTGTGCTATCTCTTCACAAGAAAGTCACTTTGTTCCATGGAGACCTAGTGCTGAAAAACTTCACAATGTCTCACAATAACTCATGTGATAATTGTACAATTACTGAGTTACCACTGCTGCATGTACCCTCACAACACTGATACATATTGAGGCTGAAAATGGAATGGAATCACTCTTCAAAACACATCCTAATGTTTAAGGGAGTGCTGAATTCTTTTACTGACTATTTAAAATTGTTTAGCACGCATGGACAGTTTTGCTCAGTGGGCCCATGGCTCCGAGAATAATAACAAAGGATTGAGTTATGTTGTCTCAAAACCAGTGTTAAGCTGAAAGGGGCAAATTTAGCTCTTCACTGCAGCCTCTTTGCACTGTTATTCTGGCACAAAGTGACCACAAAGGGCCACTCACTCCACTGGGGAAATTCCCCAGGTGTATGGAAGTGGGAGGCACAAGTTAGAGCAGATTCAGGACCGCCCTTGCCCACGGCATGGTCTCCAGCTGCAGCAACAGAATAAGGGAAGCATAAGCAGCCACCTCCTTTCTGTCTCTGGATCAGATCCAGTGCCAGCACAGGGATGAATCTAGCCCAAAGTGTCAATCTGAAAATACCATCCCTTCCCAGAAACTTGTACACCGCCACTATTCCTTCTGGACACTGACCTATTTGTAAAATGTGTCGTTTTCTGGAGTTTTCAATGTTTTCCTTTCTTCTTTACTCTGAGCTACAGCTCCCTCAGCTCCTCTTACCAGTAACCCCCCATAGTTGTTAAAAAAGAAAAAAAGGAGGGGGAGGGTCAGAGGAAGGCTGAATGAATAGGCAATTAATGGGAAAACTTATGAACAATAAGGAAAATGCGTTTGGGAACAGACAACTTTTTTTCTTTTTAGCTCTTCATTTCATCTCTAGGAATTTTTTTAATGCATATCAGGCTTAGGTAAAAATTGTGCATCTTTTGTGATGGTTTCATTCTTCTTTTATGGTACTATAAATATCGAGGTAATAATCGCAGTATGGGAAACCATTTAAATGAGAGAAATCCAAATTAATGGGTAAGCTAGAGCAGAGTCTTTCATTTGCAGACTTCATGATCAAACCACATTAAAATCAGCGAGACACAAACCCACTCTGTGTACAGCCTACAGATTATCTAATTTGGAACCTTTCTGTCTAGAATCATTAAGCCACTACTGTACAGTACCCACCATTAATTGGACATTTGGATTCTAATGACTGGTGTTTGGGGACAGAGGTTGGGAATACTGAAACTTGCCCTGTGCCTTAAAATGTATTCATTTAATTTAAAGTCTTTACACAGCATTACAAGTTATTTAAAAGTTAAACACTTAGACACACTGTTCTGCATCCAATGCAATGAAAATATTCACACTGAGATTTTAAATTACCTCCTTTCAGTTAAAGATGCCAATTCCACTAAGTTGCCTGAAACATCATTTACATAGGGCCATTACATCAGGTGATTTTTTTTTTCTCTCTCTCTTGTGTTCAATGTCTGGTTTCTCTAATCCTCACAGACTGTGATGAATAAAGGCTTGCTTTATGCTGCCAATTTCTTTTACTTCACACACTGGCACTTGTCAATATTCCTTACCACATAAATTAGGCAAATATTCTAGGACACATAACAGCTTTAGTAGTTTGCTGCCACTTCTATGTGGCTGTACTGTAAATGCATACATATTAATTATTGGAAAGACAGGACTGCTTTGATATTGCTAGCCCGCAAATGGTAGCTCTACCAGATGAGCTAATGAATCAGTTCCATAAAGTGTTAGTATTCTTAATCAGGATCACATTTTTTTAATAGACAGTAGAATACATTCTTGAGCTATTTAGAAAAAAAATTATCCTATAACCAAAGGAATTCTGTAAACGTGTGCTTTTCTAGGGCCTTTCTAGGAGAAGAAATAAAATATATTTCCAGCATACGTTTCTTACATTATTTTTGGGGATGGGTTGAAACCAACACATCCTCAAATTCTGAGATAGTTTGGATCCAGATCTAGAGTTTGAGGATGTTTTTTTTCTAAACAGCACAAGAATGCATTCTGCTGCTATAATTCTGTCAGCCTCCTCTGGTACAGGAAATACAGAGATCAAATACTTGTACTGAGTCTAAATCAAAGGAGATCCAGTGCCCATGGGGAGTTCCGACAGTTCACACTGTTACCTGGGGTTCTTTCAACCCAAAGCTCTTGGTAACTTTACTCTGTGTGAGAAGGTGTCAGGAAATAAATCAGGGGAGACCCAGCCCTCTGACCAATAGATGGCTGGCACAAACAGGAGAACTCAAGAGTGCTTGCACTTAAAGCTAAACTTTACTAGTCTCAAGTACTTACACATGTCCGCAACAAGATTAGTAAAACACCCCCAACTCTTGATAATTACCAAAGCTCAGTGTGGCTTTCAAGTGATACAGCGGCAACCCGTCTGCCTCTGGGGAACACAAGATGCATCCAGAGGGAGAGACCAGTCCCCCAAAAGGCCCCAAATGAGTCCCCTTATTTATACATTAGGAATAGAATGACACGTCCCTTAAAGAAACCTTGTTAAGTAAGCAGTTTCAATGATCAAGCAAGAGGCTCCTTCTGATTATTGAATAATCAGGTGTGGGTTTTTCCAGAACTTGCGACCCTGAGACCTCAGTAGATATTCCTGGGGGATATCGTACTCTTTTAAAACGCATGTATCCGCAACTTCAACACAATTCTTATCAGGAAGGACGCGGGGTCAAGCTGCCCTTTCAGTGACACCTTAAACCCCCCTCCCCTCCTGCCTTGGTCAAGCTGAGACTTGCTTTTAACAGCTTGCAGACTAGGCTGTCTTTAACAATAAGCCGTAGTGGTTTCAGGCACTTCACTGGTTTGCCAAGTCTCCCCGTACAACATTACTTGAAGCTCTGCCTCCATGGATTCACAACTCCCAAAGTATGGCTTTGGCTAGACTGTGGTGGCATATTATTATGGGCAGTTTACTACAATCCTAAGTTATGTGGTAGGAGAGGTTATCTCTCTTCACATGCTATTAAGTGCACTGACATCTTTTGGGATGAAAAGCACTATGTCAATGTAAATATGAGTTGTTGACATTTAGCCTATCTATAATTGATTATCTGTAGATTTTCAAAGCTAATATTTGAGTTCAGACAAACATTTTATTAAAGGAGAGAGGAGAAGGCCAACAGTGTGGAGGGTTATTGCAAATGTGAATGCAGCCCTTTCTGCAGGAAGAGGTCCTTGGACACAGACAACTAAGAAGACTATGTGGAAGGAGGAAATGGTGCCAGGGAGATAGATGATCAATCTCCTTTCACGAATTGCAAACACAGATCCAAGTGTGAGCTGTCCTTTGTGCATAGAGAGTCACTGGGCACCATCTGGTTCTTTGCTTGGATTGTTGTTAATTACTACTAATATGGCCATTTTTTTAGTCTGATGTTTGTTAAGGAGGTGAATTTAGAAATGGGACCTGAGACGATATTTTTATGCAGCAGTTATTCCAGATACTTGTCATAAATATTCTGTCCCTTACTTAAACCATCTGTTGATACCTCCAGCATAATGGATTAAGATTGATGAGGGTTTTATTTCTACCATTTACAATGGCAATAGATTTAATAAAGACTAAAAGTGTGGAAACACTCTTAAAAGTATGTTTGAACTAATGGTGGCTGAATTTTTTTTTCATTAAATGTATTTAACAAAAACAGTTTTCATTTCACTCAGAAATTTTCACCTTTTCCCTTTTTCACTGAAATAATTCAAAACAAAAAAAATTCCGTTGGTTTAAATAAAATGTTGTTTCAATTTTTTTTTTCAGTTCTCTTGACATTTTTACTCCTCTCATTTTCCTTTCTTGCATTCTCTTTCTCTTTTATATTCTCCCGTTTGCTTCTTTCCACTGGAGAAGGGGCGTGGGTTAACAATGTGAAAGAAAGCGTTACTTTCTCACAATTTTTAATATTCTAAAACCTTCTTTCACACTTTTCCAGTGTATAAAGAGGTTGAAGAGTACTATGTGTCGTTCAACTGGGTGTGGGTGAGAAGGAGAGTGAGTGAGACTTTTATGGATTTTTTTCATACTATAAGATATGAAATAACATTTATATTATTAACTATTTGTTCATATGCAAGATTATGGCCCTGATTCAGGGTAGCATTTAAGCTTGTGCTTAAAGTTAAGTATATACTGAAATTTTTTTCACCTCATTACTGGAACTAGTAATAACAACTAGTAAATAGCTATTATTCCATAAAGGGAAGACACAGCTGCAACTCAAAGCACTTTGTCCTTTAGCCAGTAGGTGTCAGTTATCATGATATCTCCACTGGTCAACTTAACAAATTTGATTATCAGTCTTAATCTATAATGTATGAAAAACAAAATGCAACAATAATGGTTTTATTATAACTTTTTAGCCTCTTATGAACATATACGGTGGGATTTTCAAAAGGCTCTGTGATGACTTAACTGCTCTGATTGAAATGAAAGGTAAAGCTTCCATTGACTTCAAGGGGAGCAGAGTTAGGCCAATACTGTGTGTTTTCAAACACCCCACCCATAACTACTGAATGAAGTACTAGACATTTCAGTATTGAACTTTCATTTGAAGCCATAACCCACTGAAGTTTCTTATTAGTATCCTTGCTGGTGGACACAAATAGCTTGTGAGTCACATAAGTTTGAGCAGCTATTTTGTACAATTTGCTATTCATATCACTAGTGTGAAGAAGACACTGTTCTTACCAAGCAGTACAACAGTGCTGTGTTTGTTATAAAGTAGGGTGGCTGATGTTCTGCATCTTTTGCCTGAGTTAAGACATAGGGAAAAGAGTTCCCTTCAACGGTGCTGCTCTGGATTAGATTCCTTTCTTTGGGTTTGCCCAGAATTTATTTCAGTCTGAAATCATGTTCTTTGATACAAGCTCCCCAAACTACCACATCATCTACAAATGTTTCAACTTTGATGCCTTCAACAGTTTGTTCATTGGAAAAGAGTTTCCATGGAAAACTTCTGATGCCTAATTTATTCTGAATGGCAGATGTAAAAAAATTGCACCCAAATGGTGTATTAAATGTATAGCATTTGAACTCTTGTCATTTCATTTTAGCTGCCAAAATCCTGACCTTACATCAATGGTTGAATAATATACCATATACTGTAGTACTGGAAAACTTGCTTGTAATTTCCTCTGTCATGTCGTGGATCATATTTCCTTTGCACAACAGTGTTTAGGTCTCTTGTGTCCAAATAAACCCTCTAATTTCCATCAGCTTTTATGATAAATAGTGAATTTACCCATTCTGTGTGCCTTTATGTAATTTTTGATTGCTTAAAAGCTTTCCATTTTGTCTAGTTTCTTTGGAAACTATCTATCATCATCACTCGTACTTTCTTTGCTGGAGGCCTTAGACTGATATATTTTATACTGTTATAATCTTCCAAGTATCCCATACCCACGTTTTGTATTCAGTTTAAGTGTCAGAGATGGTTAGTAGAGCTGCTCAATTTTTTTTTCTGACAACAGGTTTCAACTAGAAAATGTTTATTTGACAACTCTGAAACATTTCACTGGAAAGCATAGATTTAATTGAGATTGTCACAGGAAATGATCAAAATGTATTGTTTCAATGTGGTTGAAACATTTTATTTTGCCTTTATTGTTTTGACTTTTATATATTGTATTGTATTATACTGTATTATATTATTCTATAAAAATTGAAATGATCAAGCTATAATGGAACTTTTGGCCTTATCAAAATGATACATTTCAGTGTGAAATGATCAAAGTGAAACTTAATTTCATGGAAAATTATAAGATTTTGACTTTGTGTTTCAATCTGGAACAAAACTAAATTTTGAAATCTCAGAATCTCAGAAACATATTCACTCTTGTCTCCTTTTCTAATTTTGCGCTCCTCTCTCGTTTCCCAGCTGTTTGGATCTGGAACCGTGTCTTCTTATATTATGGGTTGTACCATAAAATATGGAATAATAGCAATTCCCGATCCAGCAAAGCACTTAGCCATACACTTATCTTAAAACATATATTCAGTCCTACTGAAGCCAAAGAAATTAATCGCATACTTAAAGTTGAACATGTGCATTAACCCTTCTCTAGACAAAATGGTCAGTACTTTGAAGGAGTGATCCCCAGTTTTCCAAATTCTGTATTAGATCAGACTATAGTTTTTAGGGTTGTATTTGATTGTGCCCATTGGGTTTTTTCTACCTTGCCTCAAGTTCCATGCATTCAGAGTGACTGTCCAATCCTTCTGATTCCCAAAGCCCTTTATTCCCTCTCCCTGAGTATCTGAGGCTTATTTTCTCCTCAGTGACTTTTGGAAATTTCTGTTTTCTCCTTTTCCTTCCTATCACTTTCTTTGCTCTTGTCATAAACTGGGACGTAAGTGGTCAATCCTAGTGGTCAGAGCCATGGTGTTCAGAAGCCAGGAAGCAGAGACCAGAGACAGAGACAGTCAGGAATCAAGCCAAGAGTCAGAGACAGTCAGAAATTGAGCCCAGGGTGAAAGCCAGAGTCAGTAGCCAGGGGTGGGGTGTAGAAGCAGGGATCTGAAACAAGGCAAGTGAAAAGGCAGCGTTGTGACACTCTGTACCCCAAAGCAGCACCCTGGTACCCCATATTCACTAAGGTCATATAATTATGACATGTTTTGTACAAAGTATGCTGTGTGAGGTATGATTTTAAAAGTCTTGATCTGTTGAACATTAATATCCTGTTGGATTGTATATGCCATGCTTGTATGCGGAATTATGAAGTTTTGATATATGTGTGTTAACTGAAATATATTGTAAGGTTGGGGACACCACAACCAGCCTTTCAACTGCAACAGTGGAGTAGCCAGATATGCTAATGGCTCATTAAGGGGAAGCCACACTCACAAGGACTATCCCAGGAACTGTATACAACAGAGACTTATCAGGGAGAGAACTTAGACAATGGAGACTGCTTGACTCATGTTATGGCAAAAGATTTTTCCAGCAAGCTGGAGGAACTTATAAAGGAGAAGAAGTGACATCATCATTTGGCCTCACTCCCCCCAGAACTCAACATGTGGAAACATGTCTGGAGAACAAAGTCTGAACTGGGGAAGTGGTCCCAGTCTGGAAAGGAGAATCCCAGCTTGTGTATTAAGCAACTATACCATCAGGGTGAGACACTGCTTGATTCAAATCCTGTCAAGTTTATAGATTTCAGATTGTGATTTTACTTTTATTTCTTAGATGACCAACTTTAATCTGTTTGTTTACTGCTTCTAATCACTTTAAATCTATCTTTCTTTGCAGTTAATAAATCTCTTTACCTAAACCAGCATGCTTTGCTTGAAGTACTTGGGGAATCTGCTCAGGAAAAGAACCTGGCGCATGTCCTCTCCACATTGAGGGAGGGGCAGACTGGGTATAAACTTATACTGGTCAGGTTTCTGATGGTACAGCTCTGTGGTCCTAGGCAGGGGAGCTGAGGTAATTGGCTGGAATCTCTCTATTGTTAGTTCATGAGTGGCTACGAGAATCATTCATGTAACTAAGCTGGCTATGTCCCTGCCTGTGGATGTCTGTGTAAGTGCAGGACCTGGAATTGGTGGCAGCTTGTCACAGAATCATAGGGAGAAAGGGAGCCCAGTTCCAGGTTGCACCCTGGGGAGTCCGTCACAAGAGTCTAATGTGTATGCCAGCCAGCCAGTCAGTCTACCAGCCCGACAGATCTAACTAGCTGACTGACCTGTTGTATTTTTCAAAACACAAGACGAAAACTCCAAGATACATCCTAGTGCTATTTTTTTTGGCAATTATTTTACCTTGACAGAACACATATATCATTATTTAAATGTTATTAAGGTGGTAAAGTGACCCATAAAACATGCCTTCCCTTTTATTGTGGTGCTGTTGTAATCATGATCACACTAACAATGCTTGCAATACATTTATATTAGGCAAAATATTATCAGACAGTATTATTGATGTGGCTTAATAAAGGGAAAAAATTAAGAGTGGTGGATCTGATTTCTCAAGAGAATAATCACTGCCTGGTACCTATAATAACTCCTTTTTCTTCAAAGCTATGTACTTTAGAAGACAGAGCTGATGAAGCTCATTGATCCATCCAAGCTTCTTCTGCTATCTATGTATATCATCTAGCTCCTTAATATTCATACCTCTCTTACACTTGCTTTGGGATAAGATTCCTGTTTAACTACTCCAGGATGTTTAACTTCATGAATGCAATCTTAAAGTAATCTGTTAGTGTATGGAAAAAGTAGCACACTGTTCCTCTAATATATTTAAATTATATGTGCTTTTTCCTCATAACTGCTGGTATTTTACAATATCATAGGCTTTGACTACGTCCTATACTACTGATCAAAGTGGATTGTGCAGCAGCATATGAAAGGGATGAAATAGAAAGAAAGATATAGATGCTTCTACTCTTAGTTATTTCTGTAATGGGGTAAACAATCTAAAAGTACAATTCCTGAATGGTTATATTTCTAGGTGGGAAATATCAGGCCAGAAAGTCAGTGCTTTGAGTACTTGGGGCCCCAATTCAGCAAAACCCTTAAGCATATGATTCATTTTAAGCATGCGCTTAAGTCCCAGTGAAGTCAATAGAACTTGAATACATGCTTGAAGCTAGGTAGATGCTTAAATGCTTTGCTGACTCAAGGTCTTTTAATCCCAGAAAGAATATTTATGAAGGCAATATAGCCCCAAATCAAGTAGCAATGCAGTGAGGGGCATAGCATAGCATTGCCCTCAAAGCCAAGGAGTGGCAAAATTACTAAAATAAAATGTCCTATCCAGGGGTTCTCTAGTAGCCATGGATCAAAAATGAAAGCCGAAAAACAATGAACCGAACATCCTAAAGTTTGGATAAATTGGACCTAGAGCTGAACTACCCCTGGTTTTAGTTTTGCAACAACAGACTAATTGACAAAGATTTACAAAACCAGCCTCTTTTTAGCTCCCCCTTATTCTACAGATAATATCATGTTAAAAAATTCCCACACCTTGGTGAGGATACTTAGTTAGCTTTAATTAAATGAGAGAGAGAGACACACACACAGAGAAATAAGTTTGAAAGAGCTGCTCCAGTAATTTTGGGGCTATGCCTATGTTACACCATTGTGTATATTTAACACAAGTTTGGAAGCCAGGACTTGTGAGTTCTATTTGCAGCTTTGCAATTGCCTCCAAAGTGTCACATCAATTAACCTCCTCCGTGACTCAGTTTAACAATCTGAAAAAATAGATACTATGATAATGCTAACTTGCAGGGCTTCATTGAGGTTTTGTGAAGGTCCTTACGTTACTGTTGACAGCGTGCTCCCTGAGATTCCTGGATGAAAGTTGCTACTAGGTGCAAAAATAGGATTGTGAAAAACAGAGTAGGTAGCATAGCCTAAAAGGATAGTGGCTGGAATTATGTTTTATGATTAATGCGCAGGGGTAGGTTCTATTCCCAGTTTTGATGCTCACTTGCTGCGTGTGACCATAGGCAAGTTATTGTGCCTCAGTTTATTCAAATATAAAATGATTAGAATTAATATTCAGCATAATTAATGTTTAAGTGCTTAGAGAACATGGGATGAAAAGTGCTATAGATGAGCAAAGTATTTTTGCTTCAACCTCTTTAAGACTGAATCCCCTAGCCACACATTTTCAAAAAGTCTACATTCCTTACGAGAGCTAAATGACTAACTCAAATGAATAATTTATCTGAAGAATTTTGCCTTGTTTTCTCTTTGCAAATTGTTCTCAAATAGGCTGAAAAATTCTTGGGTTTATTAGTTATTGAAAATTGTTCACAGATGTCTTCAGTGAATAATTCTTGATCTGCAGAACATTGGCAAACATTTTGTTGCAAATATTTTCAATTTTCACTGTGCTGTTTGTGCTGTGTTGTGTTTTTTTCCTCTGGTTGGATACCTTATGCAATTAACCTATCCAGTGTGAGTGGCAAACATTGAATTTTATAACTGTATATAAAATTCAAAATTCACAAATTCATGGATTTCGGGGACAGAAAGAACCATTAGATCATCTATTCTGACCTCCTGTGTAACATAGGCCAAAAAATTTCAGAGTTTCTCCTCTGTTGAGCCCATTTACTTGTTTGACTTATAGCAAATCTTTCAGAAAATCATTCGGTCTTAATTTGGAGACTTCAAGAGATGGAGAATCTACCACTTCCTTTTATAGTTCGTTCTAATTGTAAATCATCCTTGCTATTAAAAATATGTGTCTTATTTCTAATATTTATTGGTCTTGCTTTAACTTCCAACCATTGGTTCTTGTTATATCTTTTTCTGCTAGATGAAAGAATTCTACGTGAAGTGATTTATACCCTGTAATCAAATTACCTCTTGATCTTTTTGATAAACTAAATAGAGTGAGTAAGTCTTATCATAAGGCATTTTTTTCAAGCCCTCAAATAATTTTTGTGGATCTTCTTTGCACCCTTTCCCATTTTTCAAATTTCTGTTGAAAATATGGGCAGAATTGGTTGAAGAATTCCCATATCAGTCTCACCAATACTGTATGCAGAAGCAAAATTCATGAAGTGTTGATTAATCACATACATTTCCCAATCAGGGAATAGAAAAAAACCTGGTGTGACTTATGTCATTAATCAACACAGCATGAATTGTGAATGTTACAACTGAATATTGGGTTATGAGGCATCTCGCACTACCTGCCCTTAGTGTGAAGGAGTCTCATCTTTGCTTGCTGTGGATCAGCTTCCTGAAACCAACAGCCTTTGGCAGCATTTAGATATATTTATAGTGAAAATAAGAATAAGTTTATTATTAAAGACTAGAGATTCAAGTAATAGCGAGTAAGAAAACTGGAAACAAATAGTTACGTATAAAACAAAATCATAGCACACTTTCTAGGGACTAAACTTATCTAATTGGTTAACCTCCTGTCTAAATAAGCTTATCTCAGAGTCCTCTTCAGCATTTTCAACCCAAGCTAGCTGAGACTCCACTTTCATGAATGCAAACACACTACCTGTTTACTTCCTAGGAGCAGGATGATAGGGTGTCTTCTTTCTCTTCTAGAAATACCCCCAAATTTAATCCCCATTACTTACAGACAGAATGAGCCTGTGGCTTGTTTGTTTTTTTCCCTGTGTGCTCCTTTCTCACTGATTTCACATCTCTCAGTTAACAGTTGACTTTTATGTAAATAGGCATCCACTGTGTTAGCTTACAATGCTTACTTTATATCGTGTCACAGAGATACATGGTTTTTACCACCTGTCTGGAGGAACTGGTCTGAGACATGTCACCTTTTGATGACCTCCTTTGAACTTACAGGCTGAAGAACATAATTTTCTAGTCCAGATACATAAGTCCTCACACAGTACATGTACATACATGTCACAGTCATCTTGATGACTAGTGTGACACTGGATTTCATTTGAGATCTGACATGACTTTCTTTGCTGAACCAGAATGTACATACCAGAACCAAGAGATGCCTGTATCCTTCTGCACTCCCTTGGCATTTGGCATTAAGAGGTTCTTGGGTCACAAATATACAATAAGAAATGTATTTTCAAGTAATAGCCAAACTGAAAACCAGCTTTTAATGGACATCTTGTAAATCTAAAGCACATAGGTGCTGGAACTAGAGGTGTAGGGAGAGCTGAACCACCCCCTGGCCTGACGTGGTTTCCATCATATCCAGGGTTTACAGGTTGGTTCAATGGCTCTCAGCACCTCCATTATACAAATTGTTCCACCGGCCCTGCTAAAGCAAGTGAATATTTGCAGCAAGCAGACAAGAAAAGGTCACAAATATGGCTGGATTGAAATGTTCTTTTGAATCTAAAAGATAATTTTTTACATAATTTGTGCAGGTGTATTGCTTATGGTGTGTTTCAGTGGCTCAAATGCCTGCTTTAAGGCCTGACCCAAAGCCCACTGAAGTTAATGGCAGGATTCCCACTGACTTCAATTGGGTTTGGATCAAGCCCTTGTAGAGCACAGCTACTTGGCAGCATACTGCAGGTTATATGAATGGACACTTCCCTTTCCTCTAAGCGGTCACCATCTGTTCTGTCCTCTAATTGCAAATGCAAAATGAACATAATTAAATATTGGCATCACACAAAAATAAGTTAGAAGTTATTTCAATGAAGATGTGTGTCCTTTATTAAATGCAACAAGCATCTAGTCTGTGGGTTTGAGATCTTGTTTGTTTTGTTTTGAGACCCAGGTGGGGGAAATCGCTTTTTCCTGACAGAAAGGATTTTTTTAATAAGCAAACTGGAATTTAGTACATGAGGGTAGCACTCTACAACAGCTGGTAAATTGCACAAATTCCATAAATACAGATTCAGGGCTGAATTCTCTTCTCCTGGGGCAGTATGAGAGTAAGCGGCAACAGAAAGATTGTGATTATACAGTATTTTGGTTATTCAGGGAAAATCAGGCTTGGTGCATGTACCTGTGGATAGCTTCACTGATCAATGAATGGACTAGCACTTCTAAATAATGCTAAGACTCTATCTGCATTATAGTTGCATCTTAGGCTACTCACCTCCTTTACATTGGCCCAAACCGAAATCTTGCTTTCTACCGTGGTCTAGACTCCACCTAATCTAGGGATTTATAAGGCTTCCAATACCATAGTATCTAAGCACTTCACAACTTTAACGTATGTGAGGTAGGATTAGCCAGATTTTACAGATGAGGATCTGAGGCACAGAGAGTGGAATCCTCAAAGGTACATAGGTACCTAAACCCCAGGTTTAGGCTCAGGTGCCTAAACTCACTTTGCACCGAAATTTTCAGGGTAAAAATTCCCTAGTCACCTAAATTATGGCCTCTGAGCATGTGCACTGCAGCTCCCCTCTAGGCATCCAGATACCTACCTCCCGCCTAAATACCAGAGCAAATCACAAGCTGAGGAAGACAGGCCTTCAGCCACCCATCTCATGTACAAAGCCAGATCTGATAGGTGGCCTCTGAGCACACCTACCAGCTTAGGTCCCATTCAAAATCTGGCTGGAGGAGGTGGTGGTGCCACCCACTTTGTACCTTTTAGCCCAGTGGTTAGAGCACTAACCTGGGATGTGGGAAATGCAGACTCAGTTCCCCCCTCTCTGCCAGAGAGGAAGAATGGATTTGAACAAGAGTCTCCCATTTCTCCTGAGAGGGCTCAAACCACTGGAGGATGGGATATCCTGAAGTTGGTCTCCCTCAGTCTCTCCTTTTGAACCTGTTTCACTGCGGCTAAATAGTGAGAGTGACTGGAGCAGGGGACTGAGGGAGAAAGAATTTAAACTGGGGTCTCTCACCTCTCATGTGGGTACCTAACCATTGGACTACAGAATTACTCTTGATCTTGCTCTCTTTTGCGGTTAAATGTGTTTCATTATTTATACACAGTGCAATAGTCATTGGGCTGAGAGGTGGGATGGGGGATAACTATGTAGTCCAGTGGCCAGAGCTCCCATCTGTGAGGTGGGAAACCCTGGGTCCCCCTCTGGCAAAGAGGTGGCATTTAAACCTGGCTCTCCCACATCCCAGGGTAGTGCTCTAATGCCCCAAAAAGTTATAAGAAGGACAGCATCACTGTCTCCTCCTCCAGCTGTTTTGTGTGGAGCAAGGCAGGTGACTAACTAATTCCTGCAAGAAATGCCTGAGGTGCCAAAGCCACCTTACTCTAGGTTGGAGATTCCTGTTTGTGGATCACTGCTAAGCAGAGCTAGGTGCCTCCCTGCAGCCTGAACTTAGCTGGGCTAGGTGTGAAAGAGAGAGCAGGGCTTAGCATACACCTGCCATGTTGGTATCTCCCATTGGCTAGTTTAGGTGGCTCTCTGCCTAGCATGCTGGCTTTTGCGGATTGTATTTTGAGGGACCAATTTCTCCCCATTCATTCTATAGGGAACCTAGGGACCTAACTCAGCCTTTGTGGATCACAAGGTTGTTCCTGTGTTTGCCTAGGTGCCTAAAAGTTAAGAGCCATAGCATTCAGCATTGCAACACTTAAGTCCCTTTGTGGATCCCGCCCAGCGAGACTACTTGACATAGTGTGACTAGATCCCATAAGCATTCTGGAGCAAGGATTTGAATCCAGGTCTTTTAAATCCTTGGCTGGTGCTGGTGCCCCAACTATAGGGCCGTTATCCTTCTCCACTAGGTTATTTACTTTCTCATAATCAACATTGCCGATTATCCATGCACCCTCGCAGTCTGACCCACGGCTTTAGTATCATAGGCTGGGACAGCTCCAGGCCCCAGCACACCAAGCACATGCATGGGGTGGCAAGCTGCGGGGGGCACTCTGCTGGTTGCTGGGAGGGCGGCATGCAGGCAGCCTTCAGCGGCATGCCTGTGGAGGGTTCGCTGGTCCCACGGGACCAGCGACTGGCAGAGTGCCCCCCGCAGCATGACGCCATGCTTAGGGTGGCAAAATGTATAGAGCCGCCCCTGATCATAGGTGCTGGAACTACAGGGGCAGAGGGTGCTGCAGCAGCCCCTGGCCTAAAGTGGTTTCCATCATATGCAGGGTTTACAGTTTGGTTCAATGGCTCTCAGCACCCCCACTATACAAATTATTCCAGCCCCTCTGTTTATTATAAATTTAACATATAATCATTTCATCAAGAAGGAGCAGCTCTTAACTAAATGATCAGTTACAAATGAAAGTTGCACCAGTGGGCACATGAGTCAAGTGTAACTTCTCCCATGGCTCCTAAGTGAGCCCCTCCTACCTTCCTGAAAGCTGTTGATCATAACTGATGTAAAATTTGTATAAGTGCTGAGCAGTATCTAGGGCACAATTCACTAATCTGATATTGCTATCGCTCTTTGTTAGAAAGAGGCAGACTATGACAGAGACATCAATTAGCCTCAATCATGATTTTTTAAAGATGGGCCTGAGATGCAGAATTCAAATCCAAGGCTGAACTTACCCATATTTTAGGGATGTTCTGAGTCAGTGTTTCAGATCAGACCCATGAATCTGAACTGCAAAGTTTGGATCCATATCTAGCTCTGGGTTTTCCCAAAGTTCAATGGCGGCTGGGAAGGAGGTCCTATGTCTGTTGCTTTTAAATGCAAAGGTTTGTTTGAGGAGGATAACATCAGACTGGGAATACACCTCACCCAGTGTGAGCAGAAAGCAGTTTGTTTTGCCAGCAGTCCTGTTGAAGTGTTAATTTAAAGAAGCAATAATATAACTCTTAGTTCAAACATTTTGTTTCCATCACACGGCTCTGTTAAGACACTGGGGTAGCCAACCAATGTTACCTGAGCTCGGTGGGCACTATTTTCTTTTGGTAAAAGGGAACTAGAGCAAATTTCAACAAGAAGGAGCAGAAAGGGCTTATTTAAAAAAATCAACAGTCCTAAATAAGGCTTGAATATGAAAGGAAAATATGAAACAGATGAGAATTATTGAAACTTGTTTTCATATCTTTCTTTTCTTTTAAGATGTTTTAAAAGCTTCCTTCATTGCCTTGGCTTTCTGCTGTTGAGTTACATGAATAACAGATTTGTTCAGCAGCAGCAGCTGGGAAGTAGCCATTGACTGCGCATTGTAGGGCTGCTAAATGAAGTCAATGGGAATCTTGCAGTGGATCCCCAAAGCAACTTAGCCACTGAGTTCCATGGGGCAAGAAGTTTACCTCTAGTGCCCCAGACACAAATCTGGGTACCCTACTTACCAGCCCAACAAGTTGAGATGTGAACGGGTGCCTCTGTTTGGCACCTCAGATCAAGTGTACCTCTCTTTCGAGTTAGAGGCTTGAAAATTGTAACAAAGATGAGTAGGGGTATGTTTGAAATGACACTGGACTCCTCAGCCCTCTTTTAACTCAGCAGCTGAGAAGGAATTTTTGTCTCCTTTTCTGCTCCTCCTAATTAAGAGATAGTGGCCATTGCAGCTCTGGGGCCCTTTCCTTAAGCCATTGTTTCTCTGTATTGTTTTACTGGAACATTAAAAAAAGGCTGAGGGGTAGGAGTCACATGGTATTTTCTCCTGAAGCTTCAGCTTTAAAGCTGGAACTCAGACTGCTTCACTCTACAGCTGACAGTTTAGCAAATGGTCCATGTTATGCTGCTTTGATCTCGTGAAAGTTTTCAAAAATTTCAGCCTTGAAGAAAGCTGCAGACCCAACAGATCCCCCAGTTCATTAGCAATCCTTTAGCAGTTCCCAACAATTAGAGCTGTCAGCCAGCTGAACTCCGTTCCGAGGCCGTACATTCAAAATCCCTGACTAATGACTTGTTAAAAAGGCTTGACAGTATGTTGCAATTTGTTATAATTGAATCTAAGCTGCATTAGCTGTTTGAGGGGCTGAAATGTTTTCAAACATTACACTGATTTAAATTAATGCCACAAAAATATTCAGAAATCGTGTCTGTCACATTCAGTGCTAATAATCATGTTCTCTCCATTTCATCACCAGTTTGAAAGCATTGTCAGAAAGACAGTTTAAGTTTTCCCTGCCCTTCCCCCCTTTACATGAGAAGTAAGGTGACAATCCCTATTTTTCGTGAAAGGAAAGCGCTAGGTAACTGTAGGAGAATCGGTTGGGTCTCCTGGGCTGGTGTACATAGAGGTAGAAAAATTTGCACAAGCAATTTGCTTTAAAAAAACTCCCTAAAAGACTAATTTGCTAAAACATTAAAACTTACCAACCAATTCTCTGTTGATAATGAGAGAAAAGTAGGGACAGGTTTTTTACTCAGTGCCTGTCTTTATTTTAACAATGGGCCAGGAATCCGAACAGTGGGACATTTGACAACTGAACATTCTGCACAAGCTTGATGGTTAAAAACTCTATCTGCTTTCAGAACAACTTTCACTAGAAGAGAGTCAGACAACGCAAGATATCAAAGCAGCTTTATGATCCCAAAATCAATCATTTGTCCTATTTTCTTATAATTCTCTGTTCTTATTATAGGAAGTGTCACAGGAAGGCTGGCCCTCTGTGACTGAAATAGGTCCAGCACCCTGTGCTGGGAGCAGGTGCTCCTAGTTGAGGCAATTAAGGGGGTGGGGCTGCACCTAGGCAATAAAGAGTCAGAGGGAGCTGAGTGAGGGCAGAACAAGAACGGGGAATGACAGAATGAAGCTGGCTGGGCAGGGATTGGTTCCTGCAGCGGTCCTGGAAGAAAAGAGGTGAGGTTGGGTAAGAAGACCCAGCTAAACATTTTGTTTTCCTTTCGGAGAAGGAAGGTCAGTCCTTGTATCTTCTCCAGCTGCTTAGAGTCATAGAACTGTAGGACTGGAAGGGACTTTGAGAGGACTAAGTATTGTCTAGACCATTTCGGACAGGTGTTTGTCTAACCTACTCTTAAAAACCTCCAATGATGGAGACTCCACAACTTCCCTAGGCAATTTATTCCAGTGTTTACCCACCCTGACAGTTAGGAAGTTTTTCCTAATGTACAACCTAAATCTCCCTTGTTGAAATTTAAGCCCATCGCTTCTTGTCCTATCCTCAATTTTTTTCTCTCCTCCTTTATAAGTACAATCTTTCATATACTTGATAACTGTTATCAAGTCCTCGTGCTCTCTCTCACACTCACTCGTATGCACAGTCTTCTTTTCTTGAGACTAAACAAATATACACACACAGAGTCTTCTCTTTTCCAGACTAAACAAACCCAATTGTTTCAATCTTCCCTGAGATGTCACGTTTTCTAGACTTTTGATCATTTTTGTTGCTTTCCTCTGGACTTTCCTCAATTTGTTCACATCTTTCCTGAGAACAGGAAAGGATAGTACCTCAGACAGGATGGGCTGTGACCAGCTTAAGGCTCAGGGAAAGATTTGTTTTTGTGCTTTTGGAACTTTCTGTTAATAAAGAAACCAGACCCTAAGAGGGGCTGTGACTGGATAAGCAAGACTGGATGGAGTTTTGTTTAAGGAGCTGGAAGAAGTGGGAAACAGAAAAGGCACTGTAAAGGCATTTCTGGCCATGAAAGGGTGCTGATGTGGAGGTCAGCCCTCTTGCAGTTCATATTAGAAGGGTCTTGTTCTAAATTGTGATTGGCTTTATCTGTATTTTAAAATTTTGAATGTTCCAGAGTTCAGGAGAGAGGTTTCGGCTCAGTCCTTCATAAATATAGAGGCCACTTACAGAAGTGAGCTCCAGATCCAGGTTGGGATTTCAATTATTCCTTTGGATTCAGGGATTTGCTTTTAAATTATAGGTGTGTATCCATCTGTAACAAAAGGACTCTTTTTAGCTAAAAAAGGTGAAATATTCAGGCTTTGCAAGTGCAGCATCTCCAGCTGCACAAATGTATTTTAAAGAACGTTTCTCCCTGCACTGTGTGTATGGAACTGTACAGGATTTGGGAGCACTTCCTGAACTACAGCAATCAGAGAGCATGACTCCTCCCTTTGTCTAGCGTGAAAATGAAAGTTGCCCCAGGATGATGTTCACTGAGCTGAGCATACTACGGATAGACTTCATTTCTCTAACCTCTCTGGAGCCTCTCTTGACACCAGTTCTCTTCTTCCAACATGCACCGAATTGATGTCCACAAAACTTCTGAATATGTAGAGGGAACAGATTCATACTGTTTGCATTTTGGGGTGTGCTGGCTAAAGTAAGAAAAGAAGCTTTCAGATTATCATAATGAATCAGACATCTTTGAAAAATCTGATTGTTTGAATAATTAAAAAAACCTGACTGTGTATGCAATTAACTCCTCTCATCTCCTGATTCTCCTTTTCCCTACAGTCCTAATTCCCCAGCTAGTTGGGAATTAAGACCAAATAGAAAAGGAGAGCCTATTATCTATATAAATATAATTTGTAATCACACACACACACACACATTTATGAATTATACTTGTAATAGATTATAGGGTACAAAGAAGCTGGGAAAACCATATTTTAGTATTGCAATATTTAAATAAATACATACAAACAAAATATGGTTGTGATAATGAAACATCATTATTTGGACACTACAGAATATTCTTGAAGAAATCGACCATGCAGATCAGGCAGAAGAATATAGCCTTCAGAAATGACCTTTGCTGCAAGGTTGTTAAAATATGTGTGTAGCTTTAAAGGAAATGGAATACATTTTTGATCCTTGTGTGATTTCTACAACTTTAGGTTTATATATCGGTAAAAGGGAGAATTGGGAAATATAGTTATACCTAGACACTCCTTTAATCTTGCCCAATTCACAAATGAATGTGGATCATGAAACTGCTTATATGACTGATTTGTGAACATTTCAAAATTTTAGACAGACAATTGTATCTTTTTACAATATACCATCCATACCTGTTCCAATAGCAAAAGAATTAATTGCACTTCTAGGCACATAGTGCTCACCATAGTTACCATTAAACAAATCACAACAGAATCCTCTGGTAATATGGAGTAAGATTATTTTCTTATAACCATTCTCTTCAAATATTATGGGCCTAATTCCATTACACAGTGAACTCCAGTGAAGCCCTACATGTAACCTTTGATGAGTCACATAATATTGTTCATGACACAGGAATAAAATCAATTCAAATGCCATTTCAGGTCAAAATGCTATTGTTTATTAGATGCTTAGGCAAAGAAAGTTCCAGAACCATCCATGAGGTTGTGATGAGGAATTTATATTCTCACAAGGCCATTTCCTCTTAATTAAACCTTCCAAAGTTCCTTACGATGAGCTGGGTAACAAATGTCTTGCTTGTTCCCCTAAGGGTCTGGACTATGAGCTAGGGTGGGTCCCTTCCTGTACTTATGCTCACAGTCTTGCATCAAGAGTACAAACCCTCCTGAAACAATTGGGTGCATACTCAGTACGGCTAAGCCATGTTTCTGCTACTGCGACCCATGCTGCTGTGGCTACACTGTTATTTATATCTGCATTAGGTGTTGTCCAGCTAGCACAAATGTGTATATACAAACAGGGGAAGCACACCCGTAGCTTGCAGTGTAGATGTAGCCATTCAGGTTATTACAACTCCTTGCCATATTTAAATGATCATTTTCAGCTGAAGTCATGATCCCATCAAGGTCCCATTACATAGCAAACCTCATATCAACAATTAAGCCATTTTTTTTTAATTATGTACCTAAAGTGAGGCTCCTAAATCCATATTTCGGCATGGACTGATTCCAATAGTGCTAAGTATCCAACATCTACTGAAGTCAGTGGGAACTGGTGGGAGATCAGCACTTTTGACAATAAGACCATGAATTTAGGTGCTTAAATATGGATTAAGAGGCCTGAACATTGAGCATTGTTTTTTGAAAATATAGAGTAAAATATACTCACTACGTTAATGAAATATACGAGTATGTAACTGACACATTTTTGTTCTGAAAATCTGACTATTTCATCAAAAAGAAGCAATTTCCCCTTGGATTTGTATTTTCCTGTTGAATTTCTGAGTCAGTTTTTACACCAAAAGAGTACTTTCAGATTGGATCATGCAGCAATCATTCCAGGTTACTTTTTAAAGCATCCCTCATCCTCCTTTGTGAATCACTTTAATTTTTTTTAAATTTGCATTGTCTTTTAGAAGGCAGTTTGCTTGAATGTTTGGTGTAGTTTCATTTTTGTTCATTGATGTTAGTCTGATCAAAATATTTAGCATAAAATAAAAGCTGATAGAGGGAAAAAGTGTAATCGTACAAAGGTGTTATATCTACAAAAAGAGCCAAGTCACAAAAGGATTATCCATTTAATTTAAATAGCCAAGTCAAACAAGACACAACTGAAGTTAACTTAGCTTTCCAGGCATTCATAAACCAATACTTGGGAGGTCGAAAGAGAGAGTCAATTAGCTCCAATTGTGCCTTGTTTAACTTGGCCAGTTGAATAGCTAACCTTTTTGTAACTTGGCTCTTTTTATAGATATGACACCTTTGTACAACTGAACATTTTTGTAACTTGCCTTTTTTATTGATGTTACATATTTTTGATCAGATATCGCTTTTTTTGGCACGATAGCAACAGAAGTAAATAGTGAGAATGCAGCCATACTTTGTATTTCCAGCGGAAAACAAATTCTTAAGGGCAGAATTTTGAATGAAGTCACAAACTCAACAGGTTTTGTGTTCAGAAATTCCTGAAACAGAGCCAGACACGTAATCCACTGGACTATACAGAGCCTTTGGTGAAAACTTGCTGGATTCTCCATGTGTTAAAGAAGCCACCCTAAAGAAGCATCAGTAGTCCCTTAAATGTAAAAAAACCCAACACAAACTATTTTAAAATGAGCATAAAAAGAGCTACCAACTTGAAAAACTGTCTTCCACAATTTGTTGTGCTCTTCATATGGCTTCTTGATGGTAAGGTGGAGAGGATACTATTCATTAATGCCATGGATTAGATTATATTTGCACGAAAAATGTCACTAAAATTATTTTTTGTAGTACTATGGCTAGAAAACTTGGTCCCGCTCACAAAACCTGAGTAATTGACCTTTGTTCAGGGGAATCAAAGCTGTCATTTACTATAATTTTCCCCAAACTCAAGAGGTAGGGAGCAGGCCCCTAACTGCCTTGCAATCCAGCAGCAAGCTCTATACTTTAATTAGTGGTGAAATTCTGAAATCCCAAGTCCAGAAAATATGAAGTTTTTCATTGCAACAAGTCCAGATCCCTGGAACAGTTAGTGATTATGAACTGTATCCGGAAGCCCTAACTCAGGGAAATCTAAGGGCTTGTCTACACTGTGCATTAGTTCAGTGTTTTTAAACAACTGGTCTGTGGACCAGCACTGGTTCCTGAGATCTCCCCTGACACAGCTTAGGAAGGCAGCAAGCTGGTCTCTGACTTAAATTGTAGACCTTGTTGGCACGCACTAAAAGTTCCCTAGTATGCAGAGCTTTAGTACTGTTTAAATTGGTACTACATCAGTGTGCACTAAGGGAACTTTTAGTGAAGCATCACCAGGGTCCACATGGCCAGTTAGTGAACAACATGCTAGTATGCACTAGTGTTTACACTCCAGCTGGTGAGTACTAATGTACTGTGTCGACAAGCCTTCAGAAGGCCTATTCTCCAGCTGCAGGATGCAAGTACAGTAACTCCCACAGAAATCAGTAACAGCTATGGGTGCTCTGATCTTCTGAAAATCAGGCCCACGATTTAGGTGTCTAAATATGGATTCAGATGTCTATCTTTAGGCACTTATGTTTGTAAATTATAGCCTTAATTCATAGATTGATAAAGTATTCAGATCATAAAGCTTGATAGTGATTCAGTCTCCACATGTATTCTCTGTAGCAATGGGAAAAAATTAAAAGAGACCCAGATAGTGCATCCATAGCAAGTGTTGAGGGCCCCCTTTTGAAATTTTCAGGCAGGGATGTTAAATACCTAGTTGCCAGCTGAATCCAGCTTGTTTGGTATATTTTCATGGCCCTTGTGGCATATTTAGATTCTGCAGAATCTTCTAGCACTCATGAATGTGGCAAAACTTTTTTAAATGCAGAGTGAGTATAACTGAGGCAGGTGCTATCTGCCTGAGTCTGCAGAAAGCCTGAAACAATGACTCTGAGGGATGTGAACAACCTCCTAGTTAATTTCATTAGGCTCTCAATTTTAAAGCCCAGTGATGACAATTGAACCATTTCATTGCTTCTAATTTTAGCAGATGTAAGGGGCTGGAATGAAGCCCCCAGGAGATGGGAAATAAAAGTTGGCACAGGTAAGGAGTTATAGAGGGGAGGAGGGGAGAGAGAGAGAAAGGCAGGGAAGTGGGAGAGAAACAAAGAAATGAAAGATAGAAATGATGATAGGATAATGGTGATGTCAAATATAATGAGAAGGTCCTGAACAAATGATAAATAATAACTAAAAGTTTAGTTACTACATACAGGCCATCCCAGGTTTGATCTTTGTGCAAACCTCCTCAGGCAAGAGACCAGAATGAAAATTAGAAATTTGCCATCTCCACTTAATGAGTTTGCCTGGCTTAAGGTGTATAACACAGAGGACCTAATTGACCCACGAGTCACCGAAAAGTGAGTCAGCCCAACACATGGGTCTGCAAATGTGAGGGCTGCCAACTTGTCATACCAGGAATTGAAGCAGGCACCACCAGAGCTAAAAGAACCAGGCTTTCTGGCTGAGACATGCATTCTTGTTGACCTGGCTCAGAAGAGGACATGTAACATGTAGTGATCAGTGGGTTATTCCATAGATTCCAAGGCCAGAAGGGGCCATTGTGATCATCCTTCTATATAACATGGGCCATAGAACTTTCCCAAAATAATTCCTAGAGCATATCTTTTAGAAAAACCTCCCATCCTGATTTTAAAACTGTCAGTGATGGAGAATCCTCCATCACCCATGATAAATTGTTCCAATAGCTAATTACCCCCGCTGTTAAAAATGTATGTCTTATTCCTGGTCTGAAATTGTCTAGCTTCAACTTCTTACCCTCAGAGCATGTTATTTTCATCTTTGTCTGCTAGACTGAAGAGCTCCATAGTGAGTGCTGAGTGATGTCAGCATCCATGGTAGCCAATGAGAGTTGAGGGTCCACAGCACCTCTCAGAAGGGATGAAGTATCTCAGAGTACTGGGCCCAATGTGCACAAGATTGTATATCTGAACAGCAGCACATCTATTTCCCCTATTAAAGAAGAAGATGAGAGTGCAGTCATGTTGTGCATGGCACAAAAGTGTAAGGTGATGGGGAAGGCGATGAAAGAGAAAGCAGGAATTGTCTCCCGACAAACCAAAACCCAGCTGACAAGACAGTCATTCAGTAATGGGAAATCCAGGGCCAGTAGATAGATCAGATACAGTTGAATGATAGCCATGACTTGTATCCGTTACTACATGGTCTATTTCAGAGTCTAGCAAGCCAGACTTGGGAAAAGAATTAGTAATGCAGAAGAGGCTGCCAGCAAACTCTCAGTACTTGTTTCATAGTATAGAACTGTAGAGAAATGCAAGAGGCACAGTGACACTTTGTCAGTGCTCCACCTGGGGGAGTTAGGTTCAGCTTCTACAGATGTTAAATGAAAGGCACCTATTGATTTCAAAGGGAGTTGGGTCAGGCCCTCCAAACATAAGACATGAAATGTGAGTAGAGAAAGAAAGGAAATGTATTACCAGCCTGGTATCATCCAATGATTCATTCTTTGAAGATGAGCCAGTGATGAAAATGAAGACAGAGTGTTCATCTACAGCAATCAGCAATGGCCACCACCACACTGATACCATGACTGCCTGCTTGTATGGTATGCACACATTGTAGATACCTCTGGTGGCTTTAGCTTGTATTCTTTATGCAGTCTGCAGAGGAACATTCCAGGAGTGAGCATGCTATCTGGCCATCATTTCACCCATCCTTTGCCACCCCCTTTTCGGATTACTAGTTTTTGAAGTATGCCATTTGAATGAACAGTTGTCTCACTCTCTCGGCCACAATATTTGTTTCCCAGCATGAAGCTACCACTATTAAAGTGTTCATGCAGGCTGTCCATCCTTCCTATACTCACGTCATAAATTTAACTTTTTGACTGTAGCTAAACAGGTGATCAGGCCTGAGAATTGCTATAGAAATCTTATTTTGATAGATGACAGCTATCTTGGAGCTTATGTACCTACTAGTCAGTTTTTAGAGTGTCATTAGGAGGTCTGATAGATATGCTTTCCTTTTGCTTGTTTTATTTGGAATATTCCTTGGATAAGAAGATTTAGTGCAGGTCATTCCTAAACACATTGGCCCAGGGAATAAAAGAGTTTCCTTCTGGATGAATTGAAGTTACCTGCCTCACAATATAATGTTAATGTATGTTGTCACCAAGCCATCTGGAGATAGCATTTCTTTCTGATATGTGGTTATGTTGTACTTTAGTTGCTTTGTCTAGTTATATTCCTTAGAATTACTGAGATACTGGAAATGCTTGCACTTCCCTACCCTGCAAAAGAGTCATGCATTTTCATTACTTTTAATTTAAAGGACCTTTGGTAATTTAAAGAGGTTAGAGATGTATTTAGCTACTGCCTGGAATTAATCTGACTAAGATGAACACAGGTCTCATCAATTCCTGGAGATCATGGATAATTCAGTGTCAGCTGTGGCTGGTTTTTCATATGCAGGGAATGAAATCGTATGTACCAAGTCAACAGACAAAATAAACTCTGTAGTTAGCCCTTTGATTTTGTCATGAGCACATTTTAATTCAGCAGTTCTTCCTGAGTATACCTTCTAAAGATGTTTGCTTTCAGAGTACTCTAAATGATGTTAAAGGTACACACACCCTTACACTTTATAGCACAGTGCCTTATGTTGTAGTGTGCTGTAGTTCTGTCCATGCTGAGTCTAACATTAATTTCCTCCCCTTCAAACTAGCAAACTACACAACTACACTTGCAAACTACAAATCTTCAAGCCTAGTGAAGGGGCAGAAAGAATACATCGAGTGAGAGACAGAGCTCACTAGGGGAGACAGGGAGTCAGAGGAGGTGGGAATGACCATTAATTAAATAGGATAGAAGAAAACATATCACAGGGGAAGTGGCATAGAAAAGAGGACTATCCTTTCTGAAAGACAGACAGCTAAGTGTTGTGCTGCAGTGTCACATTTTGGGGTCCAATTCAGGTCAGTGAGAGTTTGTGTGACCTCAGGGAGCAGTAAGGAGCAAAGATTGGCCTGTGTTTTAATCCCTGAACACGAGAAGCCTCTGTGAGCACATCACTCCTGTGCTCCAATCTCTCCACTGGCTTCCAGTCCATGTCTATTGCCAGTTCTAATCCTTGGTCCTGCTCTTCAAAACCATTAATAAGGCAAGAATCAGCAAACCTATCTCCATCCAGGATCGATCAAGGCAGCTGTGCTCTTTTCAGACATCATAGTCCTCAAATTTAGGAGAAAGTGCAGAAAGTGTTCTCAGTCAAAGGGGTATAGCTATGGAACAAGCTCCTATAGGAGATAATCCAGAGTGTGACCACTTCTAGGGCAGGTCACAAGCCCTTTAATAAACCTCTACAACCACAACCAGAATGCTGGGTGTAAATGGGAGAACTATAGATGTATCCCAAGCAAAGCTTCCCATAACCAGGTAAAGAAAAAGACCAGAAGACCCCATGAAGGTGACTGGGAATTTTGTCATGGTAATCTAATTTATCTAAGAAGCACTTAGACACTAGGATGATGGGTGCTATAGAAAACCCTAAAACACCTAGATAGAAATTGTGATCCATTGTCTTTTCTTACACAATTTTTCTTTGAGAAGTATCTGTTGGACCCAAATCTTTTCTTTAGTATCAGATGATAGAAATACAAATCATCCTCAAGGCAAAGCTAACATTTTCTCAATTCTAGCATTTCAACACTAAATCAGCACTTTTTGGTTGTGGCCCTGTAAGGAGGAGCATGGATTAGTAAACTGTATAAAGTGTGAAGGACTATTTTGTGGTACTATGAGAGTGAATTTGTTGCATTTTCAAAGACTTCCTATATTTGCTCTTCAGTCTACTTCTGATCATTCCACCACTGCTGTGATTTGATGTGGTGGTGATTGTTTCTACAATAGACTTAAATATTTGCAGGGATTGTCTACTCCTGCTCTTTATATCTTTGCAGTCCCTGCAAATGTCTTTCAGGCAAGACTATCAAGACAATGTATTTGCACTCTAGTGAGTTCAGCCAGCCTGGTGCTGAATGATGATTGGCTATGGAGTATCACTTTTTCACAGTCAATCTGTGTGATTCAAAAGGCACAGCTGTTGTGTGTTTGTGTGGGGAGGGAGCTGCTAGATTTTTCAGGCATTCATCAAAACATCAGCTACTAAGAAATAATAATCAGCTGTTATGGATGTCTTTAGACATAGACTTTTCCATCAACTGTGCTATCTCACTGTGGCAGCGTGAAGGACTGACAAGTCTTCTTGATATATGAAGTATTAATTTTTTGGTTCAGAAAATATACCCTGATAACTGTTTAAATGTGAAAGGTTACAAAATGAAGTATCTCACTGTCTAAATTGCAGCCTTCAAGGCACAATGAGTCTGTTAATCTCCCTATATAGTTACTATATGGCAGCTCGCATGATGGAATTTCTTCTTAGCACAATAATAATACAATCAAAAAAGACACTGTTAAGCTGTGGAATTTCCCCCCCCCCCCGCTTTGACTTACTTTAATGCTACCAGAAGATTCAAGAATAGCAGGTGTTCTGTTGGCATCACTTAGTCCCATGATACCTCATGCATAATATAGTCACATTTGTGTCAGATATCCCTGATTGCCCTTGAAGTTCACATTTAGTGCGTAAAACAAGACTGTTTTTTTTCTAACTAGCCAACTGCAGAAGCATACCTAGGATTCACTACACCACTCCAGAACTGATCCTGGCCATTGCAGACTCCTGTGGCATCAGTGCTGATTGCTGGCCTGCATTCTAAGTGTCTTACCTACATCACCTCGTATCAGTCTGCACAACCATTGTGATGGTATTATTCAAGCACAGACATCTCTTCACACTCTTATGATGCTTGAGCATCCACATGTGGTGACTGTGTTTGAAGCAAAGTAGCAAATTTGCACAAGCTGTGGGAATTTGCCCAGTAAGAGCTGCTCACAATCTATTCATTATTTAATAATATTATTATTTATTATCTGTATTGCCACAGTGCCTAGGAGACCAGGCCCTCATTGTCCTTGGTGCTGTACAAAGACATAGGAAAAAGATGGTCCCTGCCCCAAGGTGTTGTTTGAAAACCATACAAAATCTTGCACTGTTCTTCAGCACCTTAGAACCTGACACAAGAGATTCCTGCTAGTGATGAGTAAATCCTCAGAACTTAAGTGTTTAAATTTACTTAAGATAAGCAATTGCCCCAAAGTGCTGCTTATCCAAAACTCTTGGGTCTGCACCATTGAGCTGGAAATCAAATGACATGAGGCACTCGTACATTTAATCCCATCTGCTATAAACAGAGAACCATAAACATTCATTGAATAGACAAACAGAGCCATTCTAAGCAGAGGAATTGCATTAATGTTAGAATACTTCCAATGGCTTTGTATGCAAACTAAATCTTCTGAAGCAGAGCCAGTCAGGAATTCTGCTCTCCTTCCCCACCAAAAAGCAGTTTTTCATTGGATACGCTGATTTGACGAAATAAAAAATATCAGTTTCGACAAAACTATCAGTTTTGTTGAACACATGATGAGCAGGATTTCTTGTCAGCTCATGTGGTGGACTGCTGGGGACTGGGACTTCCAGGATCTGTGGCTTCAAAGCAGGCTCACCATGCAGACTGCCCAAGGCTTTCAGGGTCTGTGGCTCTGGGGCACCCCCATCAGGTGGAATCAGGGAGCCCGGGCTGCCAAGTTCTCAGTTCCATGGCAGGGAACCTGAAAACCCCAAGAACCCAGCTCAAGCCAGGGCTTCCAAAATCTATGCTGTGGAGCTGGGATGCCTAGCTCCCAAGCGCCAAGGCTCATGGCTGAGTTGTGGCTCTTGGCTCAGCTGTGGTTTCTAGTCTTTCATCTCCCTGTCAGTCCACTGGGACTTCTTCAACCAGTTTTCCCTCCTCTGCACTAGCCAGATCCCTGTGGGAGATTGGCCTTGCTGATCTGTCCTGAGAGAAAAAAATTCTACCTCAAGAAGAATTTTGACAAAAAGACCTTAATTATAGAAGAGAACCTCAAAGTGGGTATGCTTGAAATTTCAGAGGAACCCCAAACCTGGAACTAACCCAATATACTTTTCATTTCCCTGAAGAAGGTGCATGTGTGGCAGAGGGATCAGATTGCATTGGAAATTTTACTATTCGATGACATGTACATCTAGCAGAACCTGGTGGAAAGAGATGCTTTAAGTGGTCCTTCCTTTCTGTTGCTTGACAGCAGCTTTACCTGGCTGAGGACCAGGGTGTGCCGGGGGTTTGTGGGGATAGCTTGTCTGGAGTTCCAGTCTACTCTCATTAAAGTGAGATTTTTGCTACTGGCTTTAAAGAACAGGATGAGACCTCTGGAGCACAAGCTGCATGATCTTGCCACTGACCAGATCTTGCCATCCTAATCTTCTCAAGAGAGCTCATTTATCTTCTTCAGACTCTCATCCATGACATGCTTTGGCTTCAGACAGGTATCACCAAAGGACTCTTCAATACCTTCTCTTCAGAGACTGGCATTTTCTTCATTTTGTGGAGTCTGAATTTCCCTAATGATCAGTTTAGCTGCTTAAAGGGCAATTCATTGGAGCCCTAGGATTGCCTGGCCATTACAAAGGCTAGATGCACAAGAGCCAAGATGGAAAAGAAAACCAAAATAATGAATCTACTAATATAGTTAGAGTATGAGACTGTTAGGATTTAGGAAACTCCATAGTTCAGAAGGCTGCAACGTGTCTCCACAGCAACACTGTCTACCTCAGTTCTCTACACTGAGTTTCCACAGAATTTTGAATCAAGTTTAAGGTCTCAGTCCTAATTTTCAGAATTTTCCATGGCCTTAGCCCAGGATATCTAAAAGACCACCTAAAGCTCTGAGGGGAAGACCATGGTTGACAACTATGCTTCACTGGCACAATGGAACTCAAAAATAAAAGTAAAGCTTATCTGTGTGGGAGACAGAAATTTCTCTGGGGATGATCCAAGACTGTGGAATGAACTCATCATTTTTTCTCTCCAAATGTAAGGCCCATTTTTTTAATCCTCTCTTCCATAAACATATAGCAACAGGCAGGTATATTTCTATTAAACTAACAAACAGAAACCCTACAACCTACTAAAACAAGACTCCTCACTGCACACACTTCTCCTTCTGGGAGAGGATGAGAGAACAAACAACATGTGACAGATGTGTAGTCATGTTACTTAATGCACTCCTGGAAGTGCTCAGATGCTGCAGTGATGAGCGTGGTATAAAATAGCATATCACATGAGGATGCTGAAGTACTTTATAGTTCATTAGTAACTAAGGAAGATGTGAGTAGAGTGACATCTCCTAGAGATAAACATTTTCAACTCAGCAGGCCTGGATAACTTCAATCCAAGAGTCCTAAAAGAGCTGGCTGAGGAGATCTCTTGTCCACTGATATTAATATTTAATACATTTTTGAATACTTGGAAAATTCCAGAAGAATAGAAAAGTGATAGTTTTGTGCCAATATTTAAAAAGAGCAAGTGAGATGACCTGGGTAACTATAAGTTGGTTAGCCTGACCCGAATTCCAGGTGAAATAATGCAAAAATTGATACAGGATTCAGTTGATAAAGAATTAAGAGACATTCAACATAGTTTTATATGTTCTCATACAAACCTGATTTCATTCTTTGAAGAGATTACAAGTTTGGTTGATAAAGGTAACAGTGCAGATGTAACATACTTAGACTATTTTAAGGTATTTGATGAGTACTGTAAAGCATTCTGATTAGAAATTAACACTCTACTGTATCAATAAAGCACACATTAAATGAATTAAGAACTGCCTAACTGACAGATTTCAGAGTCGTTGTGAATGGGGACTCATCACTGAATGGGGGTGTTCACAGACGGGTTCAGCACTCTCCCTGACAGTAGTCAACATTTTCATTGATGATCTGGAATAAAATATAAAATACACTGCTGATAGAATTTGCGGATGATACAAAGATTGATGGAATAGTAAATAACGATGACAGGGTAGTTTTAAAGGTAGTTTGGTAAGCTTGGCCCATTCAAACAAAATGTGTTTAATACAGCCAAATACAAAGTTATACAAGTAGGACCAAAGAACACAGGCAATACCTACAGCAGGGGTGGGGGGAGAGGCCAGGGCTGCCCGGGGGGGGGCAAGTGGGGCAATTTGTCCCAGTCCCCGGGCCCCACAGGGGCCCCCACGAGAATATAGTATTCTATAGTATTGCAACTTTTTTTATGGAAGGGGCTCCCGAAATTGCTTTGCCCCAGGCCCCCTAAATCCTCTGGGAAGCCCTCCGAGGGGCTGTATCCCGGAAAGCAGAGACCCTGAAAAGGCTTTTGGGGATCATAATGAACAAGCAATTCAGCAAGAGCTCCCAGGGCGATGTTGTGGCAAAATGGGCTAATTCAATCTTTGGATGTAAAAACCAGGGAGCAATGAACAGGTGTGATGACTAGGAGGTGATTTTACCTCTGTGCACAGCATTATTGAGACTGATACTAGAACACTGCATTTAGTTCTGGTGTCCACATTTTAAAAAGGTTCTCTTGGCCTGTAATACAGTGTCAGCATAGGTTTTGAGGAATTCATTATGTTCCATCCTGTCTAAATCAGGCTTTGGTTTCCACCATTGGCACTCAAGTTTCTGCCCCTCTCTGTTCGTCCATTGCAGGGCATCAGAAAACTGAGGATTTGTGTGGGCAATGGGGAAGAAAGGCTGTTTGAGAGACACGTGTAGAATGGTCATGACTGATTAGGTCCTTGACTAGAGGAAGAGGCGTTGTCCTTTACCACACTTGCAATTTGTGGGAGTCCATGTGTCTTTGTTGTCAAATCAGGATCATGGGTCTTCCTTGTTACTTGGAAGGTCTCTGACACAGGGAATGCTCTTCCATGTATCCCAGAAGTGTACATCACCCCAAAGGGAGCATGAAGGACACAAGACTTATTGCTAATCCACTTTGCACTGTTTTGCTTTGCAGGCCAAACTCACCAGAGGGAAGTTGTCCCATCACCCAATACGGTACAGTGATTTAGTGCCACAATTTAGCTCAGGAACTGTAAATTACTTTTGTAAGGTCAGTCAAGTCTATAGCAACATCAGGAACTTAAATCCTGACTTCCTTTTAACTACTAACTGCTGCTTCTCCACATTCCTAGACAGCTTTCAAAGTGAAGATTATCTTCTAAAATCCACACAGGGTCTTTTCTCTATTTGCTAAACGTAATTTCAGAATAGAATGGGATCTGTCTTTTTTATTTAAAATTCAGTTTACACCTCCCCCCCCCACTTCTCATTCTTTAAATAATGAAGTATGTACCAGGGACAATAATAGGTGCATACCCGCAAATTTCCCCTTAGCTTGTTGCTCCATGGCTCCCTCTACAAAACCTTCTGACTGTGCAGAATAACATTTATTTGTTTGTTTGTTTATTTAATTCATTTTCCTTAGTGTTCTGCACCCTCCACATGGATATTTCAGATCATGCTGTTACACAAGCAAAAGGGTTCCATAAATCAGCATCTAGTCATCATACATAAACATTTTTTTAGGTTTGGGGTTTTTTTAATCAGAGCCAGCATTATATGCACACATATATATGTATACATTTTCCTGGCACATTTTGTATAATTTAGATTATTTTGGTATTGTATGTTCTTTCTTCTGTTCTGATGAATTAGTTAGAATGAATAATTTCTGCCAATAATGAACACAGGAATCCCGTACAGGAATACTCAACGAGATGAATAAATATATAGGCTTTACATATCAATTTGTGGTGAATGTATCATTGAACAAATGCACAGAAGCTGATTTAACTAGCAGGCAACACAGATAAAATTGATGGCATCTAAGTGTAATTATATTACATGCAAATAAATAAGGAGGTATAGATAGCACTGTGCTGGGTAAGTGGATATTGTAATGAGTATCAGGGTGGTGGAGGGGCCCTCTGCACAGACAATGCATCACTTCATGGCTTTAAAAAATGTAACAGCCATAGAAAAATACTAATAAGCAGCAATGGTAATAGGTAGAAAAATAAATGTATTCAGAATGAGACAAATTAGTGAGGGCTAGGATGAAGTTATGAGTGCAGAAATGAATTTGTGCATGTGGAAGGAGGAGGTGATGGGAATGAGGTGACATAACTGTAGGCCCACTGAAAATGATTGCAGTCATGCCATCACAGACTTTGAATCAGGCCCCACAAGATGGAATACTCCATATGTAGCATGACTATGGTCCTTTGAAACCTTAGTTATGTTGTTTTCTTTAATTTTTGACTAGATTAAAAACAAGATATTTTCTCAATTCCTAAACCTTTGAAAATTTCTCTTATGACTAAATAGTACTAAGTATTTTTAAACTAGGTAATGTTTTTGAGACACTCAGTCATCTGATGCTGTGGCTATACGTAATACAGAATAAATGTAAACACTAAGAGAAGTTGCGACTTAAACTTTATCTTGGCTGTTTCAATAAAATGCAATTTAATATAGCAAAGAACATGTTTCATATCTAATACTGACATTGAGGGATCTTCTATTGCTTTTTTTTTACCAATTCAAATGACAGTGATTCATCAGCTTTTGTTCCACTTTATATTGCTCTCTTGCTCCACAGTTCCTTCCGCCAGTGAAGTTCTTCTAATCTGTGATAAACTTTACTTACTGAGTTCTTTTTCTTGCTGCCTCTGAATCCCAAAATATATGTCTGCAAAGGCTCTGGTATTTTCGTTACATTCCTGATAGTCACATCTGATAGTTTCTTGTCCCTCTGGAATCTGAAGAATTCTCTCTCAAATGACTCCTTTTTTGAAAACGAAGATGTAATGACCAATGTGTCATTCTAAAGGCTTTTGGAGTTTTTGGTTACCCTCTCCCTTTTTTGAAGAGATTTCCTTGATTTCTGTGTGTGAGAAGAGGAGGCAGAGTTTGAAAACCATGTTGGTTAGCATATCCCTAAGATATATAGCCTTATAAATATTAATTGCACTCTTTGTCAGTAAACTTGATTTTGCAACTCTAATTCGATTAATCATTTTTACAGCTCATATGTTGCTTTTTATTTTGTGTGCCAGTCTATATAGTGCTTTTAAATATGGGCCAAGCAGGGGTAGGCTCTGTTGTCCTTCTGCACAGCCAGATCTGTGTACAGCTTGAACTTCTTCTTCCACCAAGTCTATCACTGTGTTAGGTTAGCATTTGCAAAATCCAGCTCTCCAGAGGACTTCAGACTGAGTTCCATGGCTTATTTTGCCAGCAGTTGCACTTCAAACTGCACAGACACTGCCACCATGTTTCATTCACAAAGAAAAAGTCTGGATGCAGGTTAAGTTGAACAAGAGGTATGTGAAATGGAGCGATTCCATCAGTACACCTATGACCATCCACAAATCCCAAGAAATAATCATGGAAAAGCCTCTTCTTAGTGCTCCAAAGAGATTGCAGCACATATTGATGCATCTTCACAGTTTTACCAGGTAGAGATCAGATATTATTCAGGACAATCGCTGTTATTAGCTGTATCAGCAGGGCATATATACTCAGCATATGCAAGTTGGGAAAAGGGGATCAGAACATAGCGCAGATTGTATCTGATAAGAGCAGCAGTGGTTGCAGGGGTGTGGAATCCATTGTTGATAAAGTATCTTCAAAACTTATCTGTAGGCATTAAGTGAAAACTCAGTGTGCAAAACCCTATACACAGGACCGGTGCTAGGGTTTTGAGCGCCCTAGGCGGATGCAATTTTGCCACCCCGAGTGCTGGTCCCACGGCTCTGGTGGAGCTGCCACAGTGGTGCCTGCGGAGGGTCCGGTGTGCCTGCGGGCGGTCCATCCGAGCCATGGATCAGCGGACTGCCCGCAGGCACCACTGCGGCAGCTCCACAGGAGCTGCTTGCAGCCCCCTCCGACGGCGCCTGACCCAGGGGACACCCTGGGCTGCCAGCTGCCGCGGCGGCACCCTGATCCAGGGGACACCCTGGGCTGCCAGTTCCTGCCGGCAGCTCAGACTCCCTCTCTGTCCTAGCAGCAGGGCTGCTCAACCATTTAAAAAAAATTGGGGGGCGCTTTTTGGTGCCCCCAAATCTCGGCACCCTAGGCAACCGCCTAGTCCACCTAAATGGTTGCACCGGCCCTGCCTATACAAAATACATACATGTATGTTCATAAACACATAATGGGCTGTTATAAACAGATAGTTAAGGGTTAATGTCTCTTTTACCTGTAAAGGGTTAACAAACAGGGAACCAAACACCTGACCAGGGGACCAATCAGGAGACAAGATACTTTCAAATCTCGGTGGAGGGAAGCCTTTGTTTGTAGTTTTGGGTTTTTTCTTTGTGCTTTCTAGGCTCTGAGGGTGACCACACGTCTCTACAGGCTCTCTAATCTTCTGTTTCCATTTGTAATACAAAGGTAGAAACAATATTGTCTTTTATGTGATTTGTTTTCTTTCTGTCAAGTGTGATGTTGCTGGAAATATTTTAAATTGTTTGTTCTCTGGATACGGGCTGTTTATCCCATTTTTTATAAGCTAAAGACCCGTAGAATATTTATTTTGATCTACAAGCCATTTTTATGTTTTTCTTCTTATTTATAAAGTTTTCCTTCTTTTTTCAATTAATTAATTATGATCTTTTGGTTATTCTGTATATGGCTCCAGGGAAGGAAGTCCTGCACTCACCAGGGATATGTTGGGTAAGAAAGGAAAGAGGGGAAGGGAATGGTTTATTCCCCTTTGATTGTGAGACTACAGGGAGAATCTGGTTTTAGGGTCTCCAAGAGAAGGTTTGGGGAAGACCAGATTTTTCCGGGGCTCTACCCATAAGTCCTGATTGGTGCAGCACTACAGCAATTCTAAGGCTGGGTAATTTAGCTTTTGAGGTTATGCTGGTACCTCATTATTTGGACCACTAAGGTTCAAATTTTGGAAATTATAACCATTGAATTGTGACAACGGGTGGATAAGTAAGCAGATCCAAAGCGCAGTAAAGATTATGAAAATTTTTTTCTCTTTCCTGCTAGCAGCTTATTAAAGCAGCAGAGAAGGGTTTGTTTTTTTATAAACTGCCAGAGAAGATTTTATTTCTTTCGTCCGCATTTTCTTTCCGGCTGTGCCAAAGAGATTGCTCTACAGGTCCAATAGAACATTAGGTTTAATCAAGGTCTTTCTGTTAAACAATAGAACCCACTGTGGAACACCGAGACAGTAAGACATATTTCATAGCAAGTTTTTTTTGTTTACATTTACACGTGAAGACTAATAGAAGATAGTTAAAAAAAAAGACACTATTTAGCTAGGTACATCCCAAGCAAGCGCAAGCCAGAAGGAACACAGTTCAGTACAATAAACGACAGAGGCGACCACTCACACACAAGATAAGACAGGACCTATCGACTTCCAGGGCAAACTGACTATGCAAGAAAAAAACAAGAAGCAACACACAGGCGACAATGGAAAAAGAACAAGAGGTCGACTGAAAGAAGGGAAGAAAACATCAAACTGGTAGTCCTACAAAGAGAAACAAGCAGCCAAGAGGCAGCCCATGAAAGAAGAACAAGAGCCAAACGACGCAAGCCGTACCACGGGCTGGAAATGAAACAACAACAACGAACGAAAAACAAAAAAGCAAAGTGAAGAGAGAGTGAAACAGACAGAGAAAGCATAAACTGGAGTTAGCGAACTAGGCTCGGCAGCATCTCCACCAACCTAAACACACCTTCGCCAAATAAGTTGTTCCAACATCACAAGAAATTTCCACCTACAAGCAGTGAGTTGACAGCCCTACACCGGCGCTTGCTGTAGAAAATTTGAAAGGGCCTGCCTGGTATACATGCATCTCTGAAGACCAGTAATGTAACTGAGGCCCAGCTCAGTGACCCTTAGCAAGGTTGGAGGGCTGAAATGCTAAGGAGAATGACATGATTATAAACTTTTCGAAACCAGGCCGAGATACGAGAAGGGGAAACACCTGACGTCCTGTCGGCGTTCAGAACCCTAAATGGAAACTCAGATGTGTGCATTCTCTGACCGCCTACACACCACAATTGCAAAGAATTATGATAGTCCTGGATATAGGAGACTAAGTAACAGATATGGACGAGTTGCAACTCTGATCACAATGTGAGCAGTCTTAGATGGTGTTTCCTGAAACAAAAGACGAGGTATAACTCTAGATGGGAAACCCAAAACTCAAAAAGGCTCCCTCGCATCCGAGATTTAAAATATCTGTTCGCTGATTGTCCCTCTCGGTCAAGTGTTCGGTTCCCTGTTTGTTAACCCTTTACAGGTAAAAGAGACATTAACCCTTAACTATCTGTTTATGACACGTCTTGGTCAGGTGTTTGGTTCCCTGTTTGTTAACCCTTTACAGGTAAAAGAGACATTAACCCGTAACTATCTGTTTATGACACGGGCCTATAAAACTTGGAAGGAAGTATAGGTGCACATAGAGGGAAGTACTTTTAATATGTGGAGGTTGCTTTTACTGATGACTCATGTGTTAACATAATTTGTATCCCTTTCATGTTTTTCTTTCACTGTCCACTGTTGCTGCCATGAACAAACACTGTACTCGACTTTCTGAAAGATAGAGAGAGAGAGAGAGACTTAAAATATTTCACCAGGATAGACTGCTTTCTTGCTTCCAAATTTTCTCGGGTGGTTAAACTCAGGAGCATAAGTGTGGGTCAAGTAACTTATTGACACACACATAGACAAACACATTGGGGAAGACAAGGACACGGGCCAGTTGCCCTAACATGAAAAGGCAGCGTGACTTTACACCACAATGCTGTCACCCCACCTGAACTCTGTGACAGCTCTCTCTGAAAGCAAGCAGAGAGTAAGCAGGCTCCTCTTTTCCACAGGATTTTGCTTCCTTGCATTCATTGACTAAACTAGAAATAAAGACCCAGAACCAAATATCACACAGTTTTCAAAAGCAGTCAGTTGCTATGATACAGAAAAATTGCCAAAACCCAGACATTGATGGCCCCAGTATAAATCAGGAGTAACTCCACTGAAGCAAACAGAGTTACACTGATGGGCCACTGGTGGAACTGAGGAGAATCAGGGCTACTTTTTCCAGGCTTCGGTGTAGTTGTTGTTGCCTATATTTTGCAGTGAACTGCACCAATTATGAGTGAGCTTCAGCTCCAAAGTCTATTCCAAGGACATGCAGGGAGTTTAGTTGGAAGAGGAGTTCCCTGTTCATGGTGCCTTTTTTCCCATCACAGTGATGAAGCTGAGTATGATTATACTATAGTAAGTTTTATTTTTGTTTTAAATAGGAAGAGGATATAAGGGATGAAGCAGCAGAAACCTCATGGAGGAAGTGGGTAAGAAAGACCTTGAGCAGGAGAAACTTCCCGCTAGGGTGAGTTGAGGTAAGAGAATGAAGAAACTGGGAACCTTTAGCAATTCTCGCACTTCATCTAATTACACGTAATCTAGTAAAACTATATGTGCTACCCTTGTCTGGCTTACTGCTAGGAAAGCTGACTGTAGTACATGGATGTATAGAGGATTGTGAAAAGAAAAGGGTTAGATATGGTCAAAGAGAGAAAGCTGAGTTAAATAGTCAAGGAGCAAGGCAAATGTCAATGAGGAGGAGGGTGGGAATGGTAGCTAGGTAAGAATACTGCAGCAACACCAGAGAGGTCTACGATTTTTAAAGAGAAGCTGTTGTATAGGTGACTGAACCCTGAGCCAAAGGCCTTGGGTCATCTCTCTAGTATTTTCTTTTTCTGACAATAAATACATTTTTGTATGCTCTTGAATATGTCACCCCCTGCCAAGCAATAGCAGATGTGGGTGGCTTGCAGGCAGACTTCCCATTGGAGGATAAATTTGTGATGTACTGTCTGGATATACTTAGGGAGACCAGATAGCAAGTATGAAAAATTGGGACAAGGGGTGGGAGGTAATAGGTGCCTATGTAAGAAAAAGCTCCAGTCCTTGAACAGAGGTATTTACAAACAGCATGCAGACATTCCTCTTCAAGGCTTTCAGCCAAATACCAGTGCTCAGTTTCCAGGGAATAACTTCCCCAACAATTGAAACTAGTTAGAGAGATTAGGGCAGAGATCAAACTTGCTTTGTGCTTGCCTCAATGCTCCTCCCCCGAAAAAAATCTGTAATAAAACTAACAATTTAGTATCTCTTCAAAGACAGAACATTGCTTGCACGCTATGAACTTGTAAGACTGTGGGTAACAATACTATCTAGGGAATTCTGTCATAACAGTAACATTCTTGTTACTCAGTATTTGAGCTGTGCAAATAACTGATTTTCTGTTTTCTAGTCAAACTGAAAAGTTAAAAAAAACATTTTGGGTCAATTCAGAACAAAATTATTTCAAATTTTTGAGCAAAGTCAAAAAGTTGAAAAAATCCCCCTTTCCTTCATTTTAGAGGGAGTTTAAAAACATTTACTATAAAATTGGAATCTATTTTGCAATGAGAAGTCATTTAGAATCAAAATACCCGTACATTTTATTTAAAAAATGATGGAACAAAACATTTTGCTTTTTCCAGATGTTTTGTTACTGACCAAAACTATTCAGAGAATCTGACATGAATTTGCAAAGTCATTCTCTCAACCTGAATCTACATTTTTTCTTTTTGGCAAAAAAATGGTTTGTGCAAAAAATTTTGATGCTGTTCTACTTGCTATATTACCACACTTCAAAGTCCTGATCCTCCTCTAATGGAATTCAGTTGAAAAACACCCTCTGACCTCAAGGAGTGGATAGATATGATTTTCTGCTTTATTTTGCATGATTATCCATTTTTCCAAAACTTTAAACAATAAGGTAAATAAAATGTAAGCAGGGTCTGAATGAATGCTTCTCTGACAGCTAGTTGGGAGGGGGAATGACTTGGGTGTGTTTATGTAAAGACAGTTTGCTTCTGCTCTGCTTACATACTCAGCAAATACACCGGTGTCAAAGTGATCAGATTTGGCTGGTGTTGGGTACAAATCACCTTAGTACTGAATGCAGGGGTAGTGAAATATGGTTACCAATGTTGTAATTATTGTAGGAATACAAGAAAGCAGGACTGTGCTTAACCTGTCTGAAATGAGGGGGCACCTTCAGCTGAAAGAACCTACTTAAGCCAGGGGCTCAAATGTCAGAGCCCTGTGAAAGTAAGAGGGGCGGGGACAGGTATCCCCAGCTAGGAGGCTGCACACTCTCATCACCTCCCTAGACTGGTTTAATCTGTTCCTTCTCACTGTTCAAAGAACAGAGATAAATAGGCTTCACTAGGAGCCTCTTTATGTTAAATGCCACATCAGAGCTGAAATCTCTTGAGATGGGGCAGTGTTTCTGCCTAGCCTGCAAAGAGGTGAAAATTACTAAGAAACTGATACGCAGAGGTCACAGCAGAGAGGCAGCTGACAGTCAGCTGGTGCGGTGGAAAGGCGTGATGAGCAGCCAGCAGGGCGGCTTGTGGAGAGGCATGGCAAGAGTGGTGAGCAGCCAGCTAGCAGTGCAGCGGGTGGTGAGGCATGACGAGAACAGTGAGCTGGCGGCTGGCAGAAGTGGCCAGCGAGATGGCTGGCAGAGAGGTGTGGGGACTGAGTATCTGAGCAGCGGAGCAAGTAAGGTACCTCTTTACCCCACCCAGGGTGGAGGTGAACTCTGCAGATGCACCTCTGAACTTTAGGTATGCACTGACGAAGGACAGCAACTGTGAGTGAGGTGCAGAGAAGGGTTGGACACATGAAAGGGACTTGTGGGTTGCTGGACTTAAGAACTTGAGGGGAAAAGGACACTGCCCAACCTACTTGCTGGTGGGTTTTTTACTCATGGTTATGTTTATGAACCCTATTTGCAGTGTTTTCCCAAATTAGCACCAAATAACTTCCTTCCTTTTATTAAAAGTTTCTTTTCTACGCTCGGACTCTATACTTGCAAGTGAGGAAGTATTGTCTCTCAAAGATATCCAGGGGTGGTGTATAAATTTCCCAGGTTACTGGGAGAGGGGAGAGGGCTCAAGTGGTTCTCTGTTGTATCAATGGAAAGGAATCCCTAGGCTTGGCAGATTTTTTATTTTTATCTTTTTATCATTTCAAAGGATAATAGCAATGATTTTTAAGCTTTTTTTTATTTTTATTGATTTCAATTTTCAGAATTCCAGGGAATTATGGGGGAACAGACAATTATTTAATGAGGGTATACACTGAGATTTTAAAAGTTAAAGCGTTATCACTTTTAAAATATAAATTGTGAACATCACATCAAAATACACAAAGTAAATATCCTTAAATCAATAAAACATACCTGGTTTTACTACTCATTTGTAAATCCATTTGTGACAAGCCTAATTCAGAATTTTAAATCACTGGATTTTGACTTTACCAAGTTCTCAGGCAGCATTTTTCTTATTTTACCTATTGTTTGATTGGTTTGTATGTGTATCGCGAAAGTGACAATTACAATAAAAATCAAATCCTTTCAAGCCTACTTATAATGTATTGTAGTTTGGAGTGATGAAAGTAAAATGAATGAAAAACTCTAATTTAGGAGAGGGATGAGAAATGTAGGGCCTGATTCTGCTTTCACTTTCAGCAGTTATACAACCATGTAACTCCATTCATTTCAGTGGCGTTACTCCAGGTCTACGCTGTTGTTAGGGAGAGCAGAACAAGGTACATCTACGCAGCCTATGGCAGTGAAACTCCCAGCCGGAGTTGATAGGCTTGGGCTCACAGACTTATGCCACCATGCTAAAAACAGCTGTGTAGACAGCACTTTTAAGTTGCCATTTGGGGTCTGAAGCCCACCCCCGTCCCTAGGTTTCAGAGCTTGAGCCACAACGTCTACACAGATATTATTTGTACAATAATATGAGTCTTGTGAGCCTGAGTCTTGTTGAACCAGGATCAGAGGTTCGCTGCTGTGGGCTGTGTAGACATATGCAACAAGGCTGATTTGTGCCTTAAAGTTAATAGAAATATTAAAAATACTCAGGAATTATTGATAATGTGTTTGTTTGGCTTCTTGGCAGCAGCCTCAACATTCAAGTATGGGCTGGTTGCTGACTTAACACACACACACGAGTGCATGCACATACACACACACAACCCCATATACACCCACACCCTACTGCACCAAGACAAGAAGTAATCCACTTCAGGCCAACCTGACATGGAGTTCAGGTTTTCATCCATCCTTCATTTTAATAGTCAGTTATTCCTTCTCATTTCAAACCCCAGTTCCCCCTCTAACTCATGTGCCATAAGCCTTTTATCTGGGAGAGCAGGTGGTTTCCTGGAACTCTGCCATGCTACTTATCCTGACAGCTAGGAGAGGTACCTGCTGTATCTTTCTTCCCATTTCCTTATACTGCCTCTAATACAGAGGCTCAATAACAGCCAAGAAGGGTGGGCATATGCGATATGATTTGCATTCACTCCTATAGAATACTGTAGAACTTTTATATAAGGGATGCTTTTGTTCTCTGTGACCATGTGATGAGTGAGAAACTAAAACATGAGTTTCTCCAAGAAGCATTAAGTGCAATTCCACCAAGCACACTCATGAAATTGCCAACTATATTATCTGGGAATGTTTTTGAAATGCGCATCTATCAGACAGGCATTCTCTGTATAGAGAACAAAACATGCTGTTTAAAAGGAAAAATAATTCCCACTGTAAACATTAGGAAATGACAAATACACTCAGGACATATTTATGTATCCAAACCAAAATCAATTATTAAAGAGAAAGGGGGTTGGAGGGAAACAACAAAATTTAACTAAAAATAATGCCGAGTGTTTAATAGATTTGTTTAAGAGTCATAAACAAATAACCCATGAATACTTTAAAACAGTGAGTGTTGAAGGATAGAGATACCCAGAAGAGTTTATTAAAGATTCAAACACTTATGGAGTGTGCTCTAGAAGTTAGTGCAGGGCACTGCCATTCAAGAGAACTGACTTCTGCTCCTAGCTCTGACATAGACTCACTGTGTGATCCTCGGCAAGTCACCTAATCACTGTATGCGCTGGTTTACCCACATATATAATGGGCATAATAATACTTGCTTACATTAGAGTGTTTTGTGATGTCTCATTAATTAATGATTGGCAGTTTCAGCCTAGGGAAAGGCCTATTAGATAGCCATCTAGGATGCCGCAATTGTTATAAGCATAAGTCCCAATTCTGAACCTTAGCGTCCAAAATCTGGGTGCCTGCATGAAACCTCCAAGCTTAATTACCAGCTTAGATCTGATATCGCTGCCACCAGCCAAGGATTCCAGGGCTTGGCTCCCTCTGGTCTCCCAAAACCTTCTCTGGGGGACCCCAAGACTCAGAAGCCCTGAGTCTTACCACAAAGGGAAATAACCCCCCTCCCCTTGTCTTCTCTTTACTTCCTCCCCAGGCTTCCCCTCCGTGGGTTATCCTGGAAGATTACTGTACTTAAACTCCTTGAATTACAAAACAGAGAGGGCAATTTACCTTCCCCCCTCCTTCTTTTTCCCCCTCCCAGTCTTTCCCTGAGAGAGACCGTAATCCTGGCACAGGGATTTCTATCCCCTAGAGCCTCACTTAGAAAAGAAAATCCAACAGGTTTTAAAAAGAAAAGCTTTATATAAAAAGAAAGAAAAGACATAAAAATGCTCTCTGTATCAAGATAACAATATACAGGGTCAATTGCTTAAAAGAAAAATATGAATAAACAGCCTTATTCAAAAAGAGATACAATTAAAACATTCCAGCAACTACACACATGTAAATACAAAAAAAACAATATAAGCCTATTGTTTTTCTACCTTTGTACTCACAACTTGGAAATTGAAGATTAGAAACCTGGAGATAGAAAGATCACTCTCAGAGCCGAGAGAGCACAGAGCAGAGACACAGACAAAAGACACACACCCAAAAATTCCCTCCCTGAGCTTTGAAAAAATCCGGTTTCCTGATTGGTCCTCTGGTCAGGTGTTTGGTTCCCTTTGTTAACCCTTTACAGGTAAAAGAAACATTAACCCTTAGCTATCTGTTTATGACAGCAATGTGGGAAGTATCACCATTTATTAGGAAATTTCTAGCTGGGAAGTGGACAGGGTCAGGGATTAGTAAAGGTAGAAAGCAACTTCTTTAAGCCTTTGTCCACCATTCAATCAGACCACTCTGTTTCTTCACCCAAGTGCCACTGCAAACGGATGCAGGCTGCATTGTGTTGACAAAAGGAGGTGCTACTACCCCTGAAATGGATCTTTACTGGCTTCCGGTGGAGCAGATTACTGTCATACCAGTGAAAAAGGTCCACAGTAATTATCTTCAGTACATAACAGTTTATTGAGAAGGAATTACACAAGCAGTAAAGAGTTATATTAAGCACATAACTCCTATCTTAGACATTAAGAGCTATACATTAAAAGCTATATGTTCCTTTTAACGAGTCTCTCTTTCACAAACCTATACAAACAGGCCCTGCGCTAGCCTCATGCAGTTCTTGCTTGGCAAACAGAGAAGGTAGTTACCAATTTTATAGATGGCTTCTCCTCTCCTGGTCTGTTCTTCTCAGCCCTTTGGTTTGTTTTGGATTTGCTCAAGGCAAGGCCTTGGTTGCCTTGAGATCCCCTGGTTCACAGCCCTACTCGAGCCCAGGGAGAAGAGTTTTAGCTACTCTGTCTAGCAGCATTGCTTCTTCAGGCATCAGTTAAGGAATCCCAAACACAGTAATTTAATTTCCTTGATTCTTATGACCATTATCCTCAAAGAAGTCACGTCTCAAAAGCATGCCCAATGCTTATGTGGTTACTAATTTTTACCTGATTAGTATTTTAGAAGGAGTTGAGGGGAGGGGTACCGAACACAGATCACCGCATGATTACTCGCTCATCAATCATTCATTCCATGTCTCTGTGTGGCGTCCTTGTTGTAAGGTCACTACAATGCAGATCTTCTGCATCACAGTTCAGTACCTTAAGCAAAAAGCCATCATCCTCCTATGCAGATGAGACACTCTCCTCTTTTGGCCTCTCACTTGGCATTCCCCCAGTGGAACCTCACTGGCAATATACAATGGTCTGGAGTGTCTTGCACTTCCGTCAGCAGCAAGGACAGAAGCTTGCAGAGAATAATTAAGAGCCTTGGATGAGCCCTCTGTGCCTCACGGATCTCTCCATCTGACTCTCTCAAACACCAGTGCTGCTTCCCTGCTGTCTATTACTCGCCTCTCCTTGGGGAAGAATCTATGGCTTTTGATTCATTCAAAGGTCTCGGGTGACCTTTCCCAGCCCCACCTGGCTGAGAAGGTAAGCTCTCATTGCTGTGGGGACTGGAGCCAAAACTAGTGCTCCAGTCAAGAGGATTTGGGGAAAGATTGTGTCTGGAGTCACTGCTGTAAGTATGATTGTATTTACCTGAGCCCCACTTCCCCACCTCCTGACTTTGAAGAGAAGGATTAGCAGTGTAAACAGACTAAATGGGAAACCTGCTCATGGCTGCATTTGCAGTGCAATAGACTTTATTAAATTTCATAAAGGGAATGCTACCCCAAATTGTACATCTCATCTAATCCCAGATTAGTACATGCATTACATGTATTAATATTATTTACTCTGCAGTAGCACCTATAGGCCCCAGTACCATTGTTCCAGGCACTGTACAAACAAATAACAAAGTTATGGCCAGACGAGTTTACAATCTAATTTTAACACTAGAGACAACAGATGACTATGACAAACAGCTGGGGGAGCACAAGTTAACAGGGAGACAACTGTGATCAGCCTGGAAAACTGCAGTCACAGCAACTAGCTGCCTAACCATTGCATGGTACCTTAAAAAATCTGATCACTTTTATAGCTAGATGGATAATGATAAGTGTAACGAAAACATTATATATGTAGTAGCTCTGTCAACACCAACTCTGCTATGGTAGGAATGTAATTGATTAGGCCTTTTGTGAGTTATGCAGTCATCTACGATTAATGAAAATGAAAGACCGTTCCATTGCTCACCATCCCATTTTTTTATAGCTGTGTATGTGTTAAATGATATCAGGAGAAGTCCTTCTCCCCCATCCCGGTAAAGAGATTTAGCAAGTTTCTCCTGTTTCTTTTTTAAATATCTTAGGAGGAAATGACAGATGTGCATTTCTTCCTTTCAGAAAAAGGTAAAAAAGAATACAGCTATCCCCGTTTTCTTGTAATCCAGGCTCTAAGCAGATTTAATGGTCCTGTTATTGATGAGCAAAATTAAGTCCTTATGAAACATGTTACAAAGTACCTTTGTAGATCCCACTTTTCAATAAAAGAGGGGTTTAGGTCATGTTGAACAATCTGCTACTTATTAGCACTTTGCTTTCAATAGGTCACCTTTCAGAGTGCAATACTCTGTTTTCATTAAGCATTGAATCCAAAGGGGCTATATTTTAGAATTCAAACAAAATATATAACTTGTATTGTGAGCACAGTATGAAGACACTCAAAGCATTTAAGTCCCAAACTCTTATCCTGTACAAATCTGTCAGATCCAATGCTTTTAGTTTCACTAAATGCTGTGATCATAAAGGCAACAGATCATATTTTTTTTTAATTTAAAACTTCAGGTGTAACATTTGTTGTCCAGCCAGTTTTCTTTCTCTAAAGCAATAAACAAAGACGATATTTGAAACAGAACTTACAGGCCATAGCATGATCATCTGGTCTACATCTCAACTTCCTCTCCAATACACCACGGAAGAAAGAAAATAAGGTATTATAAAAGTTAGTGTGCAATAACTGTAATAGATTAAAATAACTCTAGATACCATATGTCATAAATTGTTTTATGAATGATTTTGTTTTATTTTTAATGCATCATCTTCCTTTCAGGTTTGTTTCAGGAATATGTTGGAGGATTTTTAAAATTCTTTTTCCTCACCCTCACTGATAATAGTTACCTCTTCTGAGAAGTTCAATCTGTGCCCTTGTTGATATTTCCTCAGTGTTACTGCAGCACAGGGGCACCCTTGTTTGTTGCTTTTGAGCTGCTTGTGAATGTTTGGCTTCTCCTATTGGGTCACATTCTGCAGAGCCATTACTTGGGTGCACAGCGGTAAAAGAAAGAAGGAGCTGTCCTACCCTTTGCCAAGCATGCATATAATCAGGCAGAATTGGTTTTACTCAGAGGCTGCTCCCTCCCTCCCTTTTCCCTTAGGAACACAAGACCCTACAAATAGTGATGGTTGGTAAGTAGGTGAAGCCAGGACTCTATTAGTCTCTATTCACCAGCTCAATGATCTGGCCAGTCACATGATAGGGGTAAGATCCTCCCCACAAGAAGGTGTATAGTGGATATGCGGTTTCTGAGGTTTCCAGGCTTCCCAAGGTATTTAGGCACAGGAGCCACAAAGGCACTTAGGTGCCGCAAGGCTCAGCATCATGGCACCTACCTTTTAAGCACCTAGAAAATCTCTCGAATAATCCTGCAATCCACAAAGCCTGAGTTAGGCACATAATCTCCCTATACAATGACTGGGAAGAGACAGGTGCCTTAGAACGGGATCCACAAAAGCTAGGCAGCTCCCTGCCTAAGCTAGCCAATGGGAGATGCTGACAACAGGGGTAAGTGCTAAACCTCACTTCTCTTTCTGAGATAGGTGCCTAAATCCAGACTATAAGCATATGCCTGTGTCACTTTAGTGATCCACTAATGGAAACTTTTCACCTGGACTCATGCAGCTTAGGTGCCTAAACCACTTATTGAGGGAATGAGTTCGGCTCCTGCCTTGCTCCACACAAAACAGCCACTGGAGGATGTTTTGTTATCTGGTTCTACTAGTTTATGCTTGTTCAGTTTTGGTTGGAGGATATAACAGTAGCCAATGGGATAGATAGACACTGACACTCGCCATCACTATTAACTTTTTGCAACTCTGTCCTGCATTAGGTAAGTGGAGCCAGGAAATGAAAAGCAGTTTCTTATCAGCACTCCTCTGTGTGATACAGAGCGGGAGGGAATTTCAAACACCAGGATTTGTATGTCTAAATGGTGCACACAGGACACAAATATCTCCTGAGCTGAGCACTAGAATTAAGTGGGAGAAGAATTCTGCCATCGAGTCATCTGGAAGCAAGAGGAGAGCTCCATGGAACCTATTTGAACCTATGGGCTACATTGGGCTCCTTGGCCTCAGTGTGGGGAGGCAGAGACTGTAGGATCCACATAATAGTGGCTCCCCTGGCCCCACCCCTGCCCAAGCCCCAGAATTCCCATGTGCAAGAAGCATCCTCTGAGCTGAATTTAGTGTCATGTGCCTTCTGTAGGAACACCCCAAATCTCTTTTGTCCAACAGAACCACATAGGTTCCACTACCTGTGAGGTCCTCTATATGTGTGGAAACAGGATTTGCCTCCTAGTGCCTACAAGAGTGTATGATCTGATGAGCAGTTAATGGTAACCACAGTATTAAGGCTCTCTGTCCACTGAAGTATCCCTCATTTTTAGTAGGGACAGAACTGGAACCCTAAGGTAACTTAAAATGTTGGAATGGTAATTATCTCTCAGTGATATCTATTTAAATCAATATTGCTTTCAAAAACCATATTGACATAGTAATGTATACAGTATTTATACTCTTTTGCACATACACAGCATACTGTTGATGTGTACAGTATCAGTGATGATAAATATTAGCACTTTATTAGTGTCTCTCTGACAAATGATGAGTTGTTTTATATGAGAGTCTTTTTATCTGGGTGGAAAGGCAGAATTTTAATTTTCTTTATTTCTATTCTCGGTGGATTAGAAATAATTTCTCCTCACACCATTAATTTTAACTGGTGTGTACATCCATACAAGCAATAACTGTATACATTTGGGCAATTATTGCTGAAGATGTTATTCCATTTGAGAATCCTGCATTTTAAATATCAACTCCAGTGCATATTGGATAAGAAGGCTGTGGTTAATATATGGAAACAATATTTGTATATAATCATACTATTGGGAGTAGTTAAAGCAAGTGGATGTAGACAGTTTACAATGCACAGATTGTTGCTGCAACCTAGCTTGCCCTGGGCATTTTTTCCCCTTAGCGCTGAATAAATGAGGCACAATAAATTTCTTCCCCTTAGTGCACAATAAATGAGGTCAGCATTTGACCAAATATTTCTATCATGTAAGTTAGACTCAGACCTATTAACTAAGGTTGCACTCAAGAGTCAGGAAATGTGAAAAAGAAGGTAGAATGTGCAACCTTAACATTGCCTTTTGTGCACTTTCCATGTATGCCACAGTAGCAAACACCTTCCATTAACAGGTGCAGCCTGGGCTCTCCCTTGTTCCTGACCAGTTCTCCTGCACTGTGAAGACAGGGTGGGGCTATGGCTCCTTGCTGACCTCTTCCAGAAGGCTAGCACCAATGTGTTGTGAGCAGCATTCACTGGAGTCAGCACTGCTTCCCAGCCACAAGGTAGCTGACTCCTGCACTGGGCTCAAAGGGAGAATTTCTATCATTTTGCACAGCAATGTGAAGCCAGCACTGGACCAGGAATAGAACATACAACATGTGTTCGGTGGGTAGAGTTAATAGTACTGGGATGAGTTTCCAGAACAAATTAAGCTAATTCACATTCTGAACCCCATTAGAGAATCCTGCAAAACCCCTTTCATTGATGAAATCTCCCTCCCATAACTGGACAATGGACTTGAGTGTAAATACATTCCTTAGGCAAAACCTCCTGTATACCAAAAAGCAGAAGACGCTGATGTCTACTAACATACATCTAATTTTCTTGGGACTCACTTCAATACTACAACAATGGGCCTCATAGAAAAACTGAAGATGGTTAAATAAACCCATATCTATACACATGGTGCAGCAGCGTGCCTAACCTTTACAAATTGCCCTTAAACTATAGCTGTAGCCATTGAGAGCTTTGCACTCAATACCAATTTTGCTGCCTCCTACATCCAGGTAGTACATAGTAAGATAGTGAAGGAAGTGAGCTTTTGTTCTTTTGTTCAAAGGAACAAATACACTGCTCCTGTGGCGTTCAGTAACATAAGTGTACAAAATTAGAGTTACAAAGGAAAATGTCGGGGTTGATATTCCTGACACAGCCTTTTTCACTGAAGTAACATCTTATACTTGCACATCTGAGATGGAATAATGCAGTAGTCCAAGATCCCAGGAGGCTCCTGGTACCATTATCTCTTAGTTTTTTAGCCTGTTGCCTTGATTGAAAGGAGAGTTTCAGTTGGGAGTACTCCTGCTTTATTATTTTTTAAAAAATAGGTATTTCTGGTATGCTTTGTGAGGCTGGAAAAAAAGGCTTTTAAAATATTTGCTCTCTGCTCCTGTGTAAAAAGTTCTGAGATGGAGTTTGGCAATTGATGTTGAAGTAGAACTAGGCAGCCTTTGAAATGCTTACCTAGTTCACTAGTAATATGGACGATCTAATTCAGTGCAGTTTGGATTCATAGATAGCATTTTCCATTTCTGTGATCAATTTTGCGTGTGCATTTTGAAGGTTTTATGATCAGAGCTGAATCTACACAACCAGGCATATGTTTCTGAGGATTTTACTAGCCTTTAGCATGATAAGTCAGTGTTGTAATGGAAAGGGGGTATATAGGAGTCAATCTTATTTGTAGTCTACAATGCTAGAGTCTTACATGTACAAAGTATTTTAAATTTCAAAATTAAATTAAATTTCAACTTCAGTAGGCTAGAAAATTGAATTAACATTGTTCTCTCTACATATGTAATCTCCTTTCCAGTTCCTCTCCAACGCTGTACACCACTCACTCTTTGCCAGCTCTTCAACGGGTGCCATGTGGCATTTCCCCACCAGGAACTGTCTTGAGGGGCTGCTTGGTATTGCTGCTGCCTCTCTAATCCAAAAAATTTAAAAATGCTTTCTGAGAGGTTGGAAGTTTTCTCCTTGAAAGGCATCTGTGGCTCTCTGTAACAGGCACACAAAGAAGATTTGACAAATTATTTTATTATATTTATATTGTGGTAGCAATCAAAGGTCCTAATAAGACTCAGGACTCCAGTGTGCTAGGAGCTGTACAAACAGGAAGATTTGGTCTCTTACATGCTTGCCATCTAAATTGACAAGACAAACACATAGTAACCATGTAAGCAAAATGTCAAAGGCATGTGGTTTTAAAATGTTTTTAAAGCCATCTCTCTATCTAAGGGCCAGGTGCACCAGTCAATCGGCACCATCAGTGCAGACTCAAAGGGCCCTTCTGCTCCATGCTACAGATACAGGTTCAGTGTGAGTGTATCTGTTAAATAATTCACAGCTAACTGAAGTCCAGTCAGCCATTGGTGACAGATGGGCATTCCCCACAAATGTCAGTTGTGAATGGATGACCCCTTCTCAGCACCTCACACTGGTGATCCAACTTTATTTTTTCATACTAGCTGGGTATTGCTATTTGACTAACAGTGTGCTATGTTTCTGTATAGCTAATCCATTCATCAGAGAAATCCTTTGTCTCTGCTACTGAAAACAGGTGAGGAGCATACTAAAGCTGTATTCCCTTAGTGACCAGTGCTATTTGTCTGTATGGGCTGTACTAAATGTCTGATTTTTGCCAGCCAATGTAACCTATTTCTCAGATTCCCTAACAGAAGAGTATCAGAGGAGTAGCCGTGTTAGTCTGGATCTGTAAAAGCAGCAAAGAATCCTGTGGCACCTTATAGACTCATAGACTCATAGGTCAGAAGGGACCAATATGATCATCTAGTCTGACCTCCTGCACAAAACAGGCCACAGAACCCTACCCATCCACATCTATAACCCTTAACCTATGTCCGAGTTATTGAAGTCTTCAAATTGTAGTTTGAAGACCTCAAGCTGCAGAGAGTCCACCAGCAAGTGACCCATGCCCCACACTGCAGAGGAAGGCGAAAAACCTCCAGGGCCTCTGCCAATCTGCCCTGGAGGAAAATTCCTTCCCGACCCCAAATATGGCGATCAGTAAACCCTGAGCATGTGGGCAAGACTCACAGCCAGCACTCAGGAAAGAATTCTCTGCAGTAACTCAGATCCCATCCCATCCAACATCCCATCACAGACCATTGAGCAGACTTATCTGCTGATAATCCAAGATCAATTGCCAAAATTAAACTATCCCATCATACCATCCCTTCCATAAACTTATCAAGCTTAGTCTTAAAGCCAGATATGTCTTTGCCCCCACTATCCCTTGGAAGGCTGTTCCAGAACTTCACTCCTCTAATGGTTAGAAACCTTCGTCTAATTTCAAGTCTAAACTTCCTAATGTCCAGTTTTGTACCCATTGTTCCCTTGTCAAACTGGTACATTAGTACTAAGCTTAAAAATAATTCCTCTCCTCCCTAATGTTAATCCCCTGATATATTTATATAGAGCAAGCATATCCCCCCGCAGCCTTCTTTTGGCTAGGCTAAACAAGCCAAGCTCTTTGAGTCTCCTTTCATAAGGCAGGTTTTCCATTCCTCGGATCATCCTAGTAGCCCGTCTCTGAACCTGTTCCAGTTTGAATTCATCCTTCTTAAACATGGGAGACCAGAACTGCACACACAGTATTCCAGGTGAGGTCTCACCAGTGCCTTATATAACGGGTACTAACACCTCCTTATCTTTGCTGGAAATACCTCGCCTGATGCATCCTAAAACGCATTTGCTTTTTTAATGGCCATATCGCATTGGCGGCTCATAGTCATCCTGCGATCAACCAATACTCCAAGGTCCTTCTCCTCCTCTGTTTACTTCCAACTGATGTGTCCCAATGTATATCTAAAATTCTTATTATTAATCCCTAAGTGCATGACCTTGCACTTTTCACTATTAAATTTCATCCTATTACTATTACTCCAGTTTACAAGGTCATCCAGATCTTCCTGTATGTATCCCGGTCCTTCTCTGTGTTAGCAATACCCCCCAGCTTTGTGTCATCCGCAAACTTTATTAGCACATTCCCGCTCTTTGTGCCAAGGTCAGTAATAAAAGGTTAAATAAGATGGTCCCAAAACTGATCCTTGAGGAACTCCACTAGTAACCTCCTTCCAGCCTGACAGTTCACCCTTCAGTACGACCCGTTGGAGTCTCCCCTTTAACCAGTTCCTTATCCACCTTACAATTTTCATATTCATCCCCATCTTTTCCAATTTAACTAACAATTCCCCATGTGGAACCGTGTCAAATGCCTTACTGAAATCGAGGTAAATTAGATCTACTGCATTTCCTTTGTCTAAATAATCTGTCACCTTCTCGAAGAAGGAGATCAGGTTGGTTTGGCACGATCTACCTTTTAGTAAAACCATGTTGTAATTTGTCCCAATTACCATTGACCTCAATGTCCTTAACTACTTTCTCCTTCAAAATTTTTTCCAAGACCTTACATACTACAGATGTCAAACTAACAGGCCTATAGTTACTCGGATCACTTTTTTCCCTTTCTTGAAGATAGGAACTACGTTAGCAATTCTCCAGTCGTACGGTACAACCCCTGAGTACCGATTCATTAAAAATTCTTGCTAATGGGCTTGCAATTTCATGTGCCAGTTCCTTAATATTCTTGGATGGAGATTGTCTGGGCCCTCCGATTTTGTCCCATTAAGCTGTTCAAGTTTGAAGTCGCAAAGCTAGGTGGATAATAGTAACATAGATCCTGGAGGGGTGGGGTTTACCTTGAAATAATGTGTTTGTACTAATCTGCATGGAAGTTGTAGGCCGCCTGATAGGCTGAAGGAAGACAAGATTCCGAGGACTGGAGTGCACGGTGGAAACTTCTGGTTGAGTTTATTAGAAGGGCTGGTTCGGAGCAGATGATGGGTACACAGACACGAGGGTTGGCTCTGAAGGATAAGCTCAGTAGCAGTTGCAGATGGAAGAGACTGAGAAGAATTCTGGGAAGGGACTGCTGGCTGGTGAGGAAGTGGACGTGGAAGACATTCGTGACTAGAGAACCAGCAGAGGAAAGAATGGCCATGTGATATAGAAGGAGATACGCAACTCAAGGAACGGCGTTTGCCAGAGTTGGAAATGAAGATAGAAGGGTCCAGCAGAACTGACGTTGGAAGTGTTCCACACACAACTTGCACCCCTTGTTTGGCTCTGAATTCGAAGATTGTGGAAGAGGGCCAAAGAGAAACAGTAGAAAGAGCTGCTATTCCTATACAGAGAAGGGGGAGAGGAGTCAATGAGGCAACACTCAAATATGAGCCCCAGGGGGGATTTGCCAAGGGTGAATAGTACAATCGTTGAACGAAGATTGAGCCACGGGTGCAGGGATGGACTGGGGAATTCACAACCTGTTCACCAGGAAAGGGCATGTCTTGATTGGCAGGACTTCCTTTACTGAGAATGAATAGACAGGCCTGTAACTAGGCACGCTGCAGACGGTGCGCGGTCGAGTATACCTAGCTGAGGGTCCCGTCGTGACCAGTGCCATGTAATACTAAGATGTGGAACTGAGGCTGAAAGGATCCTAGCTGGGAGCGGGATAATAGAAGTCGCTGCCAGTGTGTCTTCATGTGGGAACAAAATATACGGCTAGAATACTTCCTGACTGTATCAAAGGGAGACGTATGCCAGATTGCGGTGAAGGACCGCTTAAGGAAATCGAGGCTCAGGATGTGATCTTTCCAGGGGATTTTCTGCCGGTTTAGAGGAAGGCAACAAAGTGTGACAAGATATAGGGTGTATGAAATCACAGTATGGCTCAGCATGATGGTGCTATAAGGGAGGGCATTATGGCGGATTGTACGGTCGATTTGGGAGATTTACGGACAGAGAGACTGTTCTCTCGGGAATGGACTTACCTTGAGTAAGGAGGAGAAATAGACTTCTAGGATGGGAGGCTTGCCCGATGCTGATTAAGAGGCTTTCAAACTCTCGAATTCTGGGGGTTTTATTCAGGATTTTGCGTTTGGGAGATGTCCGGCGCGCTCCTTGAGAGGGAAGTAGTAACCAAAGTAAGAGGGGATACAGCCATGGACTGAAGAATTGACATAAGGGAAGGTGGTAGAACCAGACTAAAGGTGATGCTTGGTGGTACTTAGAATGTCTGGATAACAGGGTAAGAAAGTAATATTCAGTGACACTACAAGCCAAAAATTAAATCTCTTCAATGTTATAACAAGTGTACACTAAATGCGAGAGAACACTTAGTTTGGTGGTAACAAAAATGGAGGAACGTGGAATTGCGCTACCAGTGCAGGAAGTTGAAACCGGATATTATGGGAATAAACAGAAACATGGTGGGATTAGTAGTCATGACTGGTTGGAGTACAGGTATTGAGGAAAAGGCTATCTGCTGTTAGGAAAGGACAAAAAATAAAGGCCAAAGGTTGGTGGAGTTAAGTTAGCATTGTACCATCAATGATGAGGTTAACTGTTTAAAGAAAAATATAAGAAGTGATGGAGGACAGACAGAGTCTGTCTGAGGCAAAAATCACACTGGGAATAGAAAAGCTACTTAAATGCCTTACACCTGAGAATAGTGTGCTATGGGGTATTAGAGCTAAGACCGCCAGGATTCTGCAATTTGGACTCATTGGGATAGAGGTACTCTTCTTTTAATGTTTTTAGATGAAGTAAACCACTTAAGGGGAAATGTAGTGTCAGTTAGGGAGAACTTCGTATTCTCAGATATAGACTGGAGGACAAGTCTGCTTGCCAAAGAATTACATAGGTGGCTCAGATTTTATCTGGACCGATGTTGATAGCAGAATGTATTCTCATTCACCATAGTAGTTTGAAAGAACAACAAGAGGGATGCCATTTTAGATTTGGGTTTTGGTTTGAGCAGTGAGGACCTCCATGAAGAAATGGTTGTAGGGGAAACCTTTCGGTATCGAGTGATCATTGAGCTAATTTTCAGTTCAAATAGAGGTAAGGATAACAAAAATAGATTCTGGGATTAGGGTTTTGACTTTCATAAGGGGCTAACCTTTAAAAGAGTGTTAACGGAAATTTTAGTATGGGAGTGGATTGGACACTGGAAGACTTCAGGATCTAATAAATGCGGAGGAGGCCTGGAATTACTTTAGAGTCACAAATGCTGCAGAAAAAATACTCTTTATTTCCGCGACAGCCTGCATCCAACGGTATAAGGTGTGATAAATCATACCGCAGAGCCTATGTAAGTACCAAGCTTGGTGAGTAAGCATCCGGTGATTAAAAAACACCTAACAAAGGGAATGAAAGGAATATCCAGTCATCCTCATTGTGTCTTTCACTGCTGCCTCTGTATCAGTCACGGCCTTCTCACTTCGTGCCTGGCGGTCCAAGCCACACAACACAGCACGGAACCCCAACAGGCACCAGGCTGCTAGCAGACCACCACCCACTCCCTTGTCTAGCTTGTTGGTTCCTCTGTCTTAGTCTCCCCCGCAACCTCCCCCTGGTAACTCCCTCTGAAACTCCCCTGTTAGCAGCTCTGTTCGCTGGCTGCTGTGCCGCTGCAGCTGTCTGTGCCACTGCCTGACTGGCTGGCTACTTTTATAGGACCCCTAATCAGGTAAGCCCCGCCCCCTAATCAGGGCTCAGCCGCTCTCCCAGCACATGGCAAGTTGCATCTGACAAAGTGGGTATTCACCCACGAAAGCTCATGCTCCAAAATGTCTGTTAGTCTATAAGGACCCACAGGATTCTTTGCTCCTAACAGAAGAGTGACTCTTACTGGATGAAGAGTGGCTCTCTTTCTTACTCACTTCTTATATTTACTTTATTGTCCTTTAATTTGATAATAAGAATACCTCAGGTCTGAATTAGGTCAATATTTCAGTTTGGCAGTATTCTCCCTAACACTGGCATTGATATGGTGTGGAATTGGATTTTCCAAGCCTTTTAGATTGTTTTAATTATACAGTAGTCAGGTGAGGAATTTTTCTCTTCGCAAATTAGTCTCTAGAGTCTTGTTCCAATATCTGTTAAAGGTAATGGGAGTTTTCCCACTGACTTCAACAGGCAGTCATTCTGCATGGTGGGTTCCTCAGTGTCCATAAGAGCTCTGTTATTTAAAACTAGAAACCAACCCATAATTCTGAATGACAATCCAGTTATAAGTAATTTGTCTTTCATTTACTGGGTAACTTTTTTTAAGTCTTCCCCTGTACAAATTCTCCCTGCCAATATAGCTAGAGCTGTGAACTCTATTGATCCAAGTTCTCAGAGAATTTCCCATTGGACTGGCTTGTCTGTGAATCTCAAGTCATACATGTGTCAATGCATTTCTGTCAACACAAAATCTCATGTTAATGTCTGCACAAGCTCAAACGCTTGTCATTTGTTCTGAACTTCTGCATTGCATGTGAGTTCACATGATCCTAGTGTTAATGTATAGCCAAATTACTGCTGATTCTATGCACACTGATGGTCACTACTCTGAAGATGACCAAATCAGAGTTTGTCTCATTTCCTTGTACTCCCCTCATTGTCTGTATCATCTGTGGTCTCTGGTACTCAGGTTGTGAGCTTTCTGGGGCAAGGACAATCTTATAATTCTGTGTTTATACTGCACCTAATACAAGTCTTAGTCCATGACTAGGGCTCCTAGGTGTTACAGTAATACAAATGATGGCCCTCTCCACAACAGGCATTTCAGACAGTAAAGAAAGTTTCAGTGAGACAGAACACCTGTAAATGAAATGTGGAAACTGAAAGGAATCACAAAAAAATAATAGGTGTGGTGCGGGGGCATTCCCATACGAAGCTGATATCTTCAGGTGTTCAGTTACAAAGCAACCAAAAGACATAAGAAAGAGACAAACAGACTTCATTTGCCAACTGGCTCTGTAAATGATAAATGAGTTGTGCCCTGAAGCCCCAATTCAGAAAGGCACCGAAGCACATGCTTAACTTTAAGAACGAAGAATGTTTTGTAGTATTTTTGAGCCCCAGCAATGAGATCCTATGAACAATGCTGGAGTTAAAAACAAATGGTTAAATAGGGAGTCATGGCGGGGAGATACCTGGGCTCCCTGACTAACTGACTCTTCTTGTCCAAACCCAGGACCAGAATCATCTGACAGCCTGTCTCGGTTGCAGGATGAGCTGCAGCTTACACCTCTTTTTATTCCTCTTTTGAGTGCACCCATTAGTGATAGGCCTGGCTTACTCTGAGTCCTCCCATTCTTATAGAGGATCTCTGGGCTGCAGCCCCTGTTTACCAATCTTATTAACGTGACAGTCCCACTGCATTTGGCACCTGTAAGCCCCCCCCACCCCAAGGACCAGTGAATTGATTGAAATGACTCAGAAACAGTGTATTCAAAACAAAGCCTTGTTTGTGATTTCCCTCAAAGATATAAAGCACACAGAGCAAAGAGCACACACACATACACAAAAAAAGGCCTCTGGGCATAGACAACCCCTGGCCTCTTACTCAAGCCTCATCCTTTTTTGATGCCCTGAGATCCTCTAATGTTTGGTATTCTCTTTTTGATTCTAGCCTTGAGAAGGGTAAACAATTCTCAGCTTTCCTGTACCCAGGTAGGCGGTATTCTCCAATAAACAGCTTCCCCATTATTTCCTCCAGGACTCTTGTCTGTGTCATTGTTTTGTCTTTCCTTGGCTTCTTGTAATGGGGGTGTGACTCACAACCACAGCGCCTCCTGCTGGCCATCCTGGGAATTAGTTTGGGGGTTGCCAGTATATCCTTCTCAGGTGGTGTCTCACCCGTCATCTTGTCTGTCTCCACCTTCAGGACCCGTGTCACTCCCCAAACCGTGTTGTCCTCTTCTGGACACAGCCTCGACAGTTTCCCAGTCAGTCCTTTCCCCACTTCCAGGGGAGCAAGAGTCCTTAGTCCAAACACTTGCCACAGTGGCAAGCTGCAGTCCCAATTCTAGCTGCTCATCTCAGTGGCAAACTGGAGTCCATTCACTGGCCACTCCTCTCAGTGGCAAGTGGGGGCAGAGTGGGAAACCCGGGCTCACCTGCTACTCCAAGTCCTGACCCAGGGACCCTAAAGCTGGCAGCCACGTACTGCCCCTCTAACTCTGTGGTCTCCTTCCCTGGGCCACTTCCCCGCAGCCCTAGCACCTTCTCCGCCTTGTATTAGGGCCTCAGTCTAGCAGCCTGAAGCTTTCTCCTCCTCTACAGACCCAGCACTGCCCTGTCCATGGTGCTCCAGCCTTCTAAGCAGCCAGTCCTCCTCCCTCATCCTTCAAGGAGTGACTTCTTCCTCTTCTGCTCAGCAGCCCCTTCTTATATAGGCCAGTCTGGCCCTTATTGGCTGGCACTATAAGCCTTTTCCTCATTGGCTGTCTCCTGCCTAGCCTCTCCAGGGTGGCTTTAACCCGTTACCTACCAGTGAGGGACAGCCACCCCATCAACAAGCTCTTTTGATGAACTCCATAGCAAGTAACCCATAATAAAGAAACATGCAGAGGCATGTATCGCATTCATAAAAAAATATACACGTAGTTTCCTTGTAGGCAACTGACAGCAGAGATCACTCTGAATTCTTTACAGAATTGTTGTGTTTATGGGAATTCTCTGACTAAGCTTTCCCATTGCCATTCCCATTCCCTCTCTTTCCCCTTCACAAGTGGTATCACAGGGCTATTACAGCTGCAGAAGGAGAGTAGGGCCAAGATCTTCAGAACTCCAGCAGCAGTAGGGGAGGAGCAATGATGTCCTGTCTATAAGACTAAGGAACTTGTGCACTGCTAAGTTTCTGAGCCACAGTGATGGGTGTACCAGGGCCGGAGGCCCTGTTCTGGAGGCCTTGCAGTCCTACTACACCCCTCCCAGAAAAAGGGCAGTAGAAGAGAGTCCTCCAAGCTACCTAGAGCAGCTGTGTGTGGGACTCAGCCAACTAGCTACAAGGAACAGCCAATGAGAGCCCAGCAGACTCTCATAAAAGGATCTGTAGGGCCAGAGTGAGTTGTCTGCTGGCAGGAACTGGAGGAGCAAGGAAGGTGCTTCTCACTGGCTGGTGGAACTCAAAGAAGACAAGGGCTGTAAGGAGTTGGTTAAAGGAAATATAGTTAAAGCAATGTGGTACGTGGCTGCTACTTAGATGGTCTCTGGGTTGGGGCCCAGAATAGTGGGCCTGGGTCACCCCCCTCCCCCCATCAGCCACTGGGGAATACTCAACTGAGCCTGGAGGTGCTTGTGTGAGGTGAGTGCACCCCATTGCAGCCAGTATAAAAAAGTGATAGAAAAAGTATGATAGCTTTAAAAAGGAGTGTGTAGATACAGTAGAGAGCTTTCTGAAAGACCCATTTGAACATAAATGAACACAGTAAACTGGAGCTGAGGTCCATTCAATGTCCTACATGGTTTAGAAACCTGCAAGATTTATACTCATTAGTATGAGTATAAGCCTATCTTTGTATTGTACATCTAACTATTTGACCCAGACATTTGCTATGCATTGACTTCAGGAATTCTCTCTGGGCTAAAATTTAGCGACTACAACTGTTATGACCTTGTCAGCCTGACAGTCATTTATTTGTTGAATCACTCAATGCTTTTTATCTGAGCCCTCCTAATTGAGTATTTCCACTTTCTGGTTTGGGAATGGTTTGTTAGAAAAGATTTTCCAGTGCTCAGAATGCTATAGGGGTAGAATCAAAGCTCTACCACAGTCTGAGAACATTTCTTAAAAGATCACTGCCTTGTAAACTATTGGTGATTTGAACCCAACAAGGAAAGAATATCCTTTTTATTCAAGTCTACATCTTTGCTAGAATCCTTATAGTTCTCTGACCTAAGTACTGGTCTAAGCTGTAAATTGCTTATCTTTAGTCTATTGGTCCTTCTGTATACATGCTCAGATAGTACTCTGCACTGTACTAGCAAAATGCCAATAAATAAATTAGAAAATAAATAAGCATTTTGGAGAATAGTCAAATATACATCTGGGAAATGAACAGCTAAACTGTAAGAAAAACATTCTAGTGGAATTTCCTTGAATATAGGCTTAAAAATGTAGAATTCTTTAGGAATGCCTGACCAAACATACTTTGAACTGTGTGTGTGTTAACAACCACATAACATATATAGCTAGTGTGTGTTTAAAAGAATGTAAAATAAAAGAAAAAACACTTATTTTGATGGAGCTTCTTGACTTAAAATGGAATATAAAGGCCTAAAACATCAGAAACTCTTCAGAGTTACAACTGGAAATGGAAGAAGTGCAGGTTCTCTGAGAGCTTGTAGTTAGTACCAGAGCATAGATGTTTTGTGTGGGGGGAGGGGGCGGGGAGTACTATGCTTCCCTAATGCTATTTAGATTTGGTAACAAAACATGTTGTGTATTGAGCTGATTAAGCTACCCTTTTATATCTTGACGTACACTGACTAGACATTGTCCAGGATTTTCCATTGGCATGCTTTTTTGATTAAAAGTGCAGTTTCCACAAAGTCAAAATTTTCCCTAGGAAAATTTCAATTTTACTGAAGTTTTCCAAACTTTCCGTTGGGAAAAGCTAAATGAAATATTTCATTTGGTTTAGTTCAACTTAAATGAATATATTTGGTTTGCTGAACTGACCCAAAGCATTTAGTTTCAAGACAGTTCAACATTAAATTGCATTTCCCTACAGACAAGCATTGAGTTATGGGAGTTGTAGTATGGGTACCTGATGCCCCCATTCTATCATCTGGGCTAAGCTCTTTGGTCAGACTACAGGTCTGGTATCAATAAGGTATCACCTCCAACTCAAGTAGTTCATCATGGAACTCACATGGCTGTGGGTGCATCATAGGAGATATAGTCCAGTCAGGGAGCCTAGCCCCTTAGGGAAGAATGGTGTAATCAGACCCGAACTACACAGGAAAATGTAGTTTAAAGTAAACTAATCTGGAATGAAGCTTTTTGAGTCAGCTGAACAAATCAAAACCAAAAAAAGCGGTTTGGGAGTATGCTGAACTGAAATGTTTCTGAACTGCGATTTTTCAGAAAGTTTTGTTCCATTAAGAATGTCCACTTTTCATCACAATTTGTGATAAAAGCCAATATTGAAATATCAGAATTTCCCGCAAGGTGGAAAATCCATTTTTTTTCTCAGTTCTAATTGACAGTGATAAAGGACAACTTACAACAGTCAGCTATCAAAATAAAAAAAATATTATAACAGCTTATAACCATTTCTTTAAAAAAATCAAGTCTGAGATTGTATCAGAAATAGGCACTCTTCATAATGGCAAACCACTGGCTCATACCTCACTACGACTGGACAAAAAACTATTAGTCCTTTAGAGAGCAAAGTGAACTGTGAAGAATTTCAGAGAGACCTAAAATAAGTAGGTGAGCGGGCAACATGATGCCAAATGAAATTCAACGTCGATAAATGCATACACTTTACAGGGTTCGAAATTAACTGTATCAACTCAGGAAAGGGACCTGGGTATCACTGTAAATAGTCAAGACCTCTGTTCAATGTAAACTTGCAGTCAAAAAAGCAAACAACACATGAGGATGTATAAGGAACTGGGTGGCTAATAATACAAAGAATATAATACTGTCTTTATAGAACTAAATGGTACAGCCTCGTCTGGAATATTGTGTGCAATACTTGTCACCCCATCTCAAAAGGATATTGCAGAAAAAATGGGGGCTAGGAGAAAGGTGACTAGAATGATCAAAGACTCAGAGAAACTCTTATTAAGAGAGATTAAAAATATTGAGAAGTTTTACCTTAGAAAGGAGATGAATAAGAGAGGAGACAATAAAAGTATATAAAACAGCCAGCAGCCTAGAAAAGATAGATTCAGAGCTTCTCCCTGTCTCAGAACAAAAGAACAAAGAGATATTCCAAGAAATTAAAAGGTGGGAAATTCAAAACCAGTATAAGGAAATCCTTTTTCACACATCATGTAATTAGATTGTGGTACTCACTGCCACCAGACATTATGAAGTCCAAGAACTTAGATTTTAAAAGAGCTCAAACATTTATATGGCTATTAGGAATATCAAGAATTAGCCTAACTAATGATAACAAAAAATCTAGAAGGCTTTTTAAACCTCCTGCCATTAGAAACCAGGCAAATTAGTGGAAGGCAAATTACTACACATCTATCTACTGTGAGGTTCTTACACTCATATTTCTCTGACGCAACTTGAACTGGACTAGATGGACCAGTAAAGCCGTTCTTATGTTCCTAAACCTTTACTAGAGCCACTGCAGGCATTTCAGAATTCCTTTAAACTGGAAATCTATCCAAATACAAACACAAGCTGCAAGATCACCATCCTGCTGATCCTGCAGAGAGAGGAAGATTGTGAAGTTTGCAAATCTTGTCTTCCACATGCCTTTCAAAATTCAGTTTTAACATTTTGCCCAAAGTACTTGCTAACTGATTAGCCCTACGCTTTATATTTATATATATTAACCAGTTGGAAACCCTCTCAGGAACATCAACAAGCAGCAATAATATCTACCTCTTCCAGAGCACTTTTCATTATTAGTTCTCAAAGTGCTTTACAAAGGAGGTCACTGTCGTAAGACAGATATATTCTGTTCATATTAGATGAACATCAGCTAGAATTCCCTAAACTTAATAGACTTCTGTCCCCTCTTGAGAGCTGCTTATCATGTCATTTGGCAATTTTTATTGCAAGTCTTAGAAAAGGTAGGCAGTTTATCTCCTGATTAAAGATGTTTTACAGTTCACTGAACTGTTTTCGTATTTACATAGCATACAGTCAGAAAATTCTTTCCTTTAGTGGGAGACTAGACAGGGCTGTCTTCTGTCCCTATGTTTTGCTGTTTTCATAAAGCCTCTGGTAACTGTGATGTGAAATTCACTATCTGCCTACTTTGGTTCCCACCGCATGCAATGAAAAGTGTCCTGTTAACTTCAGTGGGAGTTGGATTAGGTCCTATTTCTAAAGTAAAGTATTAAAGTAAATGAGTATGAACACAGAATGTAATCTACAAATAGTGCTAGTTTACCATTTTTAAATAAGCCAGCTACTCTGTTTCTTTTGAAACTTTGCAGAGGATTATCAGGATTTAAAATCAATATCAATAAATCTAAGACAATATGCTTGGAACATTTAATTACATTTCACCTTCCACCAGACTTCCAGGCCAGCTCGTTATCTCAGGGCTTCAAATACCTCAGGATTCATCTTTTCCCCCTGAATTGTTCTCAATTATCTTTGGATGCCTGCTTCAAGATCTTGGAACCAACAATCCTAGGTGGCATAATCTTCTGTTAATTTATGGGCAGACCTAACCTAATAATAATGTCCATCCTCCCTCCACATGCTGTATTTTTTACAAGGTTTTCCAGTACTGCTTCCAAGATGGTCTAAGAAGGAACTCAGAAAGATCTGTTGGAATGTGGTCTGGCAGGGAAAAAACCTGGAACAGCTTGTTAAGATCACACAGAACCAAAAGTAACAGTGAAATTAATCTACCTAACTGGAAATTCTACAACTGAGCAACATTATCTTGTGTGTGATATACATATATATGTACAGTCATATATATGACTGGTTCTACCATGAAGGAATTCCAGAAAAAGACCTGGCAAAGCTTCAGTTGATCTTGTACATTTTGTTTACTATAATGATACTTTTCATCCCCCTATAATTCAGGGTAACCCACTAATATACGTTTTCCAGCGACATCACTAGCAACAATTCCTCAGAGTGAGATTGTTAGAATGTGGAATAGTCTCCTAAAGAAAGTGGCCGAACATCATCACTTTTAAAATTTAAAATTATACTTCGTAAAGCACTAGAAAACATGCTGCAGGGGTGCTTCTGTACTGACAGAGAGAGGGACTAGATGAGGGTCTCAAGATCTGTTGAGAGAATTCTTGCCCTTGAAATGACTGTATTGCAAAGAAGATTTGTATCTATGAACTGAAAATGTGTTCCTTGAACCAGACCCTGTTACTTTTAAACTGAAGTGTTTGAATGACTACAGACAGGGAATGGGGGAACTACTTGCCAGGCTGTGGGAGTTTCAGGGAGTATATTGGCTTTCCATGTGCTTTAGGGAGCAGCTAGTGAAGGATGAGTCCCCTTCCTTTCACAGGGCAGTGCTGGGGAGGAGAAAGAGAAAAGATGAGAACCATCAGCTCCCTGATTCTCTGCCACAGTGTAGGCTAGAGAAGTCTAGGGGCTTCTTTAACTTGTGCCAGCTGGCTGTGGTCCCCAATGGAGAATATGCCAACTGAGTATAGCAAGAGTTCAACAAATTCCAGCTACTCTCCCTCTATCATTCCAAGATACCCTCTTTGTGAGGGTCTGTAGGGATGGAGGCATACAAGCCAGATGCTAGCTCTACGCCGTGTCAGCTGAATCTCCAATAGGGGGCTTGTGGGTGGTTTGCACTGCCTTTGTTCTGCCTAAGCAATGTAAAGTGACTGGAACAGGCAGATGCTCTGTCCCAACATGTTGCCTGCAGCCCTTTGAAATAATATGTTTGGCTTTTGGTCTGGAAGGATTGGACACCACTAGATTGGATAACCGAAGAAGTCTTTTCCATCTATATTTTATCTTGCATTCATCTAGAACTGTATATTTCTGTCCTTCCTTTGAAGCATCTCATAAATTCATAGACTGTAAGGCCAGAAGGGACCATCATGATCATCTAGTGTGACCTCCTGCACATTGCAGGCCACAGAATTTCACCCACTCACACCTGCAATAGACACCTAACCTCTGGCTGAGTTACTTAACTCCTCAAATCATGATTTAAAGCCTTCAAGTTACAAAGACTCCACCATTTACTCTAGTTTAAACCTGCAGATAACCTGTGTTCCAGGTTGCAGAAGAAGGCAAAAGAAAAACCAATCTGACCCGAGGGAAAATTCCTTCCTGACTCCAAATATGGCAATCAGGTGGACCTGGAGCATTTCAGCAAGACCCAACAGCCAGACCCTGGGAAAGAATATTCTGTGTAGTAACTTAGAGCTCTCCCCATCTAGCCTCCTATCGCTAGCCATTGGTGATACTTCCCTATTATCTGTACTTCAAGGAAAGATGTGATTTTGAAACAGCAACACAGTGTAGAGAGGTGCTTGGTTCTTTCAGAAGTGTAGATGGTTAGAAGAATCTCTAGAAAACAGTATACTCTTAGGCAAGTAGCAGGGAGTGTACTGCTTAAAAATTAATACACAACTCGTTGTGGAAAACATACCTCTGTGGACCACCTGGAAGTGTTCGGAGAGATTCTGGGAATCCACAAATGTTGTTTCTACAGTAGCCTCGGATACGTGCACCATTTAGCTGTCGTGACTGATAATTGCGCTGATCGCTGTAAGAAAGCTAAATGATCTACAGTCTATCTGTCTCTGTCTATGTGAGAAGGAGAAAAAGATGAACATGGCAAATGGGATATGCTGGGAAGGCAGAGATTGTCAGCCATCCTTGTTTGGAGGGCATCGACATTTTACCCACCGAGGCCTTGACAACTATAATAACTGATCCAAAATACCATTAAAATCCTAATTGCACGTTATGATAGACCATGCACTTTTGACTCCAGAGTCTAATTTATTGAAAACGTTTACCATATTTATGGCCAGAGAATGTCAGATGTGCTTTTTTGCAAAGATGCAGTTTCTTAACTGGTTTACTAACATCATTTTGTTATTCTTACTTAGGGGATTTAGGGAAAACATAGTTCCTCACATAGTTAGCATGAAGGCCTAATGTTCATAAATGCCAGGTTGTCAGTCTCATCAGGTCTAAGCAACCGAAATAGAAGGTGCTTTTTAATGCTACCCCAGAGTCAATTAAAATACAGTAATGCTGACATCTGCAGAATACAGAATGATCAAAGTAAAGAATGCCCATACAGCTTCTGACATAAAAACAGTGTGTTTGGCGGCAGAGTGACACAGTGTAACAGGTCAGGTAATTATGAGAAAATCTATGATGTATCTGTTGCAATTGCTTAGCTTCTTCCCATTATCAGAGCCATCAAACAGAACAGCGTTCTCACTTCTCCTGATGGATCGTAAAGCTAGTGACACCCTCGCTCTCCTGATACAGATGGCATCTCAGGAGCAGCTGAATTAATTTGACAGTAAATAGGTGATAGCAATTGCTGCTTCTCTTTTTTTTATTATTATTATTTTTTTTTAATTGCACCAGGACAGCTTTTAGCACTTCTGGGAATAGCTCAGAAAGCCACTGCCATGATTAGCAATATACCTTCCTCTCCCATAAACCCCCTCCAATGCTCTGCTGCTGTTTTTATTTACATGATAATTGCTTGATGGCAACAAAATTTTATCCGTCCTCCACCCCCACGAACCCTCTGTCTGAACCATGTGCATTAATTATGATGATTAAGGAATTCTCTGATTTTTTTGCCTTGATGTGTTTATTAAATTAATGAAGGAATCTGACACATGGGTTTGTATGCTTAGGGTACAGTTATGCTAAAGCCATGGATATATTTTAGATGGCTGCATATTTTCTGCCTCAGTAGCATTATAATTGGCTTAATGGATTTTCAGTTATGTGCATTGGCTTTTTCCCCTCTCTAAAGCAGACTAATTACAGCTTTTTACATTAAATTCTAATAGATTTCAATTTATCTCCTCTAAATTATCACAATAATTACAGTAATAAATTAGGCATGTAGCTGCCATTAATCTAAACAATCTGAATTGGGTATCATAGCAGTACAGCACAGATTGCTTCCTAAATGTGTATTCAAATATATGCTTAATTGTACAACCATTGTGTGGGGGGGTTTGATTTCCCAACAAACTGCAAAACACAGAAGGCGGGATGGGGTGGTTGAGGAAAGTCAGGAGAAGCGAAAAAAGATGAAATTGGAGGAAATACTGCAGAAAATTAACAATGTCCAAATAATGATTTCATGCAGGAACATACCTGATGCTTCCTACCAGCCCACAGACTCCTTTGCTAATCTCTGACCCCACTATCCCTCATACATATATATATTATAAGGTGTTTTGTCTGCTTAGAAAGAGCCCTAATGTCTCATTTTAACAATGTGGATAATGGTACCGTTATACTTGAGAAGAGGAGAAGCACTTAGAGAAGTACCCTAATTAGCATTACCTGTCTTGGATATTCCACAGATGCAAACATTTGGGTTCATAGATTTTGTATGACACTACATACACACACATCCCCTATAGATGTATATGTTTCTCTGGTTTCTCAAACCGTGAAGGTGCATAGAGCCATGTATGGTATACTTGTGTGAAGTTTTGGCTGCTTCCACTGTAAACTTTAACAGAACAGACTGTTGCAAGTGTTCACAGTATTAGATAAGTGATGTTTGTAAAAAGCCCAAACTGTCAAATTCCTGGACTGCAGTTACATAAAGTGTACTTTGAACACTAGTACTGTATATATATATTACATAATATTTTAAAGCTTTACTGAATACAGAACATGAATATCTAATGTACAGTCTCAACTGAACTTCCATATGCAGAGACACTTACTAGATTTTTGTTATGTTTCCTCTGAATGAAAAAGAAGTCACTGACTTCTTCTCTGGGTGACTGTATCATTTTTGCAAATTCAGGAGCTTCTGTGAACCAGGAAGGCTTCAAATTGGTAATGCTTAATGGCACATCGATTTTTGCTGCCTTACAACGGAATTCCTCTGGAAGGCTGCATGACCTCTCCATTAATATAAAATGAGCTCCTTGTGATTCTTTAATGAATATGCAGAGTCCCCTCAGTGACATGCGTAACATTTGAAACCTTTATGCAATTTGAATGGGCATTCACCTAACCTAATCCTCGGAGCAGTTTCATTCATAGTAATATTTCCTGTAATCTGCTTATAAGGTTATGATTTTCTAACTGTTTCAAATTTGCCACTTAACTCCAAACAAAGAAATGGCAGCATGCCAAGACAAATGATCCCCTCAGTGACTGTGTTAGATTTGCTGTAAGCGTGCTGTTGTCTAGATACTACTTCCTGTGTGGAATACTGCAGCATTAGAGCAACTTCTGTCCTTTGTCTTGAGTTAGTGTAAAATGTTAATCTCTTAGTGCTTCTCCCTAGAATTCATTTACGTAGTATATCACATGGTAAAAGCTCAGGACTGGGACTTGGGAGGTCTGCAACCTATTCCTGTCTCTACCACAGACTCACCGTGGCCAGATCCACAAAGGGATTTAGCTGCCTAAAGCCCAGATTTAGGCACCTAAATCCCAGTTTTAAGCACAACTGTGATCCACAAAACCACTGTTTGGCTGCTGCCTAACCCTGTAGATGCCCAGCTGAGGCTTTGTGGATACTAGCGACTTTTCAAGGCACCTAAAAGTTAGAAGTTGCAATGCTAAGCATTTCAATGTGCCTAAGTCCCTTTGTGGATCCAGGCCTGTGTGAATTGCCCTGTGTCTCAGCTTCCTGAAATTTACTACCTCAGAGGAGTGTTATGAGGCTTAATTAATATTAATATATTGAAAAAAAAACATTTGCCATCTTTGATCACTGGATAACAAAGAAACACAAAGCATTCTGATGTATTAGCTATGATTGTTAATAAATGCGCTTTGTCATTGTGATATTTGCAACTCTACCATATTTGGATTTTAAAAAGGTACTATGGCAAATAGCACAATGGCAAGAAATTATGGCAGTATGCTCAGGACATACTGATGCATTGTTGCTTGAAAAAAAAAAGCCCACCATAAAAGATGTAGCCCTAAGATTATTTGGGAGGGAGTATTTGACAATCTCACGGTAGGTAAACACCTGTTGAGAAAAACAAATGAACAATCGTGTGTGTGCCTCAAATTTAAGGCCATTGTTAATCAAAGTTTAGGATACTTTCGATCAGGTCCTTGGAGAGCTGGCAGAAAAACCAGGTCCTTGCTTCGTTCTTGCATCTGGAACAGGGCTTGAAAGCCTTTTCAAACTGTTCCTCTTCACATTTCCACACCCCAAAATACAGCTAAAAAGAAACATCATGAAGAGGGTTTTCTATTCTGCAGCATAGTATGTTACTTTGAATGTGTCACCCATTTTCTCCATTACCCATTTTACATAGTATATACGTACTTATTAGTCAATGCATGACTAACAGGATCACAGAAAATGTGTGACTAGGGAGAACCAGGTTTCAGAGGGGTAGCCATGTTACTCTGTATCACTTAGTCCTTTCCCTGTTCTTACCTGCTGTTCAATGCTTCCTGGGAATGTATTCTACTTACAGACTGGAACTGGGACTGTTCAGCTTGGAAAAGAGATGACTAAGGGGGGATCTGACAGAGATCTACAAGATAATGAACAGTGTGGAGAAAGTGAATAAGGAAGTGTCATTTTCCCCCAACACAAGAACCAGAGGTCACTCAATGAAATCAATAGGCAGCAAGTTTAAAACAAATATAAGGAATTACTTCTTCACATAACACGAGAACATAAGAACGGCCGTATTGGGTCAGACCAATGGTCCATCTAGCCCAGTCTCCTGTCTTCCAACAGTGCCCAATGCCAAGTGCTTCAGAGGGAATGAACAGAACATGCAATCATTGATTGTTCCATCTTTTGTCATCCATTCCCAGTTTCTGGCAGTCTGAGTTCAGGAACACCTGGAGCATGGGGTTGCATCCCTCACCATCTTTGTTAGCAGCCATTGATTGATCTATCCTCCCTGGACTTATCTAATTCTTTTTTGAAACCGGTTATAGTTTTGGCCTTAAAAACATTCCCTGGTAGTGAGTTCCATGGGTCGACTGTGTGTTATGTGAAGAAGTACTTCTTTTTGTTTGTTTTAAACCTGATGCCTAATAATGTCATTGGGTGACCCCTAGTTCTTGTGTTATGTGAAGGAGTAACTAACACTTCCTTATTCACTTTCTCCACACCATTCATGATTTTATGGACCTCTATTATATTCCTCCTTAGTCTTCTCTTTGCAACACACAGTCAACCTGTGAAACTCATTGCCAGGCAATGTTGTTAAGGCCAAAAGTATAACTGGATTAAAAAATGAATTAGAAAAGTTTAAAGAGGGTAGGTCTATCAATGGCTATTAGTCAAAATGATCAGGGACACAACTCCATGGTTTGGGTGTCCCTAAACCTCTAACTGCCGGATGCTAGGACTGGATGACAAGGGATGGATCACTCAATAATTGCCCTGTTGTATTGGTTCCCTCTGAAGCATTTGGCACTGTCCACTGTCAAAAGACAAGATACTGGGCTAGATGGAACATTGGTGTGACCAGTATAGCAATTCTATATTTTTATGTTCTTACATATAGATAATATCCACCTAAATTATTCCTCAAATGCATAATGGAATTTACTGCTCTCTCCTAGATCTAAAAAATGTACCATATAATAGCAGAACAAGAGGGGGAAAATTAAAGCATTTTCTAATAACGATTAAGTGTGGTGATAATATATAGCTAAGTTTTTTTCTTTTCAGTCTTAAATTTGCATTAGCCATCCTTCATTTATGTGGTGACATTTTCAGATTGTTTATAGCCAATGGACAGCAGGATGAAAGGCATAAGTGAAATAAGAGGGGAAAAATTGCATAATTAACTTTCTAAATTAATTCATGACCCAGTTTAAGAGGACAAGGAGCGGGTTAGTAATTAATTACGGTGGGAAACCCTGTGGGCCTGTGAGATTTGGAAAGTTTAAACTTACCAGCCAGGTTAAAAGGCTTTCTAAGGGGATACTCAGCCCTTACTGAATCTGGAGTATAACTGATAATCAAAGGCAAAAGAACCAACAAAAAAACCAACCAAACAAAAAAAAACCATTTTAAATGGGTTTCAGAAAAAAAATCTCAAAAGCAGAAATGTAATTAGGAGGAATCCTAATGAATGCTTCCTCAGAATGCTAGAAAGGATAAACAATAAAGGCCAGATTCTTAGCTGCTGTAAAACCATATAGCTCTGTGGACTTCAATGAAGTTATGCTGATAAACACAGGTGGTGGGTCTAGGCCTGAATATTTAAAATAATATTACTTAGGCCCTATGAATTTCATAAAAACCAAATGATTATTAATTAATTATTATTATTATTGTAATAATAAAGTTATGTAAATAGAATTTTCCACTCTATAGAAACACTGTAATTGGGAAAAATAATAATTACATTTCCTACCCATGTAGATATGGATAGATATGGCTCATATTTCAGTCTCCAGAAAATCACTTGATGATGTTCACATGGAGCTCCCAACATTCCTGGTGTGCATGCTAGAATAAAGCAGCATTTGGAATGTGCTCGTCTATATTTGAGTCCTTTTTAAAAGACTCATTTCAGTTATAGTGGGTGCTCAGAGACTACAGAGAGGGGTGCAGTGTAAGAGCTCAAGAGAACTGAATAAAATAGACTTACTGACTTGTTTAAAAAAAATCTTAGCTTGTTGTTCCCTTTCTTCTAGCCTCAGCCTATTTGTTTCTCTGTCCTTAGACTGTCAAATCGTGATGGTTAGGAACCATTTCTTCATGAATGTCTGGAAAATCCCTAGCACATTGTGGGCACCAACATAAACAAACAAATAAACAATAACCCTCATCATATGAATCTGTGAAATAGAATGTTGTTACTGCTCACTGGCAGTATTATGTTTGAAGTGGAGCACATGGCTCACTGTTTTATTTAGTCAGTTCCATATTTGGATCATCTGTTGCTAGATATCAAGATTAATAGATTTCAGCTGACTTTTAATGCCACCTTCTTTTTGCAGCTGGTATTGGCTCTGTGTCTCTGTCTCTCCAGCATTTGGCAAAGTCTCAATCAGAGTTCAAATACAGTCATGTTGGCTGTAATTATACAGACAATCTTTACTTTTTCCCAGTTGTCCTCCCTGGAATATCAAAGATTTAAAAAAAAAAGTCAGAAGAAAGGAAGTGAAAGTGGTACTACAAACTTTTAGAAAATTAAGGGAAAATGAAAATTTTGATCACTGGAGACAGGCTTCTGCTAATGGAATTTGGGTCTTTTTTTTTTTTTAAGTCACGCTAGCTGCGTTCTATTAATGTTCCCTTCGGCAAGTAGCAATCTTCATTGCTTTATGCTTCTTTTTTTCTTTATCATACTGCAGCATTTTGGTGTTAGAAGTTTAAAATTAGATCTTCTTATTGTGCAGGCAGGATGTCCAGTTTTATTCTATCAAATGCCACAGAAACAAAGGGTACAATCCATTTTTCCTGATAGAAGCCAACAGTTCGTAAGAGGTTTGAGATGAGTGTGAGGATACAATTTGCCTAGAGAGTGCCTGAGGATCAAGACAACCTGACTTTCTACGGAATGAGTCTGTCAGCTGGCATCTTGCAGTAATTGCTTCCCATGGCAGGACCTTACTAGCCAAGGGAGGACTGCTCTCGTCAACCCAAGAATCAATTTCTACAGGAGCAGAATGATAATTGTTTGCTAAGGCTTGGGGAACTTGTTGCCAAGTCTGAATTGGGGGCTGGAGCTATGATTGGCACTCATTAACCTGGGATTTGGGTTTGATCATTTACCTTATTCAAAGGAAGGGGGGGGCAGAAGCTCTTTTGTTTGGAGGAAACAAATGAGATCAGCTACAGAATGGGAATCTGAATGTCAAGCCTGAAACCAAATAGCTAGCTTTATTCACTCAAATGGGACCAAATAGCATGCAATGTGAGGTGATTGCATGTTTTTCTTCAAGTATAAATAAATATGTCTTTGGAATTTTGTTCTGAAATATTCTATAGTTTGTTTGTTTTGTCCATTATGGTAACTAGATCATCACACTGACAGCCTGAAGTTGTATCACTTGGCTACATGAACAAAGAAAGAACTAAAAGACACGTCACAAATACAGAAGACTAATTTTAGGCTGCCATACACATACAACAAGCTTTAACTTTCATATACCTTTATTGTCTATACTTGTAAATCCAGTCCACTGCCAGAAATATTTACTATGTCTGAGCATAGTCATCTACAATCGTATCATCTGCCAGTGCTGAACACAGTTTGTCCTGGTGTAACTAACCCCCAAACTATGTTCAGTCCAGGATCAGTTAACATGATTGTTAATAATCCTGTTCAGACATGATAACATTTTTGTAGTGCAGATCAGACACAGGGGGGAGATTTTATGGTAACAAAATCTCTGTCTTTGACCTTAATATTATTTTCCTATTTTCTGGTAGAATGCTACACTACTTCTTGATGCCTCCAGGCTGGTACAACACGTTTTAGTTCTAGATTAGAACAATTTAACATAAATCTTTCTAACAGGTTTAAAGCAGGAGGAGGGCTGGTTATGTGGTTAGGGCACAGATGTGTGCTTTAGGAAACCAGCTTTCAATTTCCTTGCTCTACAAAATTCTTGTGTGACTTCAAGCAAATCATATAGGGCTAGACTTTCAAAGGTAGTTAGACACCTAGTGAGATTTTCAAGAGCACCCAAGAAATGTAGATAACTGAGTCCCATTTTCAACAATGTTTTAAAAAGTGTTAATTACTCAGTTTTGTGCTGCTGAAATCATCTGCATAGGGAATTTGAGGTCTACGGAAATGCATCCATTCAGACCTGACATTGAAGTCATACAGCACACTCAGTATTACTTAAAAGGATGGAACTAACCACACTATTTTGTGTTGCAACTTAAAAACATATGCCCCCTATTTCATAACTCCAATTTCACTGAAACTCTGTTCCTATTGCTCTTATATTCATATGCACTGTTGACCTAACCTCTAGCATTACACTATGACCCTGGAAATGTACCAACTTTTTAATTCGCTTGCTCATGGTTTGATCAAATCTTTTCATTTGCATTGTTTGCATGTGCTCTATTGCTCAACTTTCCATCTACATTTCATATGAATTTAAAATACAGTAATCAGAGCTGTTTGAACTGGCCCACTTGAACCAAGAAAGTTATGTGATTGGCCTTGGTGCAATTTCAAACTCACAAACCACTCATGATTTGCTCTAGGTTTTTTTTCCAGTCTACAAAATTTACCACACCTCACCACACCTTAAGTTGGAGGGATGTTGTCCGGGCTTGCCAGAAGTAGAGTAGCAGCAAGGAACGCTTGAAAAGTGGGAAGCCCAGATGAGAGAAGCCCTTTCTGTACACAGCAGGTGAGGCAGCACTCAACCTCCCTTCCCTTCAGGTGGTAAAATACCAGGTTTGGGCAGGATCTTCCATGGGCATCACGCTAGCTGCTCCTTTTAAGGGGAGCTGGGAAGGAAATTTTCCCTCACCACCAGATTGGCCTAAGTGGAGTGGGGGGTTTTCACCTTTCTCACAGCGGGTTCAGGGAGGGCTTGTTATGGTGAGAAGAAAAGGGGGTTAGACTGTATGTCGCAACTCATTATGTGAGTGTGGGGCGGATGTCCACTGCAGGTACGCCATAGTCATCCAGTGACCAGATAATGGCTTGGTAAAGGACTTTAAAAGAAGGTGTTGGTTAAAGGAACAGAATGGGGGAGAGGAGGTTTGGGGCTCCTATGAATGGTACAGCAGAGAGCCAACACCCCTTTCTTCTAGCGCACCTTACCCCTCTTATGGGAGGCAGGGGGAGTGTGAATGATAAGATCTAGCCATGGGTTGGCTGGGAGACCAGGATGAAAAATGAAGTGGGACTGGTAGAAGCCCCTCTGTAGTTATTGAATGAACATGGAGTTGTCTGCACTGTACACTTGTATCTGCTGGGTAGTCCCAGACATCTAATAGTAAAGTTGTGGCCTGATTAAATGCATATCAAGTGTCTCCTGTCCTTCTTTTGGTAGAGCCGGACACTTGCATAGTAGCTTATTGAGATTTTTTTTTTATATTAGGATAGTTTTTAATTTTATCAGGTTGCGATTCAAGATGAATTTTGAGTTCAAACCTGATTCACTGAGATAGATCACACGATGGAGGTCCTGTGGAAGTTTTCCACTTTCCTGTGCGCGGTGGTGGCTTGACACTCCAATGGTGGATGAGGCACATACATTTAGGGAGCTAGATTAGCTAGTCAACTCAGATAAGCAGAAGGCAGCTTAACTTGCTTTCTAGAGAAAAAGGCTGCATTTACTTGATCTCTGAAAATTCAGCTTAAAAATAATTGTTCCAGCCCCTTTGTCCTTCTGCGTCTGGTAGGCAGTGGCCAATTATACCACCAGTTTTTTGGAATTCTCCAGTTATCATGCACTGCTTCATTATTTATGTTTGAGCTCATGTGATAATTATATCTCAATTTGATATTATGGAAATTAATTTCCTCTTCTAAACATTCTGTTGTTGCATGAGAACTGCATCTTAGTCCCAAATCCAGTGATGCAGCAAGTTAGCATGAATGGACATGAAGTCACTTAACCCAAGCCTTGCCTATGGACTCAATAAGCTTCAGTCATGAAACCCAGCTTTGTTAGAATGGTTAACCTTTCTGAGTGTCACATCCAGCAAATCCATTTAAATTAATTTCACACCAAAAAAATCATAGCCCCCTTGCTAGCCAGTCCTGGAAAGAGTCAGAAATCTTAAACCAAAAGTTCATATTCTTTAAGGAAGAAGGCTTTCAGTCTAAATCATACTGTCTGTCTCTCAGTATATGGACAACCAAATGATGCAATGGTTTTTAAACAAACAATACTTTCTTATGTATTTACCCATATGTCATTTTCTACTCCCTCTGATTAGATCAATATATTACTTCACATAGGATACTGAAGATGACTGATTGTTGTTCCTTATTGTGGCAAGAAAGACTCACACTTAAATTCTTCTCAACATGCATTCAATGCTTCAGATAGTTTATATCAAACAATTAATGCAAAGTTTCCTTTCAATCTGAGAGATGTATTTGATACTTAGTGCACTAGACCCAACATTTTCAAACTTGGATCCTTGAAGCTAGGTACTTAAAATCACATATAGATGCCTAAATGATTATCTTCAAAGGCATTATGCACCTGCAGCTCCTACTGAATTCCAGTGCCTAAGCAGGGATTCAGGCACCTAATTGTAGGATCTAGACCCACAAAAAGATTTAGGCACCCAAATCCACAAATAATGTGATGACTTTAGGGCCTAAGTCCACAATTTAGATTTTCAAAAACACCACTCAGCTGTTGCCTATCCCACAGTTGCCTGAATTCCTTAGACAACTAAGTTTCCACCAGTACAGTCACCATGGCACCTGAAAATCTGCCTACGAGCATGCATACAGCCACCTAAATCCTGACCCCCATTTCTTGTCAAAGCCCAGTGAGCTCCTTAAACTAGACACTCTCCTGCCTATCTCAGCTGCAGGTCCTAATCCACGAGGCATTCTCCGAGGCTGCCTAATGGGCAGGGGGAGGAGGTGATGGTTCTATTTATACAATTATAAAGAAAGAAAAAGTTCTCATGGAATGCAAACTTCTGGCAGCTGAAAAAAATGTTTAACCCCCATAAAATAAGTGTTATCTTACTCCTCGTGGACAAGAGTGTGCAGGGCAGGAGGAAAGGATACATGAATGTATATCATCCTTCACTGCAGCCAGTGAAATGGATCAACTTCTGTAGGATACCACTATGACCACATTCCCCTGAGCTACAGGAGACACTATCTACATCACATGACATATGGGTTAAAGTCACAATGTAGCCTCAAATTAACATCATATAGGTCAACATTTTCAAATTTGGGAACCTCCCTACTTAGCATGCTGGCTTTTGCGAATCCCATTCTTGGGTGAAACTCTCCTCATGCATTGTATGCATAACTGGGTGCATAACTCAGGGCTGTGGATTTCCCTAGGTGGCAAGGCACCTAAAGTTAGGCACTACAATAGTGATTCTAAAGCACCCTTTGTGATCCAGACCAAATAGTTATGCAAGAGCCTATTTATGTTTCCAAATTTTGCATATGTGACTATGGATAGTTAATCTAATTGAATTACCTGCCATAGCTAATTTCTGTCTTGTCATTCTCACTGATACCTGTCCCCATTGGTATAAGCCATCAGCAGGGTAATATTGTAAGGACTGTAAAATAAAATAATATAGGAAAGACTAGGCATATAATTGTTTGTAAATGGCGATGGTCACCAAGAATTTTCAGGATAAAAAAGAGTCTCCAGATCTTCCGTTTTCAGGCTGCTTACTATTGGTTAGATTCTGCCCCTGTTATTTAAATTGAACAGTATCTTGAGTATTCCTGTTCAGAGCAAAGTACTATTCATTCTGAGTAATGGGAACAGAATCAGATCCTGCGTGACTAAATACATTCAGATAACAAGCAAGCTGGAAACTATGGAGTAATACTGCATCTACCCACTTTCCCCCATCACTTGCACAGGGCCTCTGGCTCTGTGACATCTACCCAGCCTGCTTTTGGCCCACCCACAACATCACCTCTAGTCCAACCTATGCTTGCCACACAGAGGGTGTGGCAGCTCTTCTGTAAGGCTACTGTACCAGTGTTTCCCCATCCCAAGGCATAAGTAGTGCAGAGCCCTGCACCCCTTGGCCTTCCACATTGGGGTGAAATCACCCACCGTGTGTTCCCCAGGATTAGTCAGAAAATAATGTTGTATTTCATTTTTAAAAAACAAAAAGTCAGACACTTCGGATACAAAGTATGTGAAGAGTATTTAAATGTTTGGGAAAGGTTTATTCCAGTCTATTTCACTGGAAGGCTGCCAGAGGCAGCTTGGAGCCTGTGGCGGGGAAGTGTTTATTGTGGTCAGTGTGGTAATATCAGAAGCAGCAGGAGCAAAGCAGGATGGAGATGCAGCAGAAACAACTTGATTATGGAAAGTGCAAAAGTCAAAATAATCAGCCTGTGAGAAGTCCAGAGTGAGATGGATACAGTTGGTCTTTGGATAAACTGAGAGCTAATTTAATGAGCTTGGTGGCTGTGAAACAATTTAGCTGTGGCATGGTCTTTGTGCCAGAAACATATAAAGAGGACATGGTGCCCCATCCGAGTACCAAAATAGAGGCTTAAAACATTGATGTTTCTGTCTTCTCTTCTTATATCAAACCTGCATAGTGTGCCAAACCTGTGCCCTCTTCATACAAACCATACGTGCCCTGCGAAATGGTCTTAATGCTGTTTTTCTGCTTCCTTGTAATTTCTTATTTTTTGTCTTATTTTCCTCTTTCACAATGGAAAAAAAAAAGGTTAGATTAGAAAACTTCAATTAAGCCTTTAAAAAGACCATCTGCTGAATGCTGACTGGGGTTTCATGTAAACAAAATGCCTGCGCTGGTTACAAACAAATGATCTTATCTATTGTATTGTGTGACAAATTAAAATTAGATTAAGCCACCTACATGGTACCTCTGCTGAATCTTAAATTTCTTATGGAAACTGAATGTTTGCTGCAAGTATTCATTCGGCCTGATGAGAGCCTCATTATTTTTGTACCAGCAGTACACACTGGGTATAGCATAATCAAAGCCTGGGGGTACGTATTAATTATCCTTTTGAATAGTGATGAAATTTTAAAAAGATCTCCTTTAGGCTCACATCATCAGCAGATGAAACAAAGCTTTGCACAGCTTGTGAGCAGTGGCTCACATGTGTTTTTACATCTGTTCAGGATATTTCAATTTGAAGCGCAACAAGCCAAGTCTGGGATTAAAGACCAGGATAAAAAAAAATCTGCAACAACAAACAGGCCACACCCCTTCCCATCTAAAAGCGGGGGGAGGTGGGAATTAACTTGTTAAAAATGCACAATTCCAATGTTTTGTATTAGTGTTATTTAAAAGAGGGATTTAACATTTAGAGTCTGTCATGTTGTCTACGTGCCAGGGCTGATTAACTGGTCACCTGTTATTGTTCCTTGATCGTTCAATATAGCAAGATTCTAGTTCTGTGCTATTAGCACTAGATGTGATCATGCTAGCACACTGCTGTTTTCCTCTTTATTATACATTACATTAGAATTAAAGGGAAAGGAAGCTTAGCTCTTCTGAATTTGTGCAGATCAGTGTTTTTCCTGCTTACAATAAGAATGAACAAATGATTGGGAGAGAGCAGAGCCCCTTTGCTGAAAGACTTTTATTATCATCTCTGAATTATGTTACAATTACATGGTAATTGCTTTGAATGAATATGAATGCATCAGATACAAAATATTTTAGTTGGCAATGTAGAAGCTGTGAGTGACAGAGAGCAACAAAATGCATGATTTAACTCCTACTGCTGTGATGGGGAAAAACCTAACTGTTCACTAAGGATTGAGATGTGTCAGCCTTTATCTTTGAATCTCCTGTTTGTTTTGAGTGTGTGATACAATCATAGGGCCAAATTCTGCAATGGTAGTGTAGACAAGTTCCACTGCAGGGAACTTTGCCTCTATAAGGACTGCAGGATCAAACTGATAATATTTTCAAGTCTAAATGTCCATTTTTTTTGTTTTCATTCCATTTCTTTCTCTCTCTTTATCACTTGAAAAAGGTGTAAATACCATTAGAGCCAAATTTTAATGAGGAATAAGTAGGTAGAATTAATGGCATTCCATCTGCTTACACTAGGTCTAAATTTGGATCATTATATTTACCTATGACATTAAAAGGTTCATTTACTTTTTGACAATACATAGGGCCAAATTCTACTCTTGTATACACATGCACAGTTCTCAACAGAAGTCTCATGATTCTTCCCATGGAGTTAACAGGATAAATTAATTTTTACTCATTGCCTTGAACAAAGGCTGTACACATATACATGAAGGTTAAATTTGCCTTTAAGCCTGGAAAAAAATACCTTTGAGCTCTTATGATATCAAAAGTATTTTGAAAAGGTGCACAGTAACACACAAACCACCAGGAGCCTGTAAATATATTATTTGAAATGCACAGTTCTTCAGTATGTTAGAATGTTTTGAAGCTGTGTAATATTTATAGATTTTTTTAAAGGCACATATAAGTCACCTGGTGGATTGGGCAAAAAGGAACCATTGCAATCAGGAGGGTAAAAATATCTAAATACATGATGCAAACAAACAAAAAGCATCTTCGTAATAATTCAGTGGACCATTTCAATCCATCATGCTAATGTCTATTAGTGTATATTCTAAAATGAGCAGGATTAATGGAATCATCTGATTGGAATCGGAACCTAAACTTAAGGCAAGGTGCTTTGGTTTGTGCATGGATCTCTTGTTAAAGTGAGTGGAAACCTCACAAGCATCTGAGGACAGAATTTTGCTCACAGGTTGAAATCTCAGGGCTTTCTCCTGTTCCCGTTGGTGTCACTGGTTGTTTTGCCCGAGTAAAGATTGAAAGGAGCAAGCCCATATTTAGTTATGATATATTTTTCATGCAAAGAATGAAGGCTGCTATTATTAAACATTTACAATGCTAATAAGTGGAATAACATACTCCAAATTGTGTGGTTATAGTGAGAGAACAGCTGTTGGCGTTTTTGCCTAGGTGCTGCAAGTCCTATCATTTACTGTTCTTCACAAGATCCATAGCATGAGCCATAAGAATACATGCTTAAAAACATGATTAAAAATAGTTACAACATATGGATAGTAGCCAGTCTGCAAACATGAATAAAAGCTAAACTATTTATTTTTTTTAAAATGTAGCACGGCTTATATAAAGCCTGTAGAATTGAATAATGAAACTTTTTCTGAGTTAGAAATGACAGTGTTAAAAACTGCTTTCCTGTAAAATAAAGTGACCAAAAGTATTTTTTTTTCATATTTATAAAATAGTGCATACAGGCTGACACTTTGCATGCCAAGTTTCAGCCTAAAGCGAATTTTAACAGCTGACTTATAAACCCCTAAAAATAGGGTTTTGTAATGGAAGTGCTGACACAACTTTATCTATCACAGTGAGAATAGCATAGCTATAATTAAAAGCACATAGTGTACTTTGTCTTTGACTAACATAAATAGCTACCAGGATCGCTTGCAATACAGTTTCTTCATGTTACATTGACTGCAGGACAAGGATAAACTAATTTTTATTTTTGCCCACTGCTGTGAATTATTAAAAGTTAGTGTGTCCATTAATTTCTCCACATACTTATATGCACACCCCCCTAAAAATCCCTACAAAGTGGTGGACACAATCCAGCAATTGGAATAGACCATGACACTATTTTAGCACAATACTGAGGTAGAACAGGGTTGGTTTACCTATCTGAATGATAAATTAGAGGTTTGGTTGGCTCCAATTGAAATTAAAATTAATGCCCATTGACTAGTCAAAGTCTTTGGAGTAAAGAAGCCATAAAAATGCAAAGCACTGTTGTTGTTGTTTTGCAGTGACAATTTTTTTTAAATTATATTTTACTCGATAAGTGCTATGTAATTAAACCGAAATGACCAATTTTGATTTCCCAACACATTTCTTCTTTCTTGTTTCTCCTTCCCTCCCCCCATCTACTATGCTTATATGTCCCTAGCCTCTTCCCTGGGAGTTCACTTCTCCCTTCCTCTACCTCACTCTACTTTGCAGGCCTCTCCCCATTTGTCTGCTTCCCCCCAAGTGCTTCCAGTATTTATCAGGTATAGATTCTGTATTCCTTGCACATCTAAAATTCCCATTGAAATCATTGAGCATTTTGGGTACTCAGGGGAAGCAGCATCAGGCTTTTTGTGCCTGTCTCTACTCTCCCTTTTCTGGGAGGCTTTGCAGGTATAAATTAGGTAGTAAAACAAATGTAAAATCCAAGGCCCTCATTCTGCAAACACTACATACATTAATAGCTTTACATGAGTTACTGTTCACTTGCATAAGTGCTTGCAGCATCTGGCCCCTATGTTATAAAGTACTTTTAATTCAACTATTTGGCAAAGACAGAGTAGAGATTGTGCCTGTCCCTGACATGAAAGTACCTCTGTGAGCCACTGGTCGACACTGCCATTTTCCAAAAGCAAAAAAGTGGGTTTTAAAAGACAATTCTTCCAGGAAAGAACATACTCCCAACAGAACATACCCAAGCTGGATACAAGGGGGATGATCCTCGGCTGGTGTAAACTGTCACAGCCCCATTAAATTGCCGCAAGGATTTTTGGAGAAGGATTTAAGAGAGTGAAATGGGAGGTACAGGAAGAAAAGACAACTTCCTAATCAGGATACAATAAAAAGTGGAAAATAGATAATAAAGAAAGAATAAAATAGATAATCAAAGACAGCCAAACATTTTTGGATGAAAAACACCCTTTTTCTAAATGAAATATTTTGTGGAAAACATTGTTTCTTTCTAAATGTCCTGTTTTTTTTTTAAATTAAAGACAAAAAAATGAAAATTATGGGAGGGTTCAAGATAGAAAACCAAATATTTTTCAGTTCATACTAAAAAAAGTTTGTTTGTTTTGTAGTTAAACAGAAAAATGTCCATTTAAAAATGAAAATGTTTCACTTCTTTTGAAATTTTTCATTGGAAAATATTTACCAATCCACTCTAGTGGAAAATAAATATGAAAAAAAATAATTGACAGAGGCATGTTTTTATTGCTTATAATTTAATTTGTGTACAGATCCTTTGGGGATTTTTTTAGGGGCATAATTCTTTTCTTGTATTCCTAATAATATTTACACAGGATAATGCTAAAAATACAATTTATGCTGGGACATCTCTTTTCAGGTGGCTTCGGTGCTTTTATTTCGGCCTCATGCCTAACACAGCCCACCCAAGGCACAGCAATATCCCAGTATAACACAAACTTGGTCATGTCTTGTTGCTTAAATAACACGATAAGGAAATTAAAAGGCTTGCTGGATATGATTTTCATTGTTATGGCATATGTAGCCCTGAAGATTTTTTTTTTCAGTACCTATAGCTGAAAAAAAATCCTCTTACTAAACTTCTTTTGATGTTAATACAAAATACTTATCCTTGTCCATCTTCAGAGATCTCAGATCATGCAGCAGTATAAGCACTTTCATATTTGTCCTAATGTAATACAGCAATAGTGTGCCATTTGTCAGTTCTAAGGCTGGATCAGTGTAAGTTTAATGCCCTCTAGTGGGAGAATCAATAGGTTAAGTGATTTGTCTTCAGATCTCTAATCACTAGTGTTGGAGCCTTAGAGATATGGTTACTACAGACTTAAAAATAAAAAGTGTTACTTAATTCACCAATTTAGTCCTTTCACCAAAATATAATGGGGGTGGAAAGAGAACAAGGCTCTAATTAATACCAAAATTCTTTCATGAAACTGCAGTGCCAGTAGCAACAAGAAAAGAATAAAGAGCACAGGATGCAGTTCGACAACCATGCTGTTTTAATGCAAAAGCATTCAGAAATAGTGAATAAGGCCTGAACCCTCAACATATCACTCATGGGCAGAATCCTGTCCATGTATGGAGCCTTACTGACCTCACTGGGAGTCTGCAGGAGTGCAGGAGTCCGAACATATGCAACAAGTGGTAGCATTGTGAAATTATTGTGCAAGTACTTTGTATGGTATCAATACTCATTGACTGAATATAACATTTCTGTCTGATTCCTTGAAAAAAATGTTGGTTACACATAGGAGTTTGCTTAGTAAATACAGCTTTAGAAATGTGCAAACAACCAATTTTTCCATTTGGGAAGAGAATCAAATAATCAAGAAAAAATTAAATTCAGGCCACTCTGAAATTATTTTTTTTTCAAATTTTGGAGAACCAAAGAACTCAAATCTTTTTTGTTTCAGGTTGAAAGAAATGCTTTGTTTGACCCAAAGGAAAATGTTTTGGCTTTGAGGGATTTTTCTCTTTTCTTTAAATGAAATTGAATTTAAAAAATTAAAATTTGAAATTAAAAGTTGATTAGAATAAGAAAAATGTAAAAACTTGGTTTTGAAAATGTCAGAACAAAACATTTCAGATTATATTTTTCTGAAACAATTTAGCAAATTCAACAAATTCACAAAATATTTCAGTCAACTCAAATTTGCAGTTTTGGGCAAAAAAGTTTTTTCTGACAAATTTGACCCACGTGATAGCCAGCAATAAAAAAATCTGCATTTAGTGGCTGGTGTAGGCAACACAATTGCATAGTGATCTCTGTATTGACATTCAGGACCTTCTTATATTCATTCGCAATTTGTCCTTCACTCCCCAGGCCAGGAAAGGTAAATAAAGTTGGGAAGGCTGACTGATGGGTTAGTTCCTAAATGGAAAAAGTGGCTCCCATAGTTCAGCAATGACCCTATCGAATAAGAGCTGTGGAGGTCAATGAGAGGTGTTCATTCAAATCCTTTAGCTGGGAGAAGGATGATTGTATGGCATATCAGAAGGCCACATAAGTGGAAGAAAAACATATGACAGGAAAAAAAGGAATAAAAAAATTGGGACGAGTTTCTTACACATTGAGAAAGGCAGTACAGCTTCACCTTTGCATCTTCACTCTTCACCTTGCAATGAGTTCAATGGGAGTTTTGCATGCAAAAAGTCTGTGGAATCTTTTTTTCCAAAACAGATTAGCATTAGGAATCATTAAGAAGGAGATCACAGATGAGAGGTTTTCCTTGTGGAATTTTCTGCTAAATTGTTTAATCAACTGGGGGAGGGGAAAGGAGTTGCCTTCTGACTCTGAAAAAGGGTGTGGGTTCCACAGAGAAACCTTAGGTATTCCTCTAGAATCTGAATGGATTCTGAGAGGCCATTTAAACAGGAAAATCCAGCCTTTGCACTGACTCCCTCCCTAAGTCAGTGCACTGTGCTATGTAATGTCTAGGCACTACTGGGTGGGATACAGAAACTGTTTCCACTTTACCTCTGAATTTGATCACTTGCATGGTCTTAAATTAAACCCATAGTGATCTGAGTGGCTATTTTGTGCTTTAATTCCCTTTGCTTTTCCACAGCGGTAATTAAATAAGAAAGAAAGAGTCAGAGATAATTGATTGAACTGATTCCAGAAGAAAATGTTCTCCTGTTCCTCTTTTGCTGTATTTGGTGTTAAAAATAGATCTAGGTGAATACTGCCAAAAACAATTCTATGAATATTCCTTTGATATTTTTTTAATGGATTAACTTCAGCTGTGTTCATTGCCCTTTTGTGTGCACTTTTCATGAACATTTGAACAATCTAGTTTGCTCATGCAAAGAAAACATGAAGCTTGTATGTTTGAATCGTCACAAAAAGTGAAGATGAAATTGGTTTCTATGAGCATTCATACCAGATGCATGTTTACAAGGTTTATGCATATCCAATAAGAGAGCAAGAATGGTGCCATGTGACATATGTGACCAATCAAAACTAAGAATATGGTTCAAGTTCACAACAGATTTTAGGGAGATATCTATTAGAACTGCTAAAAAATATTTTTTCAAAATTTTGATTTATTTTGACAAAAATATTTGCTGATTTTCAACCAGGTTATAGAAAAATTGATTTGTTTTTGAAAATTAGAAATTTTAACTTTTATATTTTTGACCAGCTGTACTATTTAGTGACTGGTGTGTAGTGAATACCTATTTGAATACTTGGTGTTTGGGATTGAGTGTGATTGTCACATGGTATGGCTTCTGTTCCTCCACTGAAAACCTAAACTTTAGAAACAGAGGAAGTGACTGAAGAAAACATTGAGATGTAGGAAACATATTAGTAAAATAGAGTCAAAAAGGAAATAAGCTAGCCTAAGAAAATTTTGAGACATTTAAAATCTTTTACTGTCTTGTTTTGCTCAAGACATAGTTAACAATATAACTGAGCCCCAGATTAAAAAGTAGCTGGTTCCTTGCACAATGGGGGATGGGATATTATTGCTAACCTAAAGCATTAAAAAATCATGAGTCGGGCCATATTAAATAACGTGATCTTTAAAAATAATAAATTTTAAGTTCAGTTTATTTGTCTTCTGGTTTGTGAGCTGCTAAAGTATAGTCAAGTCATGTTTTCAAGCTTTGCTCATGAATTATGAAGGCCAGAAACTTACCTATAAAATATGAATGCTGGGTTTTTTATCATAATCCTGGGAATCCAGGTCCTGGGGCGTTGATAAAAACACGAGATCATATGAGATAAAATCATGACAGCTGGTAGCACTGTGAAATGTGTCTGCAATGTGGAATGTTGTATGAGCCCTAGAATCCCAGTACATCTGCAACTGGCTGGAATGTTGGTGGGCAGAGCCAAGGCACCACCTCTTCCTTGTTGCTGCTCATTCTCATCCATATGAGCAGGAATGGAGATATACAACCTTGTACAGGTTGCTTTTTTTCCTCCCACCCCATGCAGTTACACTGTTCTGAGTAGGCAGCACAGAGGGGAAAAGGAGAGTCTCATATGTTCACTTCATCCACTGAATGGGCATGTAGGATGGGTCACACTCTAGTCTTACAATCACATGACTGATGGTTATTTCCAAAATGAAAGTGTGGCACAAAATGGTTACATGAATGTTTTCAGAAAAGTGAACGAAAAAGGGAGACCAAACATAGTCAGATCAAATCATGTCTGCAGTTTAGAAGTGATTGCTATCTTTGTCTGTTTGTCTGTCTGACTAGGACCTCATTATCACAATATCTGATTCCTACCTATGGGCTTACAGTTCTTTTGAGGCCAACGGGAAATACCGCCATATCACAGCCTCAATCTAAATAAGCATGGAAAACAATTGTTATTTCAGGTGGTGAGATTCCCTGGAGAAAATAACTTTAATTAGTTTATTTTTCTAATTCATAAAAATGCACCCAAACTGACCTCTAGGCACACATGCAAAAACTGTAAAATCAGCTTCCTTCATTAATGAATGGACACCGTGTCAACTAATATGGAGGGGAGGGGAAAAAATAAAACCTCCTCCCCAAATACAAGCAAAACTCAAACCACTTCTCAGAAATAGCCTTTGTAAATAGATAGATCTGGCAACATGCCTTGAAATTCATCAGTCTTGGATGACAGAGAGAATGGATTCCATTGTTGAGAGGTCACTGGCCATATACATTGCCATTCTTTTTTTTTTTAATTTGATTTTTTAGCCATATGTAGTCACTTTTTTTCTTCCTTTAATCTTACCTCCTTTTCTCAATAATTTAAATCCAAAATAATAACATTTTGAAAAGTTGATTGGAGAAGCAGTGTGGCCTACTGGAAAATGTGCAAGGAACTTTTGGTAAAAGGATAAATCAGTAAATCAGAAATGCACTCAGGATGGGAACATGCTGCTTTATTCAATTACTAACAGAGGGTGGGGGGAGACAGGGAACACCCACTAATAAAACCAAGGAAGAGATAGAGCCTGGCTCCAACCCATAATACTCTGAGTAACCAAGTTAACCCCTTTACTATCGCACTGGACTGAGAAATTGAGTCAGGAGACCTGGATTCTATTCTGCTTTCACAGGTGTGTTGCATCAGAGCCAAAATGCAGGGAAAGTATGGGTTCAGAGACATACCATTACAACAGCTAGCACCAATCAGAACAGGGTCCCATGATGCTAGGCCCTATACAAACACAGAGTAAGACAGTCACTACTGTGAAAACTCACATTACTTCCATTTTCATTCGTCTTGCCTTGTGATAGCCAGCTGTACTTGGAGAGAAATATTATTTTCAGCATATGATTTCTTATTCTTATCCACATTAAATTGGCCATTCTGTAAGATACAGCTCTGCAGCGTGCGTATTGAACTAATGCTTGATGGAGCATATGAGAGAACCATGAGTTGCTCACCAAACAACTGAGACCTAGGCTGAGGAATTACCCCATAAGGTCATTTCAAAACTGGACTTGGAAAAAAAATGCTTTAACGCCTGGACTGCACTGTGCTAACCCCGGTTCAACAGCACTGATGCAAGCTACACTGGTAGTCCTCCTATGGGCAAACTCCTAGCTGCTGCCAACATTTTAACACTGTGTTATGGAACCCTGCTCCAAGCAAGCCCAACAGAGAGTGTTAAGGCTGCCAGAGTCTGGCTACTCTAAAGCTCCCAAAATTACTAACACCAACAGTGGGAATTTATTAGAGGCGGCATAAGGAAGAGAGAGGTGACAGGTGAAGTGATCCATATGGACCCAGTCCATCTCCCATTGAAATCCACTGCAAAATTCCCATTGATATTATTCAGGTCAAGTCCTGTATACTTTTCTCATAGAGGTCTCAGAGCCTTAAATAAAAAGTGCTATAGAAGTTCAAATTATTATTATTATTATTTTATCAGCAACTGTGGGTTTTCTATTAGTACCTTCTTGTTTTGCATTAGAAAATAATGTAGCATGGCATACTTTATAAATAAACATATTTGAACATGATGGAATTTCAACTGCTATGTGAGCCAATTTTTCAATATTAAGAAAGAAAGTTTGTGTCTGGGCTTCCCATATAAACCCCTATTTATAACCCTGTGAGGAAAAAATATCCTTTGGGGCTGAAACCTAGTATACAAGTTTGAACAGACCAGGTTCTGTTCAACCTGGAGAGTTTCTGCTGAGATGAATGCAGATCAGTGCAAAATTTCTTTAAATTTTTAGGCTGGGGGGAAATCTGTTTTTCCCTACAATTCTGCTAAAATAGATCTGAGATAGTTTTTTCTTATTGTTGTTGTTGGCAAGGAACAAAAAACACAATGGGTTTATGTAGTTCATTTTTTCTTACTTCTATTTGAAAAAACATAGAAGAATTTTAAAAAAGTCTAACTTGACAAAATTTATGGCCTATGTATATGCATATGAGTGTGGTGGACCCCAGCTCCAGGATTGTGTAATCATATGCTTACCACATGGACAGCTATTTATGCTGTACTATCTCTCTGATCTTGTATTAGCTTTCACACCCTTAGTATCGTTCCCAGACCTGAGGAAGAGCTCTATGTAACACAAAAGCTTGTCTCCCTCCCCAACAGAAGTTGGTCCAATAAAAAAAATTACCTCACTCATGCTGTCTCTCTAATATCTGGGTCTGACACCGTTACAACAACGCTGCGTACAACACTGACAGCATGGCATAGTAACTTCCGAAAGGGAAAGAGAGATTTTATCTGTTATTTATATTTATCCCAAAATAAACATTTTTTTGTTAAAAACTAGCAACATTTGGAACTTAGTCCATCTCAGTGTCTTTTGCTGCTTGTTTATTAATAACTGAGAGACTGATATTGACGATCATTTTTTTCAGCTGTTGAGCATGTTATCTGTTGCGCGTGGGGAAAAAAAAGCATCCTCAAACATTGACATGCATTTTTGCATATGACCTGAATTTGCAGCTGCACGTCAAGTAAGTGCATGTATAAAGTGAAAGTCGTCTTGTGTGCACAAATGCAAGTGTATGCATACAAATTGTTTCTTCCTTAAAAAAGAGCTTTCATAATGGCTGCTGTGCAAGTTTAGTGAAGATATCACCGTATTTAAGGGTTTAAGGGTTGAACGCAAGAAAGGAACTCTACTGAATCAAGATTTCCCACAGATTTCACTGGGATTGGACTGGCACATTGCTAATGCTTCTCAGTTTCCTGCGCACTTCCACAGAAGCCAAATTGATTTGGAAAGAGAGGATCCAGTTTGAGTATGAAGACATCTGTAATCTACTAACATAATATAACCTGAGGACATGTATGCCCTAAAATTATATTAAACTAATATAGAGCAAAGAAATGCACCAGTAACAGGACAGTATATTTCCAGTACCAGCTGAGACCCAATAAATCTGTTCAGTACATGCCACAGTGCCTTAATAGTACTGGAGGAGATGCAGGACGTTTTCCCCCTCATAGTATACTTCTTTGCTGTGCATCACATTGTAAACACTCTTTTAAAGATAGTGGTTTGGTTTTGCATAGATAAGTAATTTTTGTGCCACGTGTCTGTAAATACATCATACTGTGTATGCTACTAATGTGCTACAGAAATCTCAGCCTATTCTAGCTCCCTTCTTCTATCGTGTTAGCATCTGTTTGTGGTAGGCTGAGATGATGAGGTGCTAATATGATACAGTGAAGGAAGTATAATCCCTGAACATTTTTGTGTCACATTTGTATAATATACTACACTGATCTGACCAGACTTTCATGTGCTAGTACACTAAGAATGCTATTCCAGCTCCCCCCTCATCAGTCCTTTGAACATTCGTGAGTGATTTCCTGTACGTATTCCATGTAAGAATGTGCACACATTCTTTTCCTGGTCAACAAAGGAGGGTTTTCTATGGCCATTTGTTTTCAGGGTAATGACATTCAAAAGTGAATTGCACTAAAGAGGGAAATATGTTCAGTGTTGTTCTTTTTTCCTGTGGGTCAGAGGTAGAAGAAATAAAAGGTGCAGACTCTCCAATATACTCAAACATCTATTCAAAAGGCTTTGTGCAGCTGTCGGGAGCAGATTTTTTTTAAATGTTAGATATGAATCTACAGATTGCAGAACAAAAACACAAACTAAGATGTCTGAGTAGTCTGTGGGACATTAATTATTCAAAAAGCTGTATGGACCAGTGGACTGGGTAACAAATTGAGTTGTGAGAAGGCCTGGTTCTAGTCTTAGCTCTGTTGTTGACTTGTTGTATTGACCTTTGGCAATTGTATGTTCTTCCTTTTCCCATTCCACACTTTCTTTGTCTTGTCTATTTAGAATGTAAGCTCTTCAGGACATGCAGGCAAATTATACATTTAGAGTGTATCACTTCCTCTGTGTCTGTACACAGGGCTTAGCACAATGAAGCCTTGTTCTTTCATATTACAGTAGCCTCTAGTTGCTACTGTAATATGAAAAAAACCCAGCACCCCAGCATCTAACAAATAACATAATATAAATAAACTGGATAGTATTATATTCATTAAGTGTAGTAGGCCTCATCCAGCAGCCTTTACTCAGGAAAAGAATCCCATCTAAGAGAGGCTAAAAGAGACAGGTTTAAAACTTCGGAAAGCTTCTCCTGATTCAATGCAGATTTCTCCTGTCTATGCAGCCAGCATGTAAGTTAGACACAAAAACCAGATATATAATTGTGAAAACTGACCTCACCGTAAAGGCTCAGTGGTGGCGGGAAGACACAACTCCATCATGTAGGTAATTAGGAAGTGCAGGCAGGAGCAGAGCGAGGGATTTTGGCACCCTAGGCGCAGGGCCGGCTCGCCGCTCCCGTGGCTCTGGTGGACCTGCCGCAGGTGTGCCTGCGGATGCTCCACCAGAACCACGAGACCAGCGGACCGTCCGCAGGAATGCCTGCGGGAGGTCCACCGGAGCAGTCTGCCGCCCTCCCAAATCCTGGTGCCCTAGGCGAGCGCCTAGGTCGCCTACATGGAAGCGCCGGCCCTGAGTGCAGGCACGATATCTCCCAGAGCTCTGGAGAGCCCAGCTTTCAGAAGGGGTGGTGTGTGCACCTCCTCCCTTGCAAGGGGTCGGGTGGAGTGGCTGGTGATGACCCTTACACCACTTTGGGGAAGCTTTCCTTGACCATTTTTTATTTTTTATTTGAACAACTGGAATATAATCTGCCTGCACGTCTGAGCTCGGAATCTGAACTCCTGCCTTTGTCCTTTAAAATTAAAGAACAACCTCTTTATGAAAGACTGTCATATGTTTACTTTGGACCTGAACCTGCAAGATTCTGAGCTCCTTCAACTGCCATTAAAATAGTGGCCTAGAGATCACTCTCTCTGACAAAAAGCCCCAGGAAGCAGGGGTCTAGCAAAGGAAATCTCAGTGAGGATCCCCCTTATCAAGAACAAGAAAAGGTGTGGCCCCCACCCAGTCTATATGCCCTCTACCTGGTTTGATCTTGTGATGTGCTTAGTATCCTCAACTCTCTTTGGGTAGAAGGAACATGGCATCTTGAGGGCTCCTCAGCACTCTGGAGCCTTAAGTCCCCTATGTGGATACCAGACCCCAGAGAGAGCCCGCTCTTCAGTTGGGAGCATCCCATTGGGGGCAAGGGGAAGCAAGAAGGTACAGAGTGGTACAGAGCATGGGACCCCTGCATGGCAATGAGCAGGGGTGGCCGAGGCATGATGATGGAAAGCCCGGTGAAAGGTTGGAGCTGGGACTGGGATAGGTTCTGTAGAGTTTCTCTACCTGTGCTCCATTGTCTGGGGAGGAAAATTCCTCCCTTTGCCTCTCATAGCTTCACAGACTTCATTCCAGATACTCAGGTGGCCTCTGGGATGTGGGTTGTAGTTGTACTGAATAATTCAAGGAAGGCTAGTGGAGGACTTTAAAGTGTTTTGGGGGGAGGAGATTGTTTCTTTTGATGTATTCAAGGTCATCCATTGGATACTGTGGAAATAACCACACTTTCTGAAACATGAGATGGAAATTAGCTCAATATCTCTGATAGTTCACTGATCATTTAATTGTATATTCAATGTATTTTAAGAACTTTGCTTTGAAATGAGTTTGTTTGCAAAGTCCACCGGTTACTTAATTTTAAAACCGGGGCCTATAGGGGGGAAAGGACATAATATAATTGCTGGGGGTAAACCCAAGTTCTTTTCTCTAACTCTTGCAGCACCGATTCAGTCCTAAAGGCTAGACTTGCTAATAAAAAGCAGTATCCACCTTTCACAACTCTCCTCTCAATGCTGCAATTCTGGCCACTTTGGGTCACCATGGAACTCATATATATAAAGTCCCAATTATTTAAAAAAAAAGGCACACAGAAGGCCCATACATTATACCCAGCTGCTAGATCTGACTTGAAAATACAACATTAATTAATTAAATAAACACATTACAGTGTAGCATATTTGGTAGCTTTAGACTGAATAATCAGCACTTGTGTTAGTCATTGAAGAAAGAGCATATTAATAGCTGGGCTACCTAAGGTGTTATTGTTAAATAATATATGGAGGGGGCTGGTAACATTCAGGCCTATGTTTAGACTGACTCAGAATACTGATATTGTTTAATGTACACACACAAAGTGACATTTACAGTAATCTTTGTTTTAAAAGTGTGGTATATGTTAAAGTTATTACCCGCCAAAACAAATTATCTGGTACCAAGTATGAGGGAGAAGCCATGTTAGTCTGTATCCACAGAAACAAGGAGGAGTCCAGTGGCACCTTAAAGACTAACAGATTTATTTGGGCACAAGCTTTCCTGGGTAAAAAACCCCACTTCTTCAGCTGCATAGAGAAGAAGTGGGTTTTTTACCCATGAAAGCTTATGCCCAAATAAATCTGTTAGTCTTTAAATAATCTGGTGTTACCACCTGTTGGGAGAAGTGAGCAGTGGACACATTTTTCCGTGTCCTGCATGCTGTTCTAACACAACCTACTATATTGTAAGGGAGAAACTAAATGCCAAAAGATACAAACTTGAAGTTTGATTATCCAAGCTAACTGGGGACAAAGGTTGTGTGATCTGTTTAGATAATCAAGTGCCAAGGAAATTACTATTCTAGTATAACAAGTCGAAAGTTTTCAATTTATATTCTGTAAATACATGCAAGACTTCAGAAATTGGTCTTATGTGGCCATTCCTATAATAGAGCAATCCAGATAATTGAGTTTGTGCAGTAAATGAAATACACTGTAAAGAGATAGATTGTAATGTATACAGTCTTTATTGGTGTAGATAATGTCTGCTTGAATGTCTGTTGATAGCTCCACACTGCCTATAGGAAAAGGGACTCATAATTGAAATTTAAAGAGACACAGTTCAGACACGATGTTACCATGGCTTCCCTTAGAGCAGTGTTTCCCAAACTTGACAGGCCGCTTGTGTAGGAAAAGCCCCTGGCGGGCCGGGCCAGTTTGTTTACCTGCCATGTCTGCAGATCTGGCTGATCGTGGCTCCCACTGGCTGCAGTTCGCTGCTCTAGGCCAATGGGAGCTGCTGGAAGCGGCGGCCAGTAAGTCCCTCAGCCTGCACCGCTTCCAGCAGCTCCCATTGGCCTGGAGCCGGCGACCGTGGCCAGTTGGGAGCGCGTTATCTATATATTTATACCAAGACATAAACTTGAACCAATCTGAGCTACTCACCAAGTTATTTCATGACCCATCTAACCTTCTACAGACTATTGTAATGACAAGAGAAAGGAAATTAAATTCACTTGCTTTCTTACGACTTTCTATTTTTAAAAAGCATGAGGGAATTAATATCAGATTATGGATCGATTGGTGTGTTCATGGATGCTAGAGATTTTTTTAATTACCACATAATAAACCAGGGGTCAGGCAACCTTGGCACGCGGCTGCCAGGATACGCACCTGGCAGGCCCGGCTTAGTTTGCTTTACTGCCAGTCGGCAGGTTTTGGGCGGACCGCGGGGCTTCCACTTGGCCGTGATCACCTTCCCAGGCGGGAAGCGCTAGGGCCAAGGGATGTGGTGGCCATGGCTTCAGCCTCCCACATTGGTCTGGGATGGCAATATGGCAGTGGGACCACAGTCAGATAACTGCCGATGCAGAGTAACGAAACTGGTCCGGCGCCAGGGTCGCTATACCCTGGTGAGCCAGTGCCAAAGTTGCCAATTCTGATATAGCTCTGCCTTATCATTAGGTACTTTTTAGAAATTGTCTTATTGAGCATTCTGTGCTGGGCATCAAGGCCTCAGTAAATAGAAATGCTTTCTTTTTTATTACTAAACAAGACTGAATTGAAAGGAGAGTTTTTGGGCTTGCTAGTTCACTCTTTACAAAGTAATCATATTTTTTTCATATACAACATGGTTGGTTTGTGTTGTTACGCAGGTCAGGATGAGCTGTACCCTGACATTGGTGTGATATGGGGAAGTGTGGGCAGAAAGTCTCGGAATGTGAAATCTCAAATATTTGCATAGGCACGCTACCCCATCCAGATGCCGAGCTGTGGGACTGCTTGGTGCAGAATAATGACTTCAACTAGTTGGATTACATTGCTAGCAAGGAACATGGGTTCCAAACCAGTGAAGGAGAGAGGTTGGGAAGGTATTTGTGCTCTGGTGGGTGCAGGCTTCTCTTGTGGAACAGAGCACCGTTGCACGCCTTCCTCTCTCCACTGTGGCATGTCCGAGTGATTTTTTTTTCCCTTAGACTTTATAGTGCTGAGCTGAACTCCTTTGGAGCTAGGTTGCACTAGCACTGGCTCCCACTGCTTATGTGCTGAAATCACAAAAAGAGCTGAAATACTGAGCTGGGAGACGGAGTACTCGTGCTATAGTGGGGGCCTGAGCTATACTGTGGAACAGAGCAGCTGGGTGGAGTGGGCAGTATTGTGGGATGGCTTGGGAGCGGACCACGGGGACGGCTGGTGGAGCGCGACGCGCCTGCAGAGCGGGAAGTAGCCTGTGGGGGTGCTTGGAGCAGCACAGAGCGAGCGGAGCGAGCAGTTTGCGGGCACTGGAGCGTCTAGGATGGCCGCTTTCGGTGGAAGCGGCAAGCAGTTTGTGAGGACGCATGGAGGGCAGTGAGCGGCTTTGGTACAGGCGAGCAGCTTTGGAGAAGGCGGAAGCAGAACCACGGAGAGGCAGGCATGGCCCTGGATCAACGTAAGTCCTTCACCCAGGCTGGGAGGGACTTAACTAGACCTCTTCGCTTCTGGCGTAGCATTGCCAGAGACTTTTGGGTTGTTGGACTTTGGAAGTGATTGGACGGTATAGACCTCAGGGATAAGGACTTGCAATTACTTGGAGGTGGTATGGTTTGTGCTATAATACTGTTTGTCGGTGTTTCCCAATGGATGCCGCATTTGATTCTTCCTTTAAAAAGATTTCGCTACACTCACCGGGCTGCAGTAGAGGGGACGTATGCCTCCAGGCGCCTAGCGAGTGGGTGTGTATGTAGTGTCCCAGGTCACTGGGGGGGGGCCGAGCCGTTTTAGCGATTGGTTATGAAACGACCCTGTACTGAACCTGGGCCTTGTTGCTGGCCACTCAGAGGCGGCAGAAGGGTTACTGTCCATGATACAAGGCAAATTGAAACGGATTAGTCTCGTCTGTGAAGTAACATGGCACATGCAACTCTGTGAACTAGGCAATATACATATAATAGTAATGCGTTTTTTTGCTTTTAGAGCTTATAAGGTACGGAAAATATCAGCCAGAGTACCATTTCAGAAGTATAATCTTTACAGTAATTTTTTATATTTTTTCTTTTCCCAAATTCATTATTTTTCTTTGACTGATAAATTATACAGACAACAGGGTTCAACTAGAAATATGGGGAAATCCTGGCATTCAACAACTCAGCGCAGGACAAGCTCTCTAGACTTTAAGAGATCTACTCCCTGTACATTATCAGGGATAATCCTGTCATGCTTTATTAGACTGTATACTATATAACTATTATAATTATATATATAGATTATACCAGATGGTTTGTTCCAGTACCATTATCGTGCAGTTGTTTTTTTGTGTGTTCTCGTTCTCACCACATCTGGCACGGACTTGTTAATCGGGAGACGTCCGAGCCGGCATGACTCTCTTACTTCGTGTCATCTCAATTGGGTGCAGGTGAAGCATTGCGGTCTTTTGCCCAAGGACCCTACTGGACAGTTGGGTACCACCAGGGGATTGACCCGGTCTCTTTCATATCAAAGGGCAGTTCTCCGACAAGCAGCTATTCTAGCACACACGACCGTATTCCAGTCACAATCCCCACCTGCAGCTAAACTTCACGCCACCTCTCTCCATATGCAGAGCACGCAGCTCATTATGAGGCACAAGATCATCGGAGAAATAGCTACAGCATCTCAATGACCATTACAGGCTCGTGGAGAAGTACATCAGAGTAATGTAGATAGTGCCACAATAGCGCCTCATGACAATCTACTTCACCATACAGCTCAATACCAGAACTGGTATCACGGCTTACAGCCCTGTATTCCTGGAGTATGCTTGGACTATACCGATCACGAAGAAACAATATGTTACCGCACCCGAATGAGGGTGAGGATACAGCAAGATGACTCGAGAGTTAGTCAGTGGTGGAACATCGAAGGGTGTAGAGATTAAGGATTAAGATCGCTACTGAAACAATACAAGGGCCTGACTCCTCTGAGCCACTCGACTGCTAACAATAGGCCACAGACTGGCTACAGGCTCAAGGAATACACTGAAGAGCATGAGGCTCAAAAGAAGCTACTGCCCTGTTCTCCAAAGACCACTCAAAGATGTACTCCAACTGCAGTGCACACCACCAATAGCAGCATGACGCCACCAGCAGCAGAAACTGAACAATACTGAAGACTAGTGGAGAGAAGATCTCAAACACAGTGCAAAGTGGGTGCGGACCTGAGAACAAGCACGCACTCTCCGAACAGTTAAACTAGTCACCATCAGTAGACACATCAGCAGCGGTCCAAGACTAGAAGAGCTGGACAGCACCTGAAGCCAGCTGATCCACACTTACTGCTAAAGGACTAACAGCAGTGCAGAAATCCTGCAGCACAGATGAACCAGCTGCTGGCATACCCAACCCTGAAACTGGCTAACCAAGGAGGACAAGTGCTGATCATTGCAATACCTTGCAAGGAACAGAGACTGTCCACAACTGCCTCCTCACAACATGGAAAGTCATTCAGGCATCATAGCCACAAGCTCCACGGACCATTGGGCCAGTACATGAGCACAGTTCAGAAGGGCATGGGGAACAACACCAGAGCTCAACAACACGTTGCTATAGAGATAGCGCAGCTCGCCAAGACTCAGATCTGACGACCAATCTGAGCACAGCTGGATGGACTCAGGACAGCCTATGACTTCAATTCGCACAGTGGATCTGTGAATGTCTGGCGCTTACAAAGTCAACAGCCACTAAGGACCTTCATCAAGAATCAAGAGACTATGAAAGACAACACTTGGCAAGTGACTCAAGGCAGCTTGCACAACGTGAGCCTCAATGTGGAATTACAAGGGATGCCACTGTCCCCGCTGCTGTTTGATAGGTCTAACCCCTCGGCCAGATATCAAGGACTGATAATGGGTACAGGTTTCAGGAGTGGAACGACCATCCAGCCACCTCCTCTCATGGGATGTACACAAGCTTATGCTAAAGCATGAACGAGAATCGACTCGCTATCCACCTGACGGGATCTACAGTGAGGATATTCGGGAGTGTCATTCGACTGGAGAAGTGTGGCTGGTGGGTACGTGAAGAGAGGAAGGTAGTCAATGAGATGGGGGGAACTTACCAGTGGGCCACATAGCCCATAAACATACAACAGACTAGCTATATAGTACCTTGCGTCCCCACAGTCACATGCGAAACCTACATGAGGAGGCAAGGAAGACAGCAAAATCCAAGTAGCTAAAGGATTAAGGACAGGTCTGAAGCAGCCGCATCAAGTGACGGAAACACATGATCCACGCCTATCAACAGATAGCCCTGCGGTCACCCTCAGATACCTGCGGTTATGCTGAGCTGCGCAATGAGACATTGGAAGCTGCCGATGTTGCAGGACCCGGAAGCTCTCGCATGCTGAGGTGCCCCCAAGTCCACACCCAGAGACTGTATACAGCCGAGAAGAGGGCGGGCTTAGTGAGCGTCAAAGCATTGTCCTGGACGAAACCGAGACATCCAGGAGCATTCAGTAAGATGGCCCCAAGATAGCGCTGAGAGATTGCGGAGGCACAGCAGAATGGAGGATGACCAAGCAAGGACAGTCAGCAAAGACAAACCTGCAATGGAGAGTACATCGACAGTAGTAGCGGTGCTGATCATTGGGGATTACATCTCAGGGCGGAAAGGGCTGATATAGACGCATTAGGACTGATCTAGCAGCCGGAACAGGCACTGAACCAGATCATTGAAGCGGTCTAACCACGACTAGAGAGACCCCAAGGTGCAGGACTGTTGCAGGAGAGCTCAGGAGCACAGCACAATAACATAGTGGGAGTGGGAAGATTGCACGGCACGGAACAGCTACATGACGGACACACGATGTCTGGCATTGTGTTACAGGAGCACTCGCAAGGTGATTGGGCCTACCTCTCCAGACAGACGGGAGTTCACAGAAGGTTGTGGAGAATAGCAGGCTAGATTCTAGGGATTCCAGATCCAGCATGGACATGGTAGGTACCGGACATCACCAGAATTGTGGTAATAGACAAGGACCAGCAAAGTCAGGTGGTAAAGATATAGCAGTGCCAAGTGAAAGCAACATCAGAAGAGGATATAGAAGCTGGAGACGTACATGGCTAAGAGGAACTCAAGAGGATGATGAAAAGTGCTAGGCCAAATGTGTCCAGTGGTTGGTAGGAGCACTTCGGGTGTATCCTAAGTCTGGTGAAGTGGCTTCCAACAGATCCCAGGAACAACATCAGAGCTCTCTGTCCAGAAGAGCGCAGTGCTAGGAACAGCTAAGATACTGCGCAGGACCCTCAAACTCCCAGGCCTCTGGTAGAGGACCCGAGGTTGAGGAAGACACATACCACCCATAGGGGTGAGAGGGGAATTATTATATATAGAGAGAGAGTTATAGTTATAGTTATATATATATAATGTCTGTATATGTGTATGTATATGCGTGTGTGTGTGTGTGTATAAATTCCCCCCATCTGATCTGTTTTCAATACATTATCCGAGGAAATTTATCTACCCAGACATGCTTGTGCTGATTATTTTTTCTTTCCTGTCCATCTATAAACATTTTATTTTATCCACTTGCCTAATGATTCCATTGACAGGTGACTTCAAAAGATTAGAATCAGTCTTCTTGTTGTACAGGATGCAAGAGGATCTGTCACATTCATCTAGCATCCCTGCCATGAGCCATTTATCGCAACAAAAGGCACTATGTTAACGACACAGCTCATCATCAGTCAGTCCTGGTGCAGGAGATGTCAAATCCATTGCTGAAGAACACGGATAATTTGGTCTTTGCTTTTTGAAATGGAGAGATGGCAGGGGCTGTGAACAAAGTCATTGGTAAATTGGTTGATGATTCCCTGCTTGTCTTCATAGAAAATCCCTACTGCTGACCTCTTTTTTTTGGAAGGCCCCTTGGTTTTAATAGACTTGGATATTTTAGTTTACTTCACATGTCAAATTTGAAGAAATTTTTATGTATATATATATATATATATAATTCCCTGTCCTACTGGGAGATGCTGCTTTCATGATGCTGAAGTTTAAAGAGCAGAGATTGGGGAAACTGAAGATAGTTTTATAGAAGTCTTAAAAAGCCTATGAGTCTGTCTGCTAATGACCTATTTCCTTTAATATTTTGGTCTTTCTATTTGTAAGTTTAACACTAACGTTAGCAAGAAAGCAGCTGTCAGTTCTACAAGGGGAATGATAGTTTTACCAAGTAAAAACAGCAGAGAATCCTGTGGCACCTTATAGACTAACAGACGTTTTGGAGCATGAGCTTTCGTGGGTGAATACCCACTTCATCAGTAGTTGAATTTCACTATGCTGTAACTAGAAGTAATTGTACAGAACTCTCAAGTACTTTTTGCTAGTCTTTTCCCTTAAGGACCGTATTTTTTTAAGGTTATTAGTGTCTAGGTATTGGCAACTCCTTTGTTAAGTCATGTGCACTTTCTTAATTGGATTACTGAACAAAATGGAACCTTATTCTCCACTGACTGCTCTGTGCATTTTTTAAAAAAAGATTTGAGGCCTGATGCAAAACTCATTGAATGCAATAGAAGTCTTTCCATTGACTTTATTGGTCTTTGGCTCATGCCCTGGATGCATTCAGCGTCCAGAGTTAATGGACTCATGCACAATAAGAACCCATGATTTATAGATCTGTTGTTGAATTACAAAATTAGGGCACAAACCTGCAAATGCTTAGACACATGCCTTATTTTAAGCATGAAAAGTCCCACTGACTTCATTGAGACTTAAAGTTAAGCATGTGTGTAAGTGTTTGAAGGATCAGGGACTTAATAGCTAAATAGAATAATGATAGATGCAATATATCTGCACTCTGCTATAGCATTTGATATATGCAATATAGTTGTAGCCGTGTCAGTCCCCAGATATTAGAGAAACAAGGTCCAATAAAATATATTACCGCACCCACCCTGTCTCTCTAAAGCATTTGATATGGAGTCTCATGAAAATTGGAAACTCAAAATTAATTCAGTTTGATTTGAATTTACATGCTGGTCTGTGGTTTGAAAACTGTTCAAAGACTATGACAAACAGTCAAGTTTCAAGTATCGAGGTTGCTTCACATGTCTAGTGAGGTTCCAAGGGGGTGTGTATTAGGTGTTATTTATTTTAAGTGTCATTAAAGAGATCTAGAAGAGGAATTCTTTCAGTGAAAGCCTATTAATGGAATGTTAAAGACCACATTTCAATTAAATTAACAGATGATACTACATTGGAAAAAGTTGCAAACAGTAGCTATCACAGAGAAATAATAAATAGGGGCATAGACAGAAAAAAAGATTCAACTTGCAAAAATGTGATACACATACCGAAATATATTGTAATGAAAAATATAGATAGTCAAGAAACCAGTAATTCAGAGATGCTTTGGAGTGACAGCGAATAGTTAAAAAGCCCTACATCACTTTGTACTACCTGCACAGAAATCATGTCATGAACCTTCTTTATATGTTATCTGTGTGATGATATCTTGCACATTTTATGCATTTACTGGAATCTCTCAATCAGAATGATATTGAATGATACATTGGATGCATGTCAGAGAAAAAGAACAAAAATTTTGTGAGGGTTGGAAGGCCTAGTTTACAAGAAAAGATTAAAAGTTAAATGTGTAAACAATGACTATAAGAGGAAAAGATAATGGTTCACCAATATCTGAAGGAAGGAGGAGTATTATTTTGGGCAGTAAAAGACAGCAGAACTACAGACAATGAGCTGAACTTAAAAAAGAGTAAATTCAAGCTGAAAATCAAGAAAATATACCTGATGGTAGCTCTTTGTGTCTATAGTATAGTATTCAAAGTAATGTAGAGAAAATCCCCATCACTTGGACTAGTTAAAACTCTAATCCTATATTACCAGGGAGATGGATTACATTACTCCCCTTTAAACGTTTATTCTGTTTGAATGATTCTACCTCTTGAGAGAATCTCACTGGTACCAGTAATATCTCTCAACAAAGAAGAAAGTTTTTAAGTGTGACCGTATCTTCTCCATCTCTAAGTTCTAGGATTCTTTGACAAAGATAATTCATTTTGTTAATCACTTTCCCCCGACGTATATAGAAGTGTTTCTCCTGCCCCCACCCTGATAGCTCTGAGGTATTCTTGGCATCACTTGTTCCATGGCATTGGGTAAAACTATACAGATTTTAACAGAAGAGGTTCATCTTAAATTCTGTTCAATAACACAATAATGAAGTCTCTCACTGTTGCCCAGTTTCCCCAAAGGGCAGTATGATTCCTGCAAGACATGCCCCTTGAGCTATAGAATAGATGCAGCTGAAGACAGTGCATATTGGTCACACCATATTTTAGAGCGATCAGGGAAGGACCTACCCCATTGGTGGGTAGACTGTCTTGAGAAGAAAGTATTCTATGATTGCCTGTGCCTTGCTAGTTGCAGTTGGAAATGGTATTAATGAAAGCTGTTGAGTAACTTGTTCAAACCCTGGAGACTGCTCTGTTGCCTGAAACCACAAAGAAAAATGAGCCACAATTTGAAAATAAACAGGCCATACCTGGGATGAAGGACCTCAGCAGGAGGTGAAGAAGATGACAAAACAAATTGGCACTTCTGACAGGATTCAAACAAAATGAAGGAAGACATGTTTTAATTGTTTAGGAACATGACATCAGCAAGAGCAGTGTTTCTTTAATAAGCTTCAGTCAGAGGGTCTGTATTGCTACCAGATGCTAATGGAGTAGGAAAACATGAGTTCTGTCTCTGCTGGTTCTGTGAAATTCCAAGTGGCCATGATAGGTGGCACAGAGACATCTGTGAGGCTCCTGATTGTTTGTGTTTGGATTGTAAGCTATAGCTTTAAATGTGGTGGATGTTTCATGGTCTTGGTTGCTGGCTAGAGGGCTCTGGAGCAAAGCATGTGAGTGGTCAGGATGGAAAGAGCCAGCTTAAAGCAAAGTGAGGTGAGTTATGCCTCTCTGCCTTAGGTGGCAGCCTGTTTTCTCTTTCACTGTTTTGGGATTCTTGTGTGTGTTATTGTTCTGAATTCTAAGAAATAAAGTAATATTACATGGTCACTTTCTAGCAAGAGTATTTATATTTTTTATCTAACTTCTGTGGGTGTATTCTGTCAACATAACACAAACTAAGAGCTTTCTGCTGAAACCTGTCATGTCCAAGGGGATGCTAGCACCTGGTGGTCATATGACAAACACATAAGCCAGCATTTATAGGACCCGATTTATCTAACCTAATTTTAATTAAGATAGATCTCTATTTTGCTGTCTGACATTTTCTGGTTTTCTTTCTTTGTATGTAATTTAATTATCTTCTTCCTACTAGGAACTTCTGATTGATCCATTACTATATTATCTATGATGCCATATACCACGGTGATTGGTGCATATATGCCACGTCTTCCCTCTGTGTCACCTAGAAGAAGACTGTGACGGAGTTCCCAGGATGCAACCTAGACTAGTTTGTATGTGCCTTAATCCAGCCTTGGCCATGTCTCAGGATTGTTTTAAAACATGGCATGCTGGGATCTGATAGCAATACTCAATGTAGTGTAGACCACTTTTCCTTACTACAGTAATGTTTTTATTAAATTAACACAAAATCAATATTGTTGTTGCACAGCGATAGGATTTAAAAATAGCAAATAGTAGTTTCTTGCTAGCTAGATAATGGTGGGTTCCAAAAAAGAGACAAAATGCAGTTGGTGGATTGCCTAAGTAAAAAGTTTGGGAACCACTGTCTAGGAAACATCACTATTAAAAGCACAATAACCAGTGCTGGTCACACAACTTATTGAGCCATTAAAACTGAAATGAATAGCAAACAACTAGACTTAGTAAAAGCATGCCTACAACTATTTTCTGTTCTTTTATCCCTTCTAATGTATCTGATGAGTGACAAAAAAATAGTGAGCATTTTCCTCATTATCCTTCTCTTTTCCTTTTCTTGGCTCAAAGGTCACCCCCAAAAACACAGTTTGCAGCTTATACATTATTAGTTCCTTTTTATGAACGTCAGCTTGACATCAACAGGAGAGGGATATTTTTCTTCAGTAAGTGACTACTAAGTAATCAGGAATTAGTGATGCCTGCAGTGATTAGACTGATTAAGACCTGCTAAAAGTAAAGATCTCATTGGATCTATACAAATAAAGACCTTGTCTACACTAGAAAGTTATACTGTTATATCAATATAAGGCACCTTTATACCAGAATAACTGTGTCCACACTAGGGCTTCTACGGGTATAAATATGTCAGCAATGGTATGTCTGCACTACGAAATTAGGTTGATTTTATAGAAGTCGATTTTAGAAATCAATTTTATACAGTCGATTGCGTGTGTCCATGCTAAGCACATTAAGTCAGCAGAGTGCGTCCTCACTACCATGGCTAGCATTGACTTACGGAGTGGTGCACTGTGGGTAGCTATCCCACAGTTTCCACCGTCTCTGCCACCCATTGGAATTCTGGGTTAAGCTCCCAATGCCTGATGGGGCCAAAACATTGTCACAGGTGGTTTTGGGTACATGTCGTCAGTCGCCCCTCCCTCCGTGAAAGCAACTGCAGACAATCGTTTCGTGACAGACAACAGGGTGATTAGAAGAGCACAGCAAAGAGTGTGGCGCATCAGAGAGGCTTTGAAAACCAGTTTCATGACTGACCAGGCTTCGGTGTAACAGTTGTGTGTGTTTCTCCTTGATGCAAACCCACCCTCTTGGTTGATTTTAAATCCCTATAAGCCAACCACACTCCCCCCTTCAAAATAAAGTAACTATTGTTTTAAAACCATGTATTCTTTCTTTATTAATTAAAAAAAAATGAGATAACAGGTAGCCTTGGTGAAGTGGGGGAGAAGGGAAGGACAAGGCCACGTTGCTTATTGTAGCCACACAAAAATCAAACTGTTTGAATGACAGTCTTCTGTTGCTTGGGCCATCCTCTGGAGTGGAGTGACTGGGTACCTGGAGCCTTTCCCCCCCGCCGCCACCTTCTTGGGCATCTGGTTGTGAGGAGGCTATGGAATGTGCGAAGGAGGGTAGGCGGTTATACAGTGGTTGCAGTGGGGGTCTGTGCTCTTGCTGGCTTTCCTGCAGCTCCAACAGACACTTCATCATGTCTGTTTGCTCCCCCATTAGCCTCAGCATTGCATCCTGTCTCTGCTCTTCATGCTCACTTAATTCTTTCCTTGCCTCTGCCACTGAATGCCTCCATGTATTAAGCTGTGCCCTATCAGCATGGGAGGACTGCATGAGCTACGAAAACCTGTCATAGCAAGTGCATTTTTTTCATCTTATAATCTGTGATAACCGCAGGGACGGAGATGATAGGGGGATTATAGAAACATTCTACGCTCTATGATTCTGGAGGGACTGTCTGGTCACCTGTGCTTCTGAGTTCGCCACGCTGACCAAACAGGAAATGACATTCAAAAGTTCTCGAGACTTTTCCTGTGTACCTGCCTAGTGCACTGGAGTTCAAAGTGCTGTCCAGAGCGGTCACAATGGAGCACTCTGGGATAGCTCCTGTAGGCCAGTACCGTTGATTTGCGTCCACACTACCCCAAATTCGACTCAGCAAAGTCGATTTTAGCGCTACTCTCCTAGCCGGGGAGGAGTACAGAAGTTAATTTTAAGAGCCCTTTAGGTCGACAGAACGGGGTTGGCTTTGTGGACAAATTCATTTTAAAATCGACCTAATGCGGCTAAATTCAACCTCACCCCGTAGTGTAGACCAGGCCTAAGAAGTCACATGCCTAACTGACATAGTTATAAGGGTATAAGGGTCAAGCGTAGGCCAGCCCTAATTACAATTTGCAAATTCATCTCTGGAGTAATTCCATTGACATCAGTGGAGTTGCATCTGTCATAAACAGATAGCTAAGGGTTAATGTCTCTTTTGCCTGGAAAGGGTTAACAAACAACACCTGACCAGAGGACCAATCAGGAAACAAGATACTCACAAATCTCAAGGGAGGAAGCCGTTGTTGGTTCTGGTTGGGTTTGTTCTCTCGGGTCCTGGACAAGACTAGAGTGCAATCCAGGTTTCTCATTCTCCCTGCTACAGTCTTATCTATTTCAGAATAGTGAGTAAGTAAAAAGGTGTTATAGTCTTTTATTTGTTTTTTTTCTTGTGTGCAAATGTGTAGTTTGCTGGAAATTTAAATTGTATTTTTTCTGGATAAAGGCTGTTTATCATTTTTTATAACTATAACCTGTAATATTTCTCTTGAATTACAGAGACAATTTTTTATGTTTTTTCTTTCTTTTATTAAAAGTTTGTTTCTTAGACTGTGTGATTTTTTTCCTAGTAAGGAACTCAAGGCGGATTGGTCTGTTGATTCACCAGGGAATGGTGGGCGGGAAGGGGAGAATCCTCTGTTATGTTAGATGTCAAGGGGTTTGAATTAAAGTATTCCAGGGTAACCTAGGGAGGGAAATGGTTTTTTCCCCTTTGTTGTGAGACTCAAGGAATCTGAGTCTTGGGGTCCTCAAGGAAGGGTTTTGGGGGACAGAGTGTACCAGGCACTGGAATTTCTGGTTGGTGGCAGCACTACAGGATCTAAGCTGGTAATTAAGCTTAGAGGATTCATGCTGGTACCCATTTTGGACGCTAAGGTCCAGATTTGGGAATTATACCATGACAGCATCAAGTATGAGTTTGGCCCAATTTAAAAAATATATAAATAAAAAGGTTTTAGTTAGATACACAAAAGGTTACGCTTTTCGCCCTCTACCCTGTTGTTCTCATTTAACTTCCTGAGAGCCTTTTTATGGAAATGAGAGTCAGAGAGCTTAAGGCCAAAAGGTATCACCAGATCATCTAGTCTGATCTCCTGTGCATCACAGGATTACAGTTGTAAGAAATTCATCATTTTCGTTTTGTGGAATTTTGTGGGGGAACTATTAATGATTTTATTTTATACATGTTGCAACTCCCTTCAGGTTCCAGTCAAAGAACTCTTTTTGCTTAAAGACATGTAAACTCATGAATTCTCATGTTTTCAATTCAAAAGCTATCTTGGCTTAAAAGAAACCTAGCCTATCTCATACATATTATCTAGCAAATAGATTCTATTTCGCTTAAAAATGAGGCCATTTTCTCTGGGAAAGAGGGCAGGTCACAATACTCATGACAATGAGATTCTCCATGCTACTGGGCCCATCTCTGAGGTCAAAACAAAATGCAATAAACCTTGAATTTAAACAGTTTTGCATTTAGCTATGAATATTTCAGCACCTCTAATGAGAACAATTGCATGTTTGTAGAACACTTCGAAATCCTCAGATGAAAGACATTAAGTGCAAAGCTTCATGCTACCACTAGAGTGTTAAAAATGTGGCCACTGAGGTAATTAGGAGTAGGATCAAGCCTTATTATTGTTTGAATAATCTGTTGGATTCTTAGAGGCAGGACTGTGCATAACAAGAGTACTATTAGTGGCTTTTGTTAGAAAGAAGTTGCCGGATGCCTGAAGCAGTACTGCAGAGCAAAGCCTCATAACTTTGACCTTGTTTAAAAAGGGCTCAGTCGTAACTTCCTCTGTGAAAAATCCATGGTAGGAAGAAAAATTTTGAAAGGTTCCTGTTGCAGAGTTTCCTCCACATTCTTTCTATGGGGTAAGGAGGGTAGACTTACCTCTCCTTAAATGAATTGGGGGGTTGACAACCAAGGATCTGCAGTGATTGGGGTGAATCATGAAAAAATCTGCTGAAGGCATAGAGCCACCAATGCGGAGTCCCTCTACTTCTGCACTGGCTCCTGATCTCCATTGGAACAGTGCTGATGGTGACTTTTCAGCCTGTAATTGTCCCAGGACCCATTTTCAGAGGGTTTCCCCTGAGTAGAGAAGCCTCAAAAGAATTTTAACACAGCTTCCTTTTTGAGCATTCCCTGTGAGACTGGTGGAATGAGGATGCAAATTCCCTTGATACATCTAGGCCAGCTTTCTTCCCTTCCTAATCATGGAAACCCAGACCTGTGAAAGCTCCTTCATGGTAAGTAGGGCACAGGGGAACAGTGGTAGTTGTTCCTTTTAGCATGTGTGGGATGAGTGGAGAATGTGTGGGATGAGTGGAGAATGTGTGGGATGAGTGGAGAATGCCTTGACACACAATTCTAGGGAGTACAATTCACCCAAAATTCCCTCCCCCTCCAAAAGAACCCGATACAAATACTCTTGAATTTTTATTTTTTAAATTCTGTATTTTGGGGAAAAAATAAGTTTCATGAAACATTTCCCTCTTAATTTAAACCCATTGTTTTCCAAGGGAAATTTAATTTGAAAAAGAAAATGTATTTCTTACTAAGTGGGAACAAGTGCTATGCAAACAAAGAATCCTGTGTAAAAGTAATTCTTGTCCTGCTGATAGGACAACATTGAGGATAATAAATAAACAAATAAACCAAAAATGTAGCATTCCAAAACATGTGTTTTGCCAGAACAGAAAGAAATTTGAACCTAAAGAATTTGTGGGCTAGATCCTCCGTTGGTGTAAATCAGTGTATTTTTTTGACTTCAAAAGAGTTACCCATGGCTGAGGATCTGGCCCTTATATTCTGTTTTAAATACAGAATTCATGACTTTCCAATAGGTTCTGAATTTGCCAATATGAATGAGCCATTTCCATTGCAGTCCATTTCCAATATGCTGAGTCAAAACATCCAAGGTACGACCTGAAAAAGGAATGTGAGTAAATGCATGATGTCTCTGAGAATAGGATGAAAAAAACCAAGTGCAATACATAGGCATGTAAAGGAGAGGAAAATGCTAGCTTCACCCTACAAAAGGTTGGAGAGAATCCAGTTCATGAAAACTGCCTTGTGAGTCAAGAAGTAGAGACACTAGAACTTGTCTCCCTAGTACATGTGTAGTATTTTGTATTAATGGACACATTATTAGGGCATTACAGATCAACTGGGATGGCCTTACACATACAGAGAAGTAATTTACTCCTTGACTGGTTCCATTCATTTCAGAAAAGTAGTGTAGCCTAGTAGCTAATGCGCTGGATGGAGACTCAAGAGACCATGGTTCTGTTCCCACTTGTGCTGTTGGATGACTTTGACCAAGTCACTTAATTTCTCTGTAAAAGGGGCTAATGATGAGATATACTGATTATTACTATATTGCAAAGTGGTACACAGAGTGAGTTAGGCTGTTGCAAATTGGCCATTAAGTTGCATTTGCTTTGCTGCTGCAGTGGGCACTCTTAAAATGTTTTCTTTTACCTTTTAACTCTTGGATAAAATATGACTGGTACTAGCAGTATTCCCAATTTTAAGAACAGGAAACATCTGCTTATGCCAGTAACAGCTTATCCCAAAGCTCAAAAGGTAAAAGAAAACGTGTAAAGGTTATCCACTGTAACTCATATGCCTTGCATGCCAGGAAAAATCATAATTATATTGGGCCAGATTATGATGCCATTATTCACGTTTGGTACTACTGTATGTTACAGTTCAGAAAAACTGCATCTGCATTCCCCCTCCATGATCCAGAAATGGCACCCATTCTCAGACTTCCAGCTCCCCAGCCATCACCTGTCTTAGGCAGAGACCTGTGTCTGTCTCCCTTCTGACTGAGATATTTCCAGGCTGGGCAGTTCCCTGCCTCCACTGAGAACTCCCCAGCAAGTCAGACTGCCTAAGCAGGCCTGCTATGCTTTTATCTTTTAAGGCTACAAACATTGTAATAGCCATGGTGATAAGTTACCACACAGCTCTTTCTAAGCAAGTACATTTATTGTTAAGATAAAAACATTACAGAGAAAACATATTAAAACAAACAAAAAAGCCTATATGCATGCTAGTAAGCTTACCAGAGATCGCCCCTCCACTCCCCATCTCCAACAAGGGTTCTGATCAATATCGTCCGTTCCCTTGGTCTGAAGGTCTTGTCCATTTGCTGGATCAGAACAAAGGCCCCGGGTCAATTTAAAATAAGGTTATTTATTCAAAAGTCCTTCCTTTTGTCTGTTGGTGTCTAGAGAATCCAGTTTGAACCAGTATATGCAAGTCTTTCCAGGTGGTGGGGCCACTCTGGAGATCTTACCACCTGAGTGAATTTGCCTAATCACCCACACTATTCTTAACTCCCAGAGTGCTGTTGGTTCCCCTCCCCCATGTAATTACATACAATCCCTGGCCCATAGTGACACATAAACTTAATTCAGTAAGATCTCCCAAAGATATTGCTGGATATTGCCATATCTGTCACTCTGTACTTTGTAAATACAGTATAAGCCCTATTATCCAAATAGCATGGGGGGATATGGAATATATTTAGATAATTAGAAGTTTGAATAATTGAACCATTCAGCAATGGGATGGCTTTCTATGTGCCCAGAGGCTTGTCCTCTTCCTCTCAGTCCTAGCCCGGGGTCTCTGCTGTGGGCTGCTCACTCGCTCCCATGAAAGCAGGACTGCAGATGGCTCCCTGTGCTGCTGCAGGGCTGGTGACACCCAATCCCTGCAGGTTCAAGGGGTGCGTGCGGCGGGGTGGAGGAGGCTGTGGTCCAGGCAGGACTGAGCAGAGACCTTTTGGTCAAGACTCTGCTCTGCCCCACCAAGACAGCAGCCTTCCCTGCACCTTGTTCCTGCAGGGATTGAGTGTTACCAGCTCTGCAGCAGCTCCACTTTCACAGGCCTACTCATTCACTCCTGTGACGACAGGGCTGCAGATGGCTCCTGGTGCCACCACAGGAGCCATTCAGCAGCAGGGTGGCCTCCCACTCAGCCATGGGCTTGTTCTCCTCCTCACAGTCCTCACCAGAAAAAGAGATCACACTACAGAGGGCTTGTATCTCACACTGGGGGACAAGGAAGAGATTTGGATAATGCAAAAGTTCGGCTAATAGAGTTTTGGATAAATGAGAGTACACTGTAGTCCCATCGACTTCAGTGGGACTTCATGTGGAGTAAGTTACTGCTGAAGAAGAGGACTGCAGTCAATTTTCAGTATTTCACAAATGTGCCAGTGCTCTAGACACAGGTAGAAGTAATTTAACATAACAAGAACATTTCAGGCCCTTATTTGAAAACAATAATATACTCTCCCAAACCTCCACCCTCTCTCCTAGGAGAAGCTTAGGAGAAAAATGACCCTTCCAATGTGACTTGAAGGTCCACAGATTTGGGCAGGAGACAAACTTTGTAATGGAAGATCCCTCACTGAGGCCAGGTCTACACTACGCGCAAAAATCGATTTTAGATACGCAATTTCAGCTACGAGAATAGCGTAGCTGAAATCGATTATCTAAAATCAATTTACTCACCCGTCTTCACCGCGCGGGATTGATGTCTGCGGCTCGCCATGTCGAATCCGGAACTCCGTTGGTTTTGGTGGCGTTCCAGAATCGATATAAGCATGCTCGGGGATCGATATATCGCGTCTAGATGAGACGCGATATATCGATCCCCGAGCAATCGATTTTAACGTGCCAATACGGCGCGTAGTCTAGACATGGCCTGAGAGTACCTCACTTCTGGTCACTTCAGAATTAAACCACAAGGTGTTATCTCAGGCATCTCAGATTATTTCAATGGCTATAATATCACATAAGGCAAGAGGCAAATTCTGAGGTAATCAGAACATTCCAGCGCTTTCCTACTTTCCAAGTCCATCACCCTTCAAACTCTGGATTTGGAAATCAGCACTTCAAAGGAACATTACCACATGCTGCCACAGCACAAAAACTGCAGTCATGAAAGAAATCAGTGCAGGTAATATGGCAGGAACCATTATGTTGAATGTCCTGATTTTATATGTGTAAAATCTAAACCATAATATGGCATTAGCATAGATTTAAACATTTAACATCCTTGCAATTTTTTCTTGAAGAAGAAGAAGTCTGATCTCACACTCTATGTAATCACTGAAACAAAATGGAGCTGTATTCAGTGTTGCAAAATTCTGTGATGTTATTGAGAGCCTTGTGATATCTGGTGTTTATCTGAGAGCCCCAGTTCCTGGAGTCAGGTGATAACAGGAGAATTTCAGCTTTTGTTTTTCAACAATGTCAGTTTCTAGCCCTATTGGCTCAGGAAAAGAGCCTGAAAAGACGAAGCCTCGAGGCTCAAAAACCAGCAGGCAAATAAACAGCAAAATGGTTTAATAATCATGAGGGGTTTTTTAAATAACACAATTTCATGATATTTTGGAGCCTGATTCATATTTTTGAATGCTTGGGGTTAGCAATACTATATTCAACCTGCAATGCTCCAGATTGATTGTGCGTACAGTGGCTCATACCTGCAGCATTACAGCTCATTGTGCTTTTCAAACGTTAGTAGAGTGCAGTGCAATAGGCTACTCCAAATGCTTCTACAATCATTATTTGTAAACTTTTTTTCCCCAAATATATTTTTTCACTAGTCCTCACTGAGGATTAAGCCTACAGCGAGCTTATATGTCTTGGGTCTGATTCTCATCTCTCAGTACTGTAAATCATGAAGAATGTGATTGGAGTAAATGGAGCTACACCCAGTATAAAACCAGTGTGAGAGCAGAAGCAGGCCTCTTATGTCTATTTTTTTGGATATGTCAATGTGTGTATATATGGAATGGAAAACAGATTTGCAAAATGTCTTAACTAGTGAAAAGTATAATCCCTTCCTCCTCCCATTCTAAACTGTTGGCTTGTGTTTTGTCTTTTTATTTGGTTGTCTTGTCTTAAGTATAATCTCATGAGGGTAAGAACCATGTATCTTTCTAGTTGTGGGAATTTGCTAGGCTCAGATGTAGAATACGACTATGATTCGTGCTTTTACTCAGATGTCACAGTGACCATTTCAGAAAGTTATTAATGCTTGAAAATAGGCTCTTGCAAAGGAAATGCTTTTTAGCCATAATTATAATAAAAGGAAATAATCAACATTCTCATAAACTTATACAGACATTTTGGAAAATGACAATGGGAAAAAGAAAAGGAATGATTATCATCATTGTCACTCAGGTCTGATCTGGAAAGGAGCAGAGGACTCTCAATTGCTATTGATTTCAGTGGGACCTGAGAGTGAGACACTGAACATCCCACACAATCCAGCCCCTAGCAGCTGTTTGTGTTTCTTCCATGCTCTGAAGAGATCTGTAACAACCCCAAAGCTCTTCTATTCCCAAGTCTTCCTCTGTTCTAGAATCTAAACTGTGTTCCTGGAGATATTCTCCTTTCCTGGCCTGCTAGCATTTTTGACCTCATAATGATGTTGTTTGCCCTAGTCACAACCTTTTGATTAAGAACAATCTTCTGTTAATTATTCTGAAAGGTTGATCAGTCTTCAACTACTGTATCTCTAGCGACTGACATTTTGCTTTGAAACCTCTGATGACAATTTGTCTATGTATAACTTTCCTGTCTGTTTTGGTGCTTCTTTGGGATTGTTTGCATTTTATTGAAGGTTCAGCTGGAAAATTCTCTCTGAATTAGTTTTTTTTTCCTCTAATATCATTTAGGATAATTAATACCAGATAGAATCTATTTCTCAAATATAACCACAATCAATTAAAATAAACGTTTTAACTGTACTATAATGAAATTAAAAGACCTCAGTATTAAAGGGCCAGTTTCTGTTCTCAGTTACCATATGGAATAACTCCATTTGAAGGAAGAGTTACCACTCCAGCTTATTCTAGTGCAGTGGTTCTCAACCTTCACAGACTGCTGTACTCCTTTCACAAATCTGAGCTGTCTTGCATACCTCAGTTTCACCTAATTTAAAAAATATTTGTTCACAAAATCAGACATAAAAATACAAAACTGTCACAGCACACTAGTACTGAAAAATTGCTTACTTTCTCATTTTGTACTGCCTTCGCTGATGCTTTTCATGCATCCTGTTGTAAACTAGGCACGGATCTAAATGGGTTGATGAACCCCCTGGAAGACATGTGCATACCCCCGGGTATATGCATACCCTTGGTTGAGAACCACTGTTCTAGTATAACTGAGAGCAGCTTCTGATCCAAAGGCATGCTGTGTGTGGGAAGACCAATAAACAAAGCTACTCAATATGATCGTCCTTCACATTGAGATCGATTTCTCTTATTCTCTTGAGTCAAACAAATTTATAAGGCACCTGTGACAAAGTTCTGAAGAGCAACAAACCAGGGCCTCCAAAATGTCCTGGTATTGGCTGTGTAGTAGGTAATAATATGGCTATGTACCATCACTGGAAAGCTGTGCCCTGCATTCTTCATTGTAATGTGCCAAATCCTAACTGACAAATGAGAAAGATTTCTTCTTTGCTACCTTGTCACCCATTGCTCTTTTGACCAAGATACAAACAGTGGTTCTTAGCTGTTGCTATTAGTCTTAACTCCCTAACACAATTCAACTGTCCCAAATCAGTTAAAAACTGGAAGTAAGATTCAACTTTTTAACAGTGAAGGAAATTAATCATTCAAACCGTTTATCAAAGGATGTTGTAACTTCAATATCACATAGAGTTCTTAAATCAAGATTGGATATCTGTTCCAATTTAACCATGCTTCTCTAAGCTGGGGAAATAGCATGGCCTGTGTTATGTAGCAGGTCAGACTAGATGCTCACAATGTACCCTTTTGGCCTTAAAAATCTATGAATCAACATTTGGTGAATTGGTTTATTTCAAAACAAACAAACCAACTCAAACAATCAGGAGCAGGCACTTCCCAGACAAACAAAGGAGGTTGCCTCACACACAAAACGTATTTAAAATATATTTTGACACCTAAGCCAAACCTAGAGAAAGAAAGCTTCCTTTCATAAATAATCTTCACCTTACACATAAAAAAAATCTAATCACAGATGAAAGTTTCCCTTTTAACAATAAACTATTTAGTAAATGTGGGTCCTTGGCTTCTCACCTTTACAACCAAATAATTAATTATGACCTCTTTAGTGCAGTTATTAAGGGTTTTCCCTCCCCTTCAAATTCTTTTCCTTTTCTAACAGTGTACCTTCTGTGCTGTTGGTTCACAGGCTGAAGCAGCTGTAACTGGTATGAAGCATCTACAGATCAAAAGGTGGGGAAAAGATTTAATGAAAAGGGGCAATGTGGCAGACAAAGGGAGGGGACAGAAAATTGAACTGGAAAATGACTTTTCTTTCTTTGTTGCTGTTGATTGAGGTTATTTTGTGGGTTGCTTTGCATGGGTAGACACATGGAATTTATCTAAATTTATGACAGGTTTAAATCGTGCAATCCTCTTCCTCCTTATGGTAGGATGTCTCTCTTAGCTCTGGTGGCACTATCACCTCTAGCTCCAAAGGGTGTGGGTTTGTCTCCAAATGCCAAACTGAAACCTGACGTAAGTGGGTTGCGATTCCCCTGAGATTAGCGGAGTTGCTCCTGCTTGCCACAGGGCTGCATTTGGCCCAAGGTTTTTGTGCAGTTTTAACACTGGAGTGCAGCAATAGGGGAGCCTGCACAATCGGGAGCCTTGCCCTGACGATGAGGTATTAAACTGTGGTTTTCTAGTGGCTGTCATGGTGAAAATTAAAAGATTGCATGAGAGGTTTTAAAGAATAAAGGGGAGAACATTTCCTCTCTCAACAAAACAGGAGATCCACGCAGAAATTCTGGCTGAAATTCCTACAACTGAGTGGTGCTCTTCCACCACAGGAAAAGGTGCAGAATGTGCTGTCTCCCATGCTGGATCCCCTCTAGTGCCACTTAGTCTAGAAAGTTCTTGTGCTCAGGGAGAGCAAAGACTACAGTTTGCAACCAGTCCCTGTACAAGCCTTCAGCCCAGTTTGGGGACTCAGCCAGGGCCAAACACAATCTGGCCCTATAGCTGGATAATCATCAATCCTGCCTGCTAATCTTGATGAAGAATTATTTTTAGTCCTCTGTGGATTCTCCTTGATTTTTGCTGAGGCACAAATGCTATTAAAATAATGATATTGTCATAAGGAAGCGATGTGAGATTCAGCCTTTTAACATTTGCTTGTGGGGTTAAAACTCAGCGATAGTGTCCTTGATACATTAAAGTTATGTACTTGTCAGATGACTGATCAGAGTCTTTCTTTTCTTTCCTAGCTATTGTGAAAAAAAGACTCCCCTTGGAAAGAAAATGAGGCAGAGATCTGCTGCCACCTTCTGGCAGTTACTGGGATGAAATGAAAATGTCAGCAAAAAAGCTCAAAAGTGGTTATATTTCGGGCAAGGGTGACAATATCCCTCTGTCTGGTGCATGTGCATGTATGTGTATATACATATGTATATGTATATATATATATAGTTTGTAATCAGTTTGTGAAAAAAGTTTGTGAGAACTTTTAGATCTTTGGATGAAGACCATATAAAATAATGTTAATGATGCTATTAAGAAATAGTGATTTTCATGTATGTAATCCATTTCATGATGAAAAATTACAAAATTCTATACAAACTGAGAATGCTCATTATCATATATTATTGTTATTTAGTAAGAAACTGCAGAATTTGTAAATCTTAATAGTTGACATGTCAGCGGTGGAAAAGAATGTGTGTCTAATGAGGTATTCCTGTTGATAGACTTTTTAATGTAAAGCACTCAGGATGCTGCCACTTTGCTGCACTGTAATAATTTTCTTTAGAATTATTCTGGAGTATAAATGCTGATAATAACTAATTATAATATATAGTGGCCATATACATATACATACACCGCAGTCATCAGTGAGAATAACTTCCAAAACCTTCATTACCAAAAGCACCCATCTGTCCCATCTGAGCTAAAGGCTCCTTGTCTACAAGAAAACAGCTAACTAAACAGACATAGCAAACATCAACAAGAAGGGCAGTGTTAAATGCTCCTCTATTAGATAACTGTATGGTCAACTGTTAAAAACAAATGAGGGCGGTCCCCCCAAAAATATGAGACTGGTTTAAAAATCATGGAGGCTCCCTCATCCACTGTTACCTGGAGGGCATTAGTAACAGGGCAGGAGTGTTGGGGAAGGAAAGGATGGGCTAGTGAGTCTGCTCTTACGTGGATCCACCAGCTATTGGCCCCTGTGGAATGGAGGCACTGGCAGCTTAGAAGCTAGGCAAAATGTCTCTGTAGCCTAGGAAGTAGGATTCTCTCCTTCCATCCCCAGCGAAGAAATCCAGTGCACAGCCATGCTGTTTAGGCTATGTGGTAATTTACATGATGTGGCTTGAATTGCAACAATGCCACGTGTTCTGCCCTGTCAAAATTAAGTGATAGTTCAGCTGAGGTAACTGCTGTTTCCTATTCACCCCAGTGGAAAAACACCTTTGGGGAACAAAATCTGGCACTACCAGAAAATGTACTGTGGACGCACACATCCAGGCTCCATACCTGAGGTTCAGCTAAATTGATAGAGACCTAAATTTTCAGTAATGATTGTTGATTTTTGCAGACTGCAATTTTTGGCCACCATCTTGAAAAATATCTTACAGGAGCCCAACTCTGATGAAAATACTGAGCACCTACCTTCAGAAAAGCAAGCCCCTTTAAGATGTCTCAAAGTAAGCGCGCCCCCACCCCCCAAATCACTAGTCACTATTGAAAATCTCAACCCAAGATTGTAATGACGATTAGCCTTATAACAAAGAGACAAATCATGATTTCCTATAGTCTGTAATATATGGATGAGGGTAAAGTAAATATTGCCTTTACAAAGTTACAGATTCAATTTCCTATCTCTTTTCACTAGGGCTATTGTAGGGAAACATTTGGGTAACCACATGTTTTACTGAAAAAACCCTAAACACCAGCAACATTTCCTTTCTAGGAAACTAGACATGTGAATGATTTAAAGCCTGATTCACAAATTGGCCCCTCCTTTACTCTCAAAAGCAACAGGGGGTTTTGTGGCAAAAATACATTGCACATTACCAGATTTCCAGGATTTTGCATTTTCTTATTCATTAAACTTCACATTGAATATGCATCACTTCTCCTCACATAGTTCCAACCCTAGGGAGTAGACAGTCCACATGTATTTTAATTACTTTATTTATTATTTAAATTAATTTAATTACAAAAAATAACAGTCTCTGCACATGTTTGAAAATGTCATGCTGTATAACTAAATCTTGGGTAATTGTTAAATTTCTTGCAGGCCTCCTGCTAGGAAGTACTGTTTTTCTTTAAAAGTGAGAACACTATTATATCCGTCAGTGGAAAGTTTACACATTGTATTTCTTCTTTCATATGCTGTTAAACATGAGACTCTTTCATTTCCCCCTTTCTTCAGAAGGCAACAGACCCATCTGGTAATATTCTGCAGATCAGCATTTCTTAAGGGCAGTATGATTTAAGTAGTGGTTTGTTGAAGGCAACAAAAAAGAAACTGACAAACCCAGGTTTCAGTACTATGTGACATCCTGGGATTAAAGTTATTCTATGCATATGCCATGCCAAAGATGAAGTTGTCTTTAAAATGCAGAAAATAAGAAAGCAATATCCCTGCTAATTATTCTCCAACTTTGTGTCAGACCAGCAATCAGTGAAAATATGTCCACAGTTTGTCTGGTCTCTGGGTTACAACAGTTACTTTTGATGTGAGAAGAGGAAAATTGATTTGGATGTAATATGTGTCTTTCCACATTCATGTGTTTGCCCAGTTTTAAAACAAAATTAAAACATACCTTTTTTGTGGTTCTGAAATTCATCCACAACTTTATTACTTCTATTTTCTGGCTGGCACTAGATCCACAGATACTAGAATATGAGAAGAAGGGTCTTTCCAGCTTCCTCCAGACTGAGAGACATCCCAGCAACTCTCCTTTTCTATTTGTCTTTGAACAATGTGCCCAGGATGAAGCATGTGAGAGCTGGGGACAAAGCTTTCTTTATTGGGGGATGTGGCTTTGGAGCAATCTGCTAGGCAAGATCAGGAGAATCCAAAGACTGGAAAAGTTGCAAAACCTTCTTCTTTGAGAAAGCTTTTCCACTACAAGTGGTAATCACAATAAAAACACCCCATTTTATTTCCAATCCGGTATGAAACCCCTCTTTCCAAAAAATAACCCCACTATCCATACCAGAGTTTTGATGCCCAACAGGGAGAATAACCAGAGACTTTGTGAAGTCTGCTAGGGACTTTGTTACTGCAACTGATTGGAACATGCTCAGATACTGTGATGATGAACAGCAGTATAACCTAAGATAGACAGAACAAAGTAATATAGGAATAGCTGTATCAGATCAGACCAGTGGTCTTTCTAGTCCACATCCTGTCTCTAACAGAGAACCAGATGCTTCAGTCTTGACTAATGTAATAATTATGCCATCTGCAAATTTTATCATCTCACTCTTCAGCCCCCTTTCTGGATTCCTAATAATTGTAATCATACAGAACACTGGTTCTAGACCAGAACCTTGGAGTGCACCAATCTTAGTCTTTCACAATGTTGAGCACTGAACATTTATTTTTACTCTTTGTTTCCTGTCACTTAGCCAGGTTCTGATCCATGATATGCTTTACTCCTCACTGCAAGACAACATGGTTTCCTAAACAGCCTTGTGTGAGGAATTTAGTCAAATGCTTTTGAAAATCCAAACCAATTCTCTTTACCTCTTCTCCTTCTATTATTTTGTTTACACATACATAGAATTCTACAGGACATTTATAGAGTCAGTGCTATTCATGTTTTGAGTTATTTCATTTTTACACTGGTGTAAATGCGAGGACATTCAAGATCTATGTGCCAAATTTATTCCTGGTGTAACTTCATTGACTTCACTGGAATTATATAGGGAATGAATGTGAGCAAATATATATTACATGGTAGAGTATTTATAGGATGTAAATCATAGAATCATTGAAGTGCAGGACTGGAATGTACCTCCATAGGTCATCTAGTCCAGTCCCCTGCTCTCAAGGCAGGACTACATAATAACTAGACTATCCCTGACAAGTGATTGTTTAACCTGTTCTTTAAAATCTCCAATGACAGAGATACCATAAACTCCCTAGGCAATTTATTCCAGTGCTTAACCACCCTGACAAGAAGATTTTCCTAATGTCCAACCGAAACTGCCCTTGCTGCAATTTAAGTCCATTGCTTCTTGTCCTTTCCTCAGAGATTAAAAGGAACAATTTTCACCCTCTTCATAACAAACTTTTATGGACTTGAAAACTGTTATCATGTGCCCTCTCAGTCTTCTCTTTTCCAGACTAAACAACCCCTTTTTTTTTTTCAATTTTTCACCCTAGGTCATGTTTTCTAGACATTTAATCATTTTTGTTGCTTTCCTCTAGATTTTCTCCAATTTGTCCACATCTTTCCTGAAACCAAGTGCCCAGAACTGGACACAATACTCCAGCTGAGGCCTTATCAGCATAGAGTAAAGCAGAAGAATTACTTCTCGTGTCTTGCTTATACTCCTGCTAATACATCCCAGAATAATGTTTGTTTTTTTTCGCAAGTGTTACACTCTTAATTCATACTTAGCTTGTGATCTACTGTAATCCCCAGATCCCTTTCCACAGTACTCCTTTCTAGGCAGTCATTTCCCATTTTGTATTTGTTCATTAATTATTCCTTCCTAGTTGTAACATTTTGCATTTGTCCTCATTGAATTTCACCCTATTTATTTCAGACCATGTTTCCAGTTTGTCCCTAGCATTTTAAAATTTAATCCTATCCTCTAAAGCACTTGCAACTCCTCCCAGCTTGGTATCATCCATAAATTTTGTAAATATATTCTCTATGCCACTGTTTCCCAAACTTGGGATGCCGCTTGTGTAGAGAAAGCCCCTGGCGGGCTGGGCTGGTTTGTTTACCTGCTGTGTCCACTGGTTTGACCGATCGCAGCTCAAACTGGCCGGGGTTCGCTGCTCCAGGCCAATGGCAGCTGCGGGAAGCGGTGGCCAGCACATCTCTCGGCCCATGCTGCTTCCCGCAGCCCCCATTGGCCTGGAGCAGCGAACTGTGGCCAGTGGGAGCTGCAATCGGCAGAACCTCCGGACATGGCAGGTAAACAAACCAGGCCAGCCCACCAGGGGCTTTCCCTAAACAAGTGGCATCCCAAGTTTGGGAAACACTGCTCTATGCCATTATCTAGATCATCTATGAAGATATTGAACAGAAAACCAGATGCAGAACTGATCCCCACGGGACCCTACTTGATATGCCCTTCCATCTTGACTGTGAACAACTGATAACTACTCTCTGGGAACAGTTTTCCAACAAGCTAGGCACCCACCTTATAGTAGCTCCATCTATTTTGTATTTCACTAGTTTGCTTATGAGAATGCCATGTGAGACAGTATCACAAGCCTTACCAAAGTCAAGATATACCATATCTACTGTTTTCCCCCATCCACAAGGCTTGTTATTCTCTCAGAGAAAGCTATTAGGTTGGTATTACTTGATTTGTTCTTGAAAAATCCATGCTTACTGTTACTTATCACCATATTATCTTCAAGATGTTTGCAATTGTTTGCTTGATTATTTGCTCCATTATCTTGACGGGTACTGAAGTTAAACAATTGGTCTGTAATTCTCTGGGTTGTCATTATTCCCCTTTCTATAGATGGGCACTATATTTGCTTTCCTCCAGTCCTCTGGAATCTCTTCCATCTTTCATGCATTTTCAAAGATTATCACTAAAGGTTCAGATATCTCTTCAGTCAGCTGCTAGAGTATTCTAGGATGTATTTCATCAGGCCCTGCTGACTTGAAGGCATCTAACTTGTCTTAGGCCATGTCTACATTACAAAATTATGTTGACTTACATTGGCATACAGCCACTACAGTTATTAATTGCTTGTGTGTGTGCACACATGGCTCACTGTGTCGGCCAGAAGTTATTGTATTGATTGTATTGTCAATGTGGAGCATTGTAGGACAGGTCCTGAAAGGCAGTGACAGTAAATGTAAGCAATGCAGTGTAGACAGCATAGGCACTGACTTTTCAAAGTGCCAGGGGGTGCTCGACCCCTAGCTCTGCCCCAGGCCCTACCCCCAATCCACTCCTTCCCTCAAGGCCTGACCCATGCCCTGCCTCTTCCTGCCCCTGCTCCATCCTCGCCCCCTTCTTCCCCCCCAGTTCCACCCCCTCCCCTGAGTGTGCCTGTCATAAACAGAGAGTTAAGGGTTAATGTTTCCTTTACCTGTAAGGGATTAACAAACAGTGAAACCGGGAACACCTGACCAGAGGACCAATCAGGAGACAAGATACTTTCAAATGTCAGTGGAGGGAAGTCTTTGTTGTATGTTCTTTTCTTTGTCTGTTGTTCTCTCTGAGTTCTGAGAGTGACCACACGTACCTACAGGCTTTCTAATCTTCTGTTCAAATTTAGTAAGTAAAAAGGTAGAAAGGCAGTTTAGTCTTTTTGATTGTTTTCTTTATTTGCAAATGTGTATCTGGCTTGTAGAGTTTTTAATGTGTATTTGACTGGAAGTATTTTAAATTGTATTTCTGCTGGAGGAGGCTTCTATCTAGTTTCTATAAGCTGAAAGACCCTGTAATATTCCATCTTGAATTTACAGTGATTATCTTTACTCTTCTTTCTTTTATTAAAAGTTTTTCTCTTTAAAAGACCTGATTGATTTTTTCCCCTTGTTAAGGCTCAAAGAAACTGAGTCTGTACTCACCAGTGGGAGAAGGGAGGGGGGGTGGGGCAGGTAATTCCTCTTTGTTTTAAGTTCACGGAGCTGATCGTATTGCTTGGTGGGGAAGGGGGGGAGGGAATGTGTTAAGATCCAGGGGGTCTGGGTCTTGGGGGTCCCCAGGGAAGGTTTTGGGGGGACAAGAGTGTATCAGGCACTCCAAGTCCTGATTGGTGGCAGCACTACAAGATCTAAGCTGGTAATTAAGCTTAGGGGAATTCATGCTGGTACCCCATCCTTTGGACTCTAAGGTTCAGACTGGGGAATTATACCATGACAGTGCCTTAACCCCACTCCTCCCCCGTCACTCCCAACCTCCCTGCACACCACAGAACAGCTATTTGCGGCACACAGGGGGCATGAGTAGCAGGGGAAGCGCTGATCCACTGGGCCTGTGGTGGGTGGGTGGCGCTGGTGGGATGGGGGGCAGATGATAGGGGGGCTGCCGGTGGATACTTGGCACCCATCATTCTTTCCTTGTGGATGTTCCAGCTCCAGATCGCCCATGGAGTTGGCTCGTATGGTAGACATTGTAGACCTAATTACCTCAGCCATGACTTTGCCACTCGGCGAGGTAGTATTATTACCTCGGCGTGGAGAGGCACTTATGTTGGCAGGAGCCAAATTTAATTATAAACACTTTCACAGCTAGGTCAATGCAAGGCAGCTTACGTCAACATAACTGTGTAGTGTCCATCAAGCCTAAGTAATTTTTAACTTGTTCTTTCCCTAATTTAGCCGCAGACCCTACCTCACTTTCAATGGCGTGTGCTCTGTTAGATGTCTAATCACTACAAACCTTTTTGGTGGAAACTGAAACAAAAAAATCATTTAGGAATGTTGCTATTTCCATATTTTCTGTATTATCTTTCCCCCCTCTCTGAGTAATGGGCTTATCAGTCTTCCTCTAGCTTCTAATGTATTTGTAGATTTTTTTTTTGTTTCTTGTTCTTTATGTCTCTAGCTAGTTTAATCTCATTTTGTGCCTTAGCCTTTCTAATTTTGTCCCTGTGTGCTTGTTTTGTTAGTTTATATTCATCCTTCGTAATTTGACCAATTCCCACTTTTTATGGAACTTTTTGGGGTCATATATAATTAGAAAACACTATTTATGAAAAGTATAAAGTTATTTGAAATGGCTCCTTGGCTTTGGTTCCTTATTTTACTCAGATTTTTTTTACTCCATATTCCCTTTCTTCATTTTCTATTTTCCCCTCTCTCTTCTCACGCTTTTTTATGTTCATTCTTTAGGACTTTTTATAAAGCTGGGTTGTTAAGAAAAGACATGAATTGGACTCCAAACATACAGAGCTCATTCTGGTCTTATCTGACCAGGTGTTCAGTCCATGGGCTAAGAATCAGCACAGAAAATGCTCTTGCTTCTGAATGTTTCACCTTCACATTGAAAGGCTGTCTCAGTGAGAGCAATTGTATGGGTGGTTTGCAGGCAGAGAGGTGACCTTTGTATAGCCTAGTTCCATACCATTAAGGGCTTTAAAGATTAGTAACAGGAGCTCCAGCTGGACCTGGACACCTCTACTTTCTCTCCTGATGATACTACAAAGATTTCCAATTCCACCAGACTTGCCACTCCTCCCCCAAAAGATGTCTGCACCCAGGCCTCCACCACATGATGTTAACAGCATACATGACAAGCTGGGTCCTGTTGGGGGTGACAAATTGTATTGGGATGCAGGGAGAACTAATCCTAAGTTTGGAAAGTTTATATATATTTTGGATACTTTTCTGAACCTAACCCCAAATTCTACACTGTGGAAGTTTATGTATATCATACTCCTTTCCTCTAGAGACTAAGTAAATGTAGATGTGCTCTATGATACATTTGGCTTCTGGGGAACATGGTATCAATGAAGTTACTGTTCATGTTAATCCAGGGGTGAGCAAACTTTTTTTTTGCTGAGGGTCACATCGGGGTTGCACAACTGTATGGCGAGCCAGATAGGGAAGGCTATGCCTCCCCAAACAGCCTGGCCCCTGCCCCCTATCCAGCCCCTCCCACTTCCTGCCCCCGGACCGCCCCCTCCAGGACCCCTGCCCCTTATCCAACTCCTCTGTTCCCTGTTCCCTGACTGCCCCAACCCCTATCCACAACCCCGCCCCCTGACAGCCCCACTGGGACTCCCACCCCCTATCCAACTGCCCTCTGTTCCTCATCCCCTGACCACCCCCTCCCAGGACCTCTGCTCCTAACTGCCCCCCAGAATCTCACCCCCTTATCCAACCCTACCTTGCTCCCTGTCCCCTGACTGCCCTCCTGACCCCTATCCACATCCTTGCCCCCTGACATGCCTCCTGGGACTCCCACTCCCAATCCTCCCTGTTCCCCATCCCCTGACCACCCTCCAGAACCTCCGCCCCATCCAACTGCCCCCTCCTCCCTGACTTCCCCCCAGGACCTCCCACTCCTTTACCCAAACCCTCCCCCATTCAGCTCCCTTACCAGCAGCAGGAGCTCACAGCCGCGACACCTGACCAGAGTCAGCTGCGTTCTCCACACTGCCCAGCGGGAGTGACGGGCTAGAGGAGTGCAGTGTGGCTGCAGGGGAGGGAGGACAGCAGGGGAGAAACCAGGAACTAGGCTCCTCGGCCAGGAGCTCAGGGGCCAGGCAGGATGGTCCAGCAGGCCAGATGTGGCTCGCGTGCCGTAGTTTGCCCACGTCTGCTTAATCCTATCAGATAGGACTGTACTTCAGAGGGAACTGTGTATTTGGCCTATCCCAAACAGAAGGAAAAAAGTCAGTGAAAGAGGCAGGGGAATGAACAGAAAAGAAAAAGTGATGACTCCACAAAAACTGAGTGGGGCTTTGCTACAATGAGACAAACCTTGGGTAACGTAATAAAAGAATAGTAACTTAAATTGATAAAATACCTTTCAGCATGCTCTCAAAGCACTGCACAGTTATTAAAATCTAATGCCAAATTTAGTACTACAGTCATAAGACAAAACAAAATCAGTAGAACCAGATACTGAAATACGCATAAAAATAATGCAGGAGAGTAACTATAAGCCCTGAAAGGTCTTTTTTCTAAGTTTGGAAATATGAAGTGATTCACAAGGCATACAGTCATTTTATGAAAGGGAACATGAAGAAATTAGGCAATGCCAGTTGTTGGGGCTGACTGTGGACAGAGAGCAAATTCATTGCACATGTTATGGGAATGTCCTAAAGCCAGGTATATAAGAAAATATGTATTCAGCATGGCTAGTAGAATATTGGTGCTTAAAATTAAGGTTACTCCAGAATTTGCCCTTTTGTGAGTAAGTAGAGGAAATGGATCCGTTCTTATGGAGTCACAAGTTATTGGGCTCGATGCAGGAATTACTGGGTGAAATTTTGTGGCTTGTTTATGCCAGAGGTCAGCCTAGATTATCACACACTGGTCGCTTCTGGCCTTAGACTATATGCATCTATTGTATAGTTACTGTTAAGACACTGGGACAATAAAAAGACCTTGTGGAGAGAATGGAAGAAATGAATGGCTGAGACGGGAACACTGTACAGTAATGGAAGGAAGATGTTTCTTTTTTACAGGAAGAATGGGCCAAATTCTCAGTTAAAAGACTGTTGATTTACACAAGTTGGCCATCTACAGGAGAGGTAAAATTTTAAGGCTTTAGGACTGCATATGAATGATTAATACACCAGGCAATACAGTGTAGACAATGTGATGAGATATGATTGAAATTCCTTCTTAAAAGGAAGAGGGGAGTGGAAGTTTTAGGCAATATTTTTAAACCTAAGGCACCTAAACAAAAGTCTGATTTTCAAAAGTGCAGACTACCCTCAAATCCCACCAACTCAGTGGGAGAGACTCTTTGAAATCATGCCAGTTATAATCAGGTACCTATGTTTTCAGAGTCTAACTTTAGGCACTCAGTTTTGGAAAAACCTGGTCATAGTTTTCTTTCTTCCAAAAGGGATCCCCATGTGAAGTGACTGATAAGTGTGTGACCACGTTAGTAAATGTCTGGATTCCAAAGATACCATCAGACAAATTCCACCTTTAATTACACCTGTGCATCCACAATGAAATCTGCTGTCCAAAATCTTCCCCAGCTTACATCTGGGGCAGTCCCACTGAAGTCGGCCAGTGGGAGCTGCGATCGGTTGAACCTGTGGATGTGGCAGGTAAACAAACTGGCCCGGCCCACCAGGGGCTTTCCCTGAACAAGTGGCGGCCCTAGTTTGAGAACCACTGGACTAGATGACCTCTTGAGGTCCCTTCCAACCCTGATACTCTATGATTCTATGTCTCCCTAAAATTCCCAGTGTAGTTAATCTTTACTCCTGTTCCTAAAAAGAAAACTGTTGCATACTATTGCTGATGCAGAATAGCTGTTGAATTCCACCCTAGAAATTAATAGGTTTTAGTTCTGGGTAAATGGTTAAAAATTACAGTGGGATCCTTCAGGATGAATAGTGTGATATAAATGTCCAATAGATTCTATTATTATTTCACATGCAAGAATTACTCATTCCCTGTGGGGGAAGGAGCATCACACAAGCAGGTATAGTACTCACTGAGGATGGGTAACCTGGATAAAACATTTCCTGAATTTACCAAAAATGGCTGAATAATATACCTGCAATCCTGTCTTATGCCACCAATCCATCCCATCCATCACCTTCTCTGTTAGCTTTTCAAGAACAATTCTGGAGCCTTAACATTCCTCCTGTCCTGCAAGATGAATTCCATTGAATAGCATTGAGTTCCAGTAGCACATCTGATAATCAGTGCCCACCTCGACCTGCTTCTGTCAGCAGTGTCTGACAGCAGCAGACTGGGGCTAAGAGCTTTCCAAGCACTGCTTTCCTGCCCAACAACACTTAAGCTGCCACCAACCAGCCAGGTGCTCCCCTTTTTCCTGTGTGTTGATGGGAGAGCACATATTCTGTTTTACCCCTCTGTATTCCATGCAAGCTACTACATACCCCAACAGCAGACCTTCAAGCCCAAAGGGCCTATAGATATTTAGCAAGAAGATGATAACTGGTGCCACCTATTTGCGAGCCTTAGAGGCCCAGGAGACAAAGTCCTTGCACCTGCAGATCAGATAAAGCAGAACAGCAGAAAGATGAAAAGGAAGTTTGGGTACATTGGTCCCCTTGGAGGGATGGATAGATTCTGGTTATTAGGACCCCCACATACATATATCATCTGAATCCACCAGTTTGCTCATCCTTGGTACCTGCTTTGCATCCTGTTTTCTTGGCAGCAATTGTGTAATTTTGAGAAGCAAATAAAAGCCCCTTTCCAATGGAAAAGCACGGCAACTTTCCAACTGAGAAGCCAATTGCAATAACTCCACCTTACTAGTATCAAATAATAGTTGGTATTGTTGCAAACTATTCAGTGATTGATGGGGGGTGCAATGATCTTGAGAAATACAGCTGCATTTCTAGAGCACAGATGTTGCACTTCAAACCCTGTTCACAACACTAAAGTTCCAAACAGATTCAGAAGACAGTTCCACTGGGAAGCAAACATCTTAAAGGAGAGGCCCTTCAAACAGCAGTATGAACATGGCCATAACATTGAAAGGAAATCCACAACAGAAAATTATAGCCTAGGGTGCTGTGTAATAACAACAATAAGACTGAAATTCCACGTCTGCTTCACATATGATATCAGTGAGTCCATCTGATCACTTTCTCCATGCTCTTAGCCTTAGCTTTCCCCTTTCTGAGCCAACCTGCCCCTGAAAGTCACTGGGCTACTTGATCAGATTTTAGCATTTCTCTGATTGGTTCTTCTAGGGAAAGCAACTCAAACGCTGCCAGTAATTTTTCTTTGTAGCTGTATCTTATAGCATTTGTAAGCATGCCAAGTTCTAAGCCATTTCTCTAACCTCTTACCCTCATCAGGGCAGGGTTCCTTGGTGACGTCTGTTACAATTAGCACTTCTGATCCCTCCCTAAAGTAATAGAAACTAATTCCACCTGAAGTAACAGGGGTCTTCTACTGGGATCAGAGACACTGGTCTGAGCCTAATAAACACTGACTCTGGAGCCTAATTTCTTCTGAACAGACCTGTTATTTAGGTTGATTTTTTATCACATCATCCATCACAAACGCTAGTTTTAGCTTGCTGTTGTGATTCAGTTTCACTGAGTTCAGGGACTGAACTAATTACATGGTTATATACGTACAACAGAAGTTTTGTCTTATTTGCCCATTGCTGAATGAACATTTTTTCAACTAAAACTCACTCACAGTCATCGTGTAACCTCTTGACAAAGGAAAAAATAATCCTATCCCCACTGCAAATTAGAAAATGGCTTTATTTAGAGACAACATGCCACTCAGTAAAGAATTGTTCAATAGATTTGTTTATATCTTATAGGGCGAAACGTCATATAAAACAGAAGTCCTCATAGTCTGAAGGGGGGAAACTCCACTCTGCACACTAAAGTGCGATTTAATCTGAGATAATTAGCTTAATCAGGAAACTCAATAAAAATTATATATTTCACATAGCATAAACAACATATTTAGCTTGCATACTGGCATCCCGTTTTGCAAGCTATCAGCATTTCAGCCCACCCTGCCTTTGTCACGTTTATATAGTCTTAAATCTATGTTGACAAAGGCCAGTGTTGGCCAAAGTGCTGAGAGCTCTCAGTATGTGAATACTAATACATAAAATAATGGTATTGTTTTCCAGTATAGGCTGGGTAAGTGTTATTAAGTTTGATGATTAAGTGAAAAAGTTATAGGGTGAAATTCAGTTGTGCATATTTTCTTTATTCAAGAGTATATCCATTTCCACCCAGGCAGTGAGGTAAATCATGCAAAGAGATTTTTCTAAAATGAGCTACATTAGATTGCCAGCAAAATAATTACATTTCTCAGCAGTATAAAAATTTAGGCTAGAATAGAATGGGGGTAAAAATTTCCAAAATAACTAAGTGAGGTGGGGGTCTAATCCTATTTTCAAATGGGAATTAGGCATTTGGGGGTCCCAAAAGATATTTAGGTGCCTAAAGATGCAGAAAGGCACCTAGAGGGATTTTCAAAAGTGCCTAAACAGGTTAACTCCCATAGATGCATTTGAAAATCCTGCTAGCCACCTTTCTGTATCTTTAGGCACCTAAATACCTTTGAAAATCTAGCCCTTAGGAGCCTAAGTCCCAGTGACTTTCAATAAAAAAATTATCCACAGTGACACTAGGGGGAGCTGTTTGAAAACCAAAAGAATGGTTGCCAGGCTGAATTAATTATTCAGAAAACATTTCTGCCATTACTCTGATCTATCGCTCATATTCCTCCCACCTTGAGCTCCTACTTGTGCCTCCTATATTTTTAAAAGTTCAGACAGAAGTTATTGGCATGATGCATAAATTATTGGATGAGGCTCTTAGGCTGGAGTTGCAGAGGAGATCAGACAAAGATGTTCATAATCAGTGGTCTCTTCTGGCATTAAGCTCTATGAATGAATGTATCTTTAGCTGGAAGCTTGCCAGTTGTGGGCCTGATCCGAAGCCCATTGATGTCAATGGCAGTTTTTCTATTGATTACAATAAGCTTTGGATCACGTCCTTTGAGAATTTCAGGTAGCTGCTGCTGAGCAGTCATGCTGGGTAGGAAGGACTCTGTAAAGGTGATTAGCAGCAAATCAACCACTGACAAAATGAGTCACTGACAAAATAGCTACATTTTTTTAGTGCAAGATATACTGATGATCAATGTATAAGAGATCTCAAAGTATCTATAGAGCTTACATAACTTTCACATTACAAGATTGCCTGACTCTTTCCATTATAAGCCCCTGTTTCCAGTGACTTGTAGCTTTGTCAAATTTTAACTGCTCACCCCCATCAGTCTGGATTTTTGGAAAGTTTCAACAAAATGGTTCTGCCATTTCTGAGAACAAGGTTAGAGAAAAATGAGGTGTTTTGCCCATGTCAAATAAAAATTACAACTGTTTCTTTGAAGAGCAGTTGCATCACCATATTTTGAAGCAGGGACTTGATATTTACTAAGGATATATTACTAGGTCTAAGGAGGGCCTTTTTTATTGTTCCCAAGAAAATTCACTCAGATCTGGCAAAGTTACAGGTCTCTGTAAATTTACATTTCAAAATGCTCGGTAGAATTATTCAGAAGCCTGCTGCTAATATCTCTGAACAATCCATGTGCTCTGTGCATGCTCCAATGCTGGAGAGCTCTCTGCAAACCCACTACACTGAGCGTGATCAAGCACTACAGAGTTTCCTATGTGCAAACTGAATTTAGTATGCTCGCAACCCAATGGAAACATAAAGATAGTGTCTCTAAATACTACTTGTGCTACAGGATCCTTGCTTCATTCAATGCACAAGATAGACAATGAATGAGACAGGGGAATTCAAGAAGTGAATGATGTTTACTTGTGCTTAAAACGCTAAACTGAGGTTCTACTCCTGACTCTACCTTGGACCCTCTAGGTGATGCCAGGCAAGACTTTTATCATGGAAATAGTGTTGAAAGGGCAATTGTAATTTCCTGTCTTCTGAGTGCTGGACTTTGCATTCTTAACATTCTTCTAACATAGCATTTTTTCATCTTACATATAATTACATCTGTGACGTTCTGTACTTCGGGGGAACACCCAGCACCCCCATGTTCATCCTTGTAAAATGATTGTGTGGTATCCAATGCAAAGTTTGTCACATCAAGTGTCTTAGGAAGACTCATGATGCACTGAGCATTGTTGTTATAGTAATTGTTGTTTTAGTAATGTTATAGGTTATAATTTCATGTATTAGTTATGAGGTTGAAAATGTATCCTCGTGGCTTAAAATAAGCCCAGGCAAAAACTCTCCAAGAGCAGAAAGGCAGTTCACACCTCATCAGGACAGGTATGGGACAAACCCAGCCCAGCCCTACAGGAGGAAAGGACACTGGCCTAGGCAGCAATAAAAGAATCTGTTGGACTTCAAGTGAGTCGCCCCCTTCCTTTGGCCACTTTGAGACTGCGATGAGGTAATGCTCACCTGACTCTGGGAGGGGGGGCAAAGACAAGAGGGAAGAAAGGACATGATAAAAGGGAAAGACATTTGCCATGCTCTTCCTCTCAGACACCACACCAAGTGATTGAAGTGCTGATCAAAGGAGAGAGCCTGACTGAAGAGCAACCAGCATCTACATTTGTAAGGGTTTTGAAACTGTTAAGATCAGCTTAGAATGTGTTTTGCTTTTACTTCATTTGACCAAATCTGACTTGTTATGTTTTGACTTATAATCACTTAAAATCTATCTTCATAGTTAATAAATCTGTTTGTTTATTCTACCTGAAGCAGAGTGTTTGGTTTGAAGCGTGTTAGAGTCTCCCCTTGGGGTAATAAGTCTGGTATATATTACTTTCTTTCTTAAATTGATGAACTAATATAAGCTTGTAGCATCTAGCGGGCATAACTGGACACTGCAATATGGAGGTTCCTAGGATTGTGTCTGGGACCAGAGATATTTGCTAGTGTCATTCGATTGCACAATCTAAGGAGCAGCTTACATGCCAGAGGCTGTGTGTGAATAGCCCAGGAGTGGGGGTTCTCTTAGCAGAGCAGGGTAAGGTTGGCTCCCAGAGACAAGGATTGGAGTGACCTTGCAGATCACTGGTCCAGATAACTCCAGAGGGGAATGTCACAACATCCCCAAAACCTCTGTTAAAAGAATGATAAGCTTACAAAGCCAAGCACTCAGAAGTTAGGAAATGTCAGAATTAAGGTGGCATATTATTTTTATTGTCATCATTCAGTATGTGGTCCTAGGTCTCATTTATTGCATACCATTTGAAATTTGCACTGAATATAGAATTATTAATTTCCTCATGAGCTTTCTTGTGGTGCTCTCATTGTACTGTATTACTGCATTACGGACATTAATGAATGTATCTTCACAACACCCCTCGTAAAGTGAGGGCTATTACTTTCCTTATTGCATACATGGGGAACTGACGCACAGAGATTAAAGCCAAAATGGGCAATTACAGGCTGGTAAACCTGACTTCAGTACCAGGCAAACTGGTTGAAACTGTAGTAAAGAATAAAATTGTCAGATGCATAGATGAACATAATGTGTTGGGGAAGAGTCAGCATGGTTTTTGTAAAGGGAAATCATGCCTCACCAATTTGCTATAATTCTTTGAGGGGGTCAACAAGCATGTGGACAAGGGGGATCCAGTTTTTTAGAAAGCCTTTGACAAGGTCCCTCACCAAAGGCTCTTAATCAAAGTAAGCTGTCATGGGATAAAAGGGAAGGTCCTTTTATGGATTGAGAACTAGTTAAAAGACAGGAAACAAAGGGTAGGAATAAATGGTCAATTTTCAGAATGGAGAGAGGTAAATAGTGGTGTCACCCAGGGATCTGTACTGGAACCCGTCCTATTCAACATATTCATAAATGATTTGGAAAAAAGGGGTAAACAATGAGGTGGCAAAATTTTCAGATGATACAAAATTACTCAAGTTAAGTCCCAGGCAGACTGTGAAGAGCTACAAAAGGATCGCTCAAAACCAAGTGACTGGACAACAAAGTGGCAGATGAAATTTGATGTTGATGAATGCAAAGTAATCCACATTGGAAAACATAATCCCAACTATACATATACAATTATGGGATCTAAATTACCTGTTGCCACTCAAGAAAGAGATCTTGGAGTCATTGTGGATAGTTCTCTGAAAACATCCACTTAATGTGCAGCAGCAGTCAAAATGTTAGGAATCATTAAGAAAGGGATAGAAAATATCATATTGCCTCTATATAAATCCATGGTATGCCCACATCTTGAATGCAGATGTGGTCGCCTCATCTCAAAAAAAGATATATTCAAATTGAAAAAGGTTCAGAAAAGGGCAACAAAAATGATTATGGGTCTGGAACGGCTTCTGTATGAGGAGAATTAATAAGACTGGGACTTTTCAGCTTGAAGAGAGACGACTAAGGGGGGATGTGACTGAGGTCTATAAAATCAGGACTCGTGTGGAGAAAGTAAATAAGAAAGTGTTATCTACTCCTTCTCATAATACAAGAACTAGGGGTCACCAAATGAAATTAATAGGCAGCAGATTTAAAACAAACAAAAGGAAGTATTTTTTCATACAACGCACAGTCAGTCGGTGGAACCCTTTGCAAAAGGATGTTGTGAAGCCCAAGACTATAACAGGGTTCAAAAAAGAACTAAATAAGTTCCTGGAGGATAGGTCAATCAATGACTATTAGCCAGGATGGGCAGGGATGGTGTCCCTAGCCTCTGTTTGCCAAAAGCTGGGAATGGGCGACAGGGAATGGATCACTTGGTGATTACCTGTTCTGTTCATTCCTTCTGGGGCACCTGGCATTGGCCACTGTCAGAAGACAGGATACTGGGTTAAATGGACCTTTGGTCTGACCCTATATGGCCACTCGTGTCAACTAATTTTGGGCACCCAATATGAGAAATGTATGGCCTGGTTTTTCAGTATACTTAACATTACATAGTACTTTATATGTTCAAAACACACTTCCCATTAACTGAAGTTGTAGCTGTCATTCAAGTGCTCAGCACTTCTGCAAATCAGATCACAAGTGTCCCACGTTTGGCATGCAGAAAAAGAGGAACATACAATGGCCACCTCTGAGAACTATGATTTATGTGATTTCTTCAGAATCACAAAGGAACTCTGTGGCAGAGTTCTTCAGGGCAGCATTCAACTGCCTTAACCACATGACCATTCTTTCTTTTCCTGAAGTTTCCTGTCTCATTCATTATACACCTTTAAACTTCTGCAAGAAGTGAGGCTGGGGTCCTACAGACAACAGCTTCATTCACAGCACAAGCCTGATTCATTCTCTGAGCACCATCTATTCTGTGCACTGAATGAGGCAGGAGTCCTGTGGGGAAAAAAGCATGTGATCATGTTATTAAAGACTATAGCATAATTCATACACACACAGGGACTGAATTACGCTTGCACAGGCACCTTTAATTCTGGTATTTCCTAACTGTGAGCGATTGCCTTTGCAACCTTAACATTCTTTTAACACAGTTTTTTGGAACATAATTTCTGACTTAAAAACAAAATAAAAAACAGAAAATGTGAACCCTGATTGTCCTCTTCCCCTCTCCCCGTCATCTTGAGGACATTAGAACCACAACACAATCCTCTAGCACTTGAAATGAGGACTAAATGGTAGCTGAAGAAAGCTTATTTTTTGTTTGGACCTGCCACTAGAGGGGGACGGAGGCACACAATTTCCCAGGAAGTTTCATAGTTATTTGCTAGACAGCAAAGGAACGCTGAGACTCTGGAATAATGAGCTCTCTTCCAGGTTCTGGAGGGGAGTGTTCTCTAGTGGTTACAGACCTTTATGCCCCTCTCTCCTCCCATCTCTCCCTTTCCTCTTCTACTCCAGCACCCTTACCCAGTTCCGGTCCTTGTCTTCCTGCTCTATCATCCTGTCAGAGATCCTGCTCCTACCCCTCCCCTCGATCCTGCTCCCTCCATCTGTGCCTATCCACTCCACCTTCCATGGGTCCTGCCCTTCTCTCCATCCTTGTTCCTGTCCATCTTCTGACCATCTCTGCTCTTGTCCACTGTTCTTGCTCCTGTTTCTAACTGCCTCCCTTCCAGATCCCTATCCCCACTGCCTCCCTAAATTTCCCCCTCCTGCATTCAAATCAGGCTGTCTCCTCCTTCTCTGCGATGCTTCCTGAGTGCCAGCAGGATGTACTGAGCACACAAGAGAGAAAGGCTCTCTTCTGTCAGTTTTGATGCCTTACGCCACCTTGGCCTGCAGCAGTCAGGAAGAACAATAGCTGTTAAAGTTTTGCTAGGCCCCTGGGATGGATTATGCTCAGCTGCTCTATGGAGATGACCCATACTGTTTGGTCAGTATGTAGGAGCTGTGAGAGGATACCACATAGTCAGTGCAGACAGAATCTTTGGTGAACTTAGTTGCCATGCTAACAAGTCAGCATATGTGAACTGAGATAATTTTCAGTTCTTATAACTGAGCCAAATTTTGGCATATTTTCACATAGATGGAAAAAAGGCACATCCCTGACATGAGGGTGAGTCTAGTGCTAAATTTTGAGGCCTTGTATCAAAGCATGGAGGTAGATCTTCTTAAGGTAAGAAATTTTTTCACATGGGCAAGTTTAGTGTAGTTAGTATATTTTCCCCTAACCTTAGTCTCATAAATGTCTGAACCATTTTAGCTGAATTTAAAAAACAAAAACAAAAAACAAACAAACAAAAAAACAGCCTAAGCTGACTCCCAGCATAGAAAATTTCAGCCCAAACAGTTTTAGTTTTGCAGAGTTATAAGCAACCAAAAACAGGGTCTTATAATGGAAAGTGACAGGCAACCTTAACTAGCAGTGTTGCTACTGTACTGTCTATATTAATGTAACTCAAAGGTTATAAAGCCTTTTGCACTATTTTATATGTACAGCCAGAGCTCCACTGGGCACCGAAGAAGGAGAAAGAACATTTGATCTTGTCTTTTATCTTTTTAGTTAAGTCCACCACATGGCTGAGAAATGACACAGTATTATGACATACTTGGAAGCCATACATTTTGAATATTATAAAGTACTTATGCGCCTTTCTCATGAGAACATAAAAATGGTCATACTAGATCAGATTAATATGGTCCATCTAGCCCAGCATCCTGTCATTCTGCCATCTAGTTTATGCCAGGTATTTCAGAGGGAATGAACAGAACAGGACAATTATCAAGTTATCCTCTCCCTTTCATCCAGTACCATATTCTGGCAATCAGAGGCTGAGGCCTATCTCCTGTCTGTTGATGTTATGCTATTTGTTCCCACTTTGAACATTTTTAATTCCAGTTTTTATTTTTACCCAGAACTCTGCTTTCAGATTCACATTATTCAGATGGTGAGAATAGTCATCTCAGAAACATCTTCAGGTTGGGGTCTATGCTGTCCCATGCCAGTAATTTGCTGTTAATTATAATAATTTCTGCTGTTTGACTTTATTTAAAGTTGTGAGTGGAAATTGTCTTCCTATTCTAGACTTACTCTAGCTGCAGGAGCCTCCCAGAGCATACTATTTAACATGCAGAGAGAGAGAATTCTAGTGATTCTCTGCAACAAAATGGATAGATTATAATTAGAGATGGGTCCAAACCAAAACCCTTGATCCAACTTTATGAAGGGTTTAGAAGCCACATTCAAATCTAAATCCAGATTTCACATCTGCCCCTCACCTCTATTTTTGAGATGACTCATTAACCTAGAACCTGAACTTGGAGACATTAAAATCTGGATCTAAGCGACAACTTTAGTTCATCTATAATTTGAATATTAATATGCCCATGTGCACATTGCTCTATAGGTATTTTAATCCTAACTTCATGTCCTGCTTACCCAGCCCCATATGGGGAAGACTCTCCATTCTCACTTTTGGGGTTTGCTAAGCATCTTGTATGTCAGGACAGGATCATTAGAAGTTGTATTATATATTTGGTCTCAGTAAAATCCCAATTCCCCTCAAGATTGGATTCTTCAAGACATTTATAGACAATAATTTCTCTTAACTTTTGTTTGTACTGGAAAGTTATGTGGCAGCTGCACCAGTCCAGTCAGTTATGCTAATAACATTCTGCTCCTCAGCAAATTCTCCCACACCACAGCTCCAGGCATCTCATGGAATCATTCTGCTTTTGTTAGTTGGAAGTCCCTTACGAAGCTTTCATGCTCAGGACTTGCTGCAAGTTACTTAGTGTGTAGCCATGTACTAAATCAACACTAATAATTAACTTATACGTAGTGCATGCCTGATTACCTGCCTCTGCTTCTGTAAGAAACCAGTACTCTCGTGCTAGCTATCCGCATTTTCTTTTCTTTTCTTTTCTGCACATTTTTGTTCAAGTTACAAGATGTTTGAAGTCTGTTGTGTAAGTCCTGATTTTAGATGCTTTTTCATGGACTTCGACGCTAACTGTAGGTGTCCATCTTTAAAAAGTATGTGTAGAGATGTAAAAGCTTTGAAAGGAAAATGCATTCAGATAAAAACATTTTAAAATGAATAAATAAGGCCCACAATGGCATATAACCTGTCAGGCCAGAAAAAGATGTGCCTCACATGATACAAGTAAAACAGAACACGCAACCTCTCAACCTACATTTAAAAAATCATATTTGATACATTTCCATTTACTTTTATCTATGAAATCTTGTATTAAATGTTTATAATGACATCTTATTGTGTGAGATCAAAGGAGTCTGTATTTAATATTTTCATAGGGGCAATTGCCCATGTGGTCTGAAATTATCTTATTGGAACATCAAAACTTGTTTTAAATTTCCTCAGGTATCCCCCTTGAGCAAACCCTATGTTCACATGGAAACTGTTTGCTGAGAATTGGGGTTGGCTTTTATGCATGTGAGAGAGAACATATCCTACCTTCAGATGGACCACCAGGAAATATTTTGAAAGAGGAAATGCAGCAAAGGGGAAATGTGCCACAGAATGAGAATGGTTACTGAGAAACTCCTATTATTTGATTGCTGGGATATATACATAGGGTGTCATTTATAATATGGGTCTTTCTCATCCTGGTTGGGAGGCTTGGGAGAGGTTTAAAATTTCCTGTTGCCAGACTCTTTGGTTTCGTGTGAGTTCAGGTAACATTTTAAAGTCTACCAATTCTTTTTAATGGGTAGCTATTGTGTATAGGAACGACAGTATGCTTTTTAAATGATTTGTGAGCCCTCTAGTGGTGCTCGCTGCATTCTGTACTTTAGAAACTGCTAAAAAACAGTATGTAGCCAGACCTTGCAAGTTTGTGCATGTTTAGCAAACATGTTTATTTGGGACCCAACTGTATCCATGTGGTTGCTACATGTTATTCTTGTTCTGTAAAGAGCAAAAGATGCAACAGGAGCAGTTGACAGCTATATTCTTGGACACTTTAATAGCTAGGCATTTATTGGAGGGTCTGCTAATAACTTCAGTACAAAATGATTAAATACAGGATGGTAACCTCAAGAGATCAATAATAATGAGTCAGGCTCTCAAAAACTATAAGGTCTAAAAAATCTTGAGACTTTTTTAAAAAATCTAACCATATTTTTAACTGTATTTTGCATTTTTAACTCCCCACTATTCCTCTGTCAATGCATGTGTGATAATTTCAGGTTGAAAAGTCAGCCTTTAATGCACATAAATATGCACACTACTCCGTGGCTGCCCAGAGGGAGACTGTACTTATCCTCTCCTCACTCCGGAGATGGCAGTTCCCTTAGTCATTTTCTATACTGTCTTGACACAGCAGCCACACTTCTCTGCCTTCTGCTGCCCTGGGACTTCTCTACCTGGGCCCCAGTAGCGCCACTTCCTCAACTCCCCAGCTTCCTGCTGCCCCAGAGCTTCTCCTCTGCCAGGGTCCCAGCAACAGTTTTTGATGCAACTCCTTCTTTCCTTGCCTTTCTGTGCTATAGGGTCATTCCTGAAGGCAGGACTTAAAGGCAGGGCTGGTCTCTTGTCCTTAGCCCCAAAACTCCCACACAGAGCTCTACCCGCATGCCCAGCTCTGAAAACTGTGGGAACAGAAGAGTTCTCATGCCTCCATAAATATTGCCTATGAAGAGATTTCTGGGGGCATCAGGGTGTGGCTTGCCTCAATAGACTCAAAGACTATTTGCCCTGAACCCTATCAGTGATTCTTATAGTTAGTGACAATATGGAACATCCAATAAATGCTGGTCTTATTTAATGGGTTTAAAGCAGAGGTATCATAGATCCCAGTTCAAAGGCCATTGAAGTCAGTGGGAGCCTTCTTACTGCCTGCAAAGCATTTTAGCTCAGGCTAACAGTGCATTGCACTGTTTAATCATCAGTAGGCAGCTCATTAGCTCATTTACTTGTTTATGGTCATTAAAAGGATAAAATTGTACAAGGGATGCTAACCTTTATTCTTAAGGACATAAGGCAAATACTGACTACCTTGATTTAGGGAGAACTTCCCCCATGTTCTTGCTATTGCTTCATTGTCCATTGAGAAGGTTTTATACCTTCTGAAATATATGTCATCAGCCACTGTGAGAGAATACTGGCCTAGAGAGACCACTAGCCTCATCCTTTCTGGCAATTCCTGTTTTCCTAAGTTTCTTTTCAGGACACCACACACTCTCCAATAGTCTTCTAAATCAGGGCCTCTTTAAGAATGTTGAGGGAAGCCAATGAGATCATCTTTAACCCCCATCTCAACCCCAAATATGTCTGTTTCATTCATAACAAAAAGGGGCAGTTTTTGGATTGGCAGTTGCTTTGTTGAGGTGCCCTCCCACCCTGAGGTTAGAAGCCACAATGGCAACTCAGTAAAGGATCTGAGCCAATTGTACCTGCTCAACCCCTAAGCCTTTTAGGGGAGGAATTGCAGGTCCCAACTCTTACCAAGATTGCTACCTGCAACCCTTATCAACATTTGTCTGTATTTACACATACAAGTGGTCCCATTGATACTGTATGTCCCTCAGTAGGACTGCTTGTGGGTATGCTCATGAGTATGAGTCCGTTACACAATAGGACCCTCTTTGCTGATATATTTTTTGTATCTTACTTCAAATGTATTAAAGCTTGCACTTAAAGCACCATCTAAATAATTATAATAATTTTTAACAGTAACAGAATCCTATGAGGTTGAGGAATGTCACCTGGGATATTTAAACCATGCCCATCTAGTGATAATAAGGGTTTACTTCAAGGAGAGGTGAGTGGCCCTTATATACCTTTAGGTTGTTCAGCCACACTATATTTATGACAGATAAATCAGTCCAGAGTGTCTTTGATAGATTTTATTTAGAAGCATAAGCAAGCAAAGATACAACTAAATAAACATTTTACAAACTGAATGTACTATAACTTTCCTAAATCAAAGATGGAACAAAAACAATCAGTTTGAAATCTCAATCAGAAACAAAATTAACATAATGCATTGATCAAATCTAGGTTACAACTGAAATAAATCAATGGTTCAACTTTTCAATATGTGCAATTAACACAACAGCTTTTTAAGATAATTATAGAATTCCCGGAAGAATTACTTTGACCCAGGAGAGTTAAGAGTCTCAACCAAGGGACACTGCCAAAAGCTAGGAGTGATCTCCCTGGCTGGTCCCAAGGAAACATAGCTCTTAGAATAACTTCTTTATTACATTAGCACTTCCCCTTGAGTCCCACTGAGGAAACTTCTATTTCACTGTACTTACTGTACTTATTATTCTGCCTCTACACGCACAGCCTTTATGACAGGCTTGCACAGAGTTGATCTTTAGATCATTACATCGTATTCTAGCAACTTTAGAATGAACACTTCTTTCTACCTGGGGAATCTTTTACTAATTAAACAACAGACTGGGGTTTAGTGTCTGCCTTGAAAGATACTTAAAATTTCCATGAAACACACATATATACACAGAGACATTTACACACAGATGGAGCATTGGGCATCTCTGTATGCCACACAAAAGTAACAAGGAGAAGTCTTACTTCTTTTTCTTTCTTTCTTGGGATCTTTAACTCATGTGATGGAGAGTTTGTACTATCCTATGTGAGGATAATCTACACAGAAAATGATTTATTTTAAATATTCCTCTAAGGAAAGCATTTGTAATGTACTTCTCTAATTCATTTGGGTCCAAGTCTGCAGCTCTTTCTCAGGCAAAACTCCCATTTATATCAATGAGAATTTAGCTTGAATAAGGACTGCAAGATTAGATGCTACACCAGTGCAAGGAAATGCTCTGGCATAGTGAATAACTGCTGCCAAACCTTGACCAGGCAGAATTCTTGCACTGAAGACATGATTAAAGTCAATGGAACTATTTACATGAGTGAGAATTACTTGTATGAGTAAAGTTCTAAAGGGTCAGACTCTGAGTGACTTTTGATGTCCTCAACTCTAACAGGAGAAATACAAAATCCTAAAACCTGGTCGTTGTAAGGAAACAAAGGAGGAAAAAATTTTCTACTTGATGCTATGTAATTTGTAAATCTGTTACTGATTTGAGATTTTAAACAGTTCATAACAAGAACTGAGAAACAACCGACTTTCCCATTCACCTTTAAGGAGTTCATGAAAAGTTAATTTTTGACTTGTCATTAGGCTCCTTCAGACCTACTGGGCTCTTTCATGTCCCCAAACACTCAGCGCCTCTTACATTTCCATAGACCTTTTGGTTGCAACATGTATGCTTGTGTTCTGTGAATCTAAGAGTCCTTAGAAGCTTTTTTTTTTAATTTAAAAAATGAATGTGTAGATGCAGTAAGCTGAATTTCCAAGCAAATTAACCTGGGGCATTTTTATAATGGTTCCTTTTTCCAAAATACCTAGAGGCACTTGACCTGTATTACTCAAGTAGCATGAGTACAGAAACACATCTGATACTACTAAGATTTATTTTGTGCTTGTGTGTGGTCTGATAGCCTAGACATATCTAAAGGGATATTTTCCCCCTAAAATTGCTAAACAGTTTTGCTCTTCTGGCTGATTTTGTTTGCAAATCTTCTGCCTAGACTTATTTTCATTCTTCAGAAGACGAAATTATAAACCTATGCAAAAGCTGACATGGCACTGATGCTGAAATGAGAGTTATGTGAATAGCATCAGTGAAATTATTATTCTGTCTTTTCACCGTACTTCACTTATGACAAAACCTTCAGACTAAAGTCATAGCTTCAAGAAGATAATCTACAACTATTACACTTTATATAAGAGGTGGCTATTATTACTATAATAAGCCTGATTCTCTTTTGTCCTACAACTTGTGCCATCATTTACAGCAGTGCAAGCTGGGTATTAAATATCCGGATCATCTTACACACCATTCCCACTCACTTTTAAATTACATTTTTGCAAAATAATTTGTTTGTCTTTAAGCAGCATGTTTCCCATCCCTCTAAATGAGGCCACATTACCCTGAAACCCAAAGAAAATGAATTTTCTTTGTGAAAGAAAAACAAAAAGGAATATGTAATCATATTATATACCCTTTAATTTTCTTTTTTTAGTTTCTGCTTTGTTATTCTATAGGAATGATGCTTAAACATCTCTCCTAGACAGTGCTGAATATTCAGAGTGCAGTTTAAGTAATTGTACTGATTGTGGAGGATGCCTGTATAATATTGTCTAAATTTTGAGACTCTTTGGCTCAGTTAATGTGTAGCTAAGTTCATAACAAAGTCAAGTGGTAGCTGCTTTAAGTGAGGTTTTTAATCATTGAAGAAATGTGTCCTGCAAGTAAGAATGCTCTTCCTTATTGAAAGAGGCATTTAATTTTTCTATGAATTTTCCTGTTATTGCATATGCAACGTTTGTTCAAAAGGTTATGTAAGTTCTCTGTCTTTCAACTCCTTTGGTTTCTGAGCTTCAAAGAGCCACATCAAACTATCTAGAAACAGAACAAACACCAACTGGAGTTTCCTTGAGCATTCAACAGTTGTCAAATGGTGTAGGTGTAGGTTGCCCAGTGGAATGCTGGGAAGTGCAGACAAATTCTTCCCTAACATACACCTGAGCCTGTTAAAGTAGGAGGTAGGGGTGTTTCTTGAACCTTGCATTTTTTTTAAATGATACTTTCGCATCAAATTGGTTGGTGCATGGGGGAAACTAGCTTATATTGTTTCAAAGTAAAAACATACTCTTTGAAACATTTCATTTGGTTAATATTGTAAAACAAAAAGTTTCATGATACATAGGGGCGCTCACTTTCTCCAAACCTCCCTGGAGTGCACTCATGATTAGAGAAGTCCTATTGATTTCAGTAGGAGCAGGAGCAGACTGAACCCAGGGTGTTTTACTGGGTAGCGGCCTTTGAAAACAACTTTTTGGCTGATTTCAGCCTAAACTGGAGAATGACCTATCAGTCAAGGATTTAGCTAAAATTAATGGAAAACACAAAGATATCTTCCACTACTTGTTTTACCTCTCATCTTTAATGGACAACATATTACCCAGGCTACTTATGTCTGCCTGCCAGTGTGCTCAGCTTTAACAGACCTTTCTGATGAGGAAATATCCATCAACAGCTGGGCTTTTGGATCATTTTCATTGCTGATTGTGATCTGAAACCTCCTGCAAAGTAGCATGCAAGAGAGTTTCTTTCAAGATGGTTGCACGCATATAGATGCCATAAGAGATAATCGTGAACATCTGCTAGACTCTTTGTGCTAGTGTTTACCACTGTACTTTATGCTGCAGTTCAAGTATTCTGAAGTGGAAAAACACACACACACAAGCATCAACTTTTTTATTAACAACAGCATGAGCAGAATATGATAAGGAACAAAGGCATGTGTTTTCAGTAGCTTTTTTTGTATTGTTCTTTTATGGTAGGTTGCACTCTGACCTGCTCTATGTTGTCTTATGCTGTTCTGTCTGTTGTTTCTCCTAAAGTAAACGGGGTCGGGTAAGCTTGGTATTCAGGTAGGAGGCTGCAGAGGTGCTGCTGAAGTGGTATTAGTGATCCACTAACAATAGGACTTTTTGAGAGCTGACAATCATCTCAGCCCCATAAAGAAAATGGAAGTTAATGAGATGCACACTCTTCAGTGCCTAAATCACTTTTGAAAACAGGATCTAGGTTCCTAAATCACTTGGGTGCATTTGAAAATTCTACTTTTACGGTTAGATCCACAATGGGGTCTTAGTCTCAGCATTGTGGCACCTAACTTTAGGGGTCCTGCCTCCTGGTGCAATCCACCACCCCGAGTTAGATGCCCAGGCTCCCTATATAGTGCCTGGGGAGAATTAGGCACCTAAAAAAGGAACAGAAAAAGCAAACAAGCTGAGCCAGGAACAACCTAAGCTAGCCGGTAGAGAATGCCAAGGTGAGAGACTGGTCCTAAGTCCTGCCCCTCAAAGGGAGTTAGGTGACTAAGCTGGGGCCAGAGGGAGGTGCCTTCCTCTGCTTGGGATTTTTACTGTGAATCTTCTCCTGGAGTTAGGTACCTAAGTCCTTTCTCGTAAACAAAAGAAGGAGAAGGAGGTGCCGTCCTCCACAGCCTATAAACTTTAGCCCCATAGTTGGGGCATTCAACTGTCATGTGGGAGACCCATGTTCCAATCCCTTCTCCCCATCAGGCAGAGGGAGGCATTGAACCTAGGGGTCCCACATCCCAGGTGAGTGCCCTGACAAGTGGGCTAGAGGTTATAAAAAGGAGCACTGCATCCTCCTTCTTGGGCATTATTTTGGGGGGCCTCGTACTGTTAGCAGCTTCAGCGAACACCCGCCAGATTGGATCCCTCAGAGGAGATAAACAAGGGAATGCCTAGTCTGAAGATCCTGCGGGGGTTTAGGCATGAGATGGGCTCCTAGGCTGATGCTGCTATGCACATGCTCACTGTCAGATTTTTAGATGTCATTGGGGACTTGATTGGCAGAAACTTAAATGCTTAGGGACTTGAATTGCCTCCAAAGTTTGGCAGCAGCTTAGCAGGGGGTTGAGGATCTAAATTTTGGATTTGAGGGCCTACAGTGACAATTAATTGCCTAAATCCTTTTGTGAATCTTGTCCTTAGTCTCTCTGTGCTTTGGTTCTCCAATAATGGTTAAAAGGGATGTTGTGGGGCTTAACAAATTAATTAATTCTCAGATAGTGTGGTGATGAGGGCCATATAAGAAGATGGGTCTGCTAATTTCCCCCTGTTACACATAGATCCAAGGGGCGTTTACTCCTGTTGGTGAACAGAAAGAGTCTTGTCTCCACTTTCCAGCTAGTGGGGCTTTGCTCTAAGAAAGGATATGACAAGTGGCATCATGGGAATACATTATGAGCTTGCTGAGTGGAGATTCCGACGTGCAGCTTTTCTAAACAATAGTGGCACTATGTGATGACATTTAGACCAATTCTCTGTGATAAGTCACAGTGGGAAAAATTTCCTGAAGTACTTTCTTTCCAACAAGTAAGGCAGTAGGTGGGTTGTTTGCTTTTTGTGTTAAGAGGCTTCAGACCCAGAGATGCAGAAGGCCATTTCTATATCCTAGGCTTCCTTTAATGTTCTTTCCCCTCTTCCTTTTGCGGACAATGTATCTTTTTTGCCAGGAAGTTGTGAATACTGCTTAAGAACAGTTCTGCTAAGCCATATCCACAAACCAGGCATTCCGGGGGTACTTTTCATCTGAGGTCTTTATAGGGCAGCACAGCGCAGGGAGCCAGTACTGTCACACAATGGTTTTAATTACTGGGCGTACATATGTGAGAAAAGATAGAAGGAAAGAAAGTAAGGTAGAGCAGTGTGAGGAAAGTTATCCATTGTACCAGGTAAAGGTAAAGCCTCACCACCCGCTACTATTTCAGAGCAACACAGATTGGGTATTTGGTAACCTAGATAATAGAAAATGTCTGATACTTAGTTATTTTGCTTTGTGTCACTATGAGTCATGCTAAGAAATAAGCACAACAATCACAGGAATCCATTGTAAAATCAGTGTGTGGGGATGATTATTCTTGTTAATGCTCCACATTGCAAAATAACCATCTATTAGGTACTGGTTTTCAAGGGAAAAAAATCATGGTTTCAGATTACTGTATAAGCTTATCATTTTCTATAAATCAGCTCTGCACTGTACTAGCTGTAAGATACATACCATCTGTGGTAACTCAGCGACACAGAGCCTGATTCTCCATTGCACATCCGCAAAATGACTTCAGAATCTCTCCTTTTGAAACTGTTCTACTTTGTATGAATTATATAATAGTCGCTGGACAAAAGACTGTGAGAATAACTCTATAGCTCAGTGGTTAGCGCATTCACCTGAAAAGGTGGGGACCCAACTTCAAATCTCTGCACTAATGAATATTTAATGAGTTATACAAAAGACAGCAGCTCCAACAGGAGACATTGAGAAGTACCTGCGCCAGTGGTTAGGGCACTCTCATGGAAGATGCAGGAAACTCCCTGCTCCACATCAGGTGGAGGAGAGGGGTTGAACTTAGGTTCCCACATTGTGGGTAAGGGCTCCAACCACTCCAACTGGGCTAAAGGTTATATAGAAGGCACTACTACCTCCTCCCCCTGGCTTCCATAGAGCACTCAATCTGGCAGATGTGTTATAACAAAGCAGTTGAGAATGTCTACCAGATTGGGCCTGCCAGGTGGGGGAATGCCTAGTTTGTGAATCCTGGAGGGAATTAGGGATGAGTTAGGTGCTAAGCTGCTCATTGGCATCAGAACTGAAAGGGCTGTGCACATGCTACTGACAGAAATATAGAAGACTTTACCAGGGGGAGCATCAGGTACCTAAGGAGTGGCTACAGGGTTAGGCAGCAGTTGAGTGTGGATTTTGAGTATTTAAAACTTGGATTTAGGTTCTTAAAATGGCAGCTGGGTGCTTAAATCCCTCTTGGGAAACCCACCCTAACCCTTCATATACTTATGCATGTGAGTATCTTTAGCATCTTGTGTAGAACCCTTTGCTACTTCCATTTCTTGCTTGCCACAGTTCACTTCTGATTCAGGAAGAGCAGCAGTGGGAAAAGGAGATTTGTGTTGTACGAGTGCAAACAGTTACTGTAGAAATGTAAGCTGCAACCAATAAATGGTTTAAAAAATGGCTTTAAAAGCTTTTATTAGTGTAGCCTAGTGATCGGCGGATCATGGGGAAGGACCTCTCTGTCACCATCTATTGATGACCTGGGGAAAGAGAGAATCAAAAGACCTCATTTGCATGTGTGCCTCGTCTTTTGCCAATGTGTACCGTTTGGTTGTTTTGGTTAAAATTCTTTAAGTTTTGGATATAGGGGTAATGAATTGCTATCTTCACTGTGTCTCTAAAAGGCAGCAGAACTGTACATAATATGACCTAAGTGAGGGAATCACCAAAGTTTGCCATGTGCACTGGGCAACAGAGCTTGACATGTGTAAGGAAGAAAGCTTTCGTTTTGTAGGGAGGACTGAATTTCTTGTGGGAGGAACCCTTCTCAGTAGTGTTATAGATTATTGACTATGGATTATATGGTAGAGCCTTGGAACTGGTGTCATGGTCAGAGATTATAGTAGCTCTCCCCTGAAACTGCAGAGGACAGCAACAGGGCTGAGTGAACTCTAGTGATGGTCCCTCTTTGCCCTCCATTCACAGAACTGAATTCACTCCGGTGGTCGGGGGGGGTTGGTCATGCCTTAGGACCGGGCTCAGTTGGTTTAGACATGGTAGTATTGTGGTTAGAGGTGGCAGCACAGTGAGAGACAACTCAGAGGTGGCAGCAAAGTGTCTCTTCATGGAAGCCAGGCAATGCTTCCTCCTACTAGTTGAAAATGGACCTGCCCTGAGTGAATTCACAGGTTCTGGAACTTCACTAAACAAATAAATGATGAGTGGGTAGCACCAGAGGGGAAAAATCAGGGGGTGGCGAATGAGGTATCAAATGGGCATTTGTTCATCAGATATTCACAGTGATAGATGGGGAAACTGAGGCAAAGATACTGTTGGGGTGGATGCCCAAGAAAGTGAGAGTGTGTACTTATATTTGTATAAACATATGGTTGATTTACTGTTGTATTTCCTTAATGGTTTGTTCCTTTTCCCCTATATATCATTTTTGTTATTTTTATACACAGACTCAGGCCTTGAGAGAAGCCTACTAAGGGGCCCCAGGGGAGGTATTTAGTTTTCCCAGGAGGGGCTTGAACCAGTGCATTTGTTAATTTTAGAAGACTCCTTCCTCCAAACATTTGAACCCAGACCTTGGCACTGACAATATCTGGCAGAAGGACTACAGAGGACATTGTTAAACAGGCTTTTGTTTGTTTCATTGCAATAGAAGCAAGCAAGTTATGCTTAGACAAATGTATTTGCCATATAAATAAACTTATAAATTTTGAGGAAATTATACAACACTAACATAGCCACAACTGAACACAAAAAATGAGTGAAAATAAAAGCTGCAAACCAGGTTCCAATAAATCCTCTTATCTGTTTAAAAGAGCTGTGTGGTTTCCTCCCACCCTTCCTTTCACTGGAAATCATACATCAAAAACAAAGCAAACAATATAGATACTACCTATATGAATGCAAATTGGCTCAGTATAGATATATCTAATGCATACATTTCATGAGACGCAAATATACAGTTTGCTTGTTTGTTGTGAAAATACAGTTCAATTAGTCTGTACAGCTGCATGCCTGTTCAGTTCTTCCCTTCAATGAGATATAATTAGAAACGATGTACTATTTGAGGGACTCATCCCTTTGAAGAACATGTACACAAATCAGATATTGAGGAATGGCAATATACAAAAACCTGTAGCCGAGAGCCCACTCACCACCATCCTTGGACAACCCACAGCTATTAGTCAGACCCCTGTGGGGCCCCACCCTTAGGGTCCATTCTTGCAAAAAAGCAAAAAAAACTTCAGGACCAGACTCAAGAGAAACTGGCTAGGCTTCAGTTCATTCTGAAATTGTGAGACCATCAGCTCAGGATTTAATACAAAGGACTGTGCAATGGCTTTGCCACTACAAAACAGTTCTCTCTCCTTGGTATTCTCACAGCCTCAATGTTAGAACAGGGCCTTCATCTTTCCCTGATTGAAACTAACCTCATTATCTCTAGCTTGTTTGCATATATATACCTGCCCCTGGAAATTTCCACTACAAGCATCTGACGAAGTGGGTATTCACCCACGAAAGCTCATGCTCCAAAACATCTGTTAGTTTATAAGATGCCACAGGATTCTTTCCTGCTTTTGAAGAACATGGTAACTTTTGAATAAATAAAAGGGAGACTGGAAAGATGCTATGTTACCCTCCTTCTCACTGTGGGGAATTGAATATGCCTTTTTCTGACTGGTTATTTAATTTGCTCTCACATAACTAGGGGTGTGCAAATCTCTCCTAACCCACTCTGATACTTTATCTCAATGGTCATTTAACCATCCAGCCAAATGATCAGCAAAGATAGGAGGTGACTGATCCTTTCACTGCTGCAGGCAGAAGGGAAAGTGACAACAAAATGTTAGGAAATGGCCCACCGGGAAATGAAGTTGTAAGGAGAGGCTTCAGCTCTCGCTAGTCATACTCTGTCACTGCTTCAGAAAATATCTAAAATAGCAGGCCAGGGCTGGCAGCACAGCATATCACAAGGCCTCCTGATTTATGCTACAAGACAGTGCACAGTTCTGCCACAGCATAGGCACTGGGCAGTAAAGCTAATTGGTTACAATGGCGTTTCTCAAGCTAGGGTCTGCAAGACTACTCCAGGGGGTCAGAGGGCCCCGCCGATCAACTTCTCCCCCTTCCTCCCTCAACTCCTTCTGCTCCCTCCCAGGTCCTCCTGCATGCTGCGAAACAGCTGTTCCCCAGCATGCAGGAGGTGCTGGGAGGGAGGAGGAAGAGCCTGGGGCTGGGAGAGAGGCCTGGGGATGAGCAGGGCAGCTTGGTGGTCCGTGAAAAATTTTAAATCAAAATGGGGGTCCTTGGGTTACTAAAGTTTGAGAACCACTGGGTTACAACATCATTTGACAACTTCCAGGTTCATAATCTGAAAAATGCATCACAAAGTGGAATTGTAACTAATGCACAATGTTTAATGGCACTGTCAGAGGTTGGGAGGATCTTTTTTAGACTGGCAGAAGGTGTCAACTTTCTGGGATTCCTGACTGGCTCAGGAATACAACTTTACTCCTGCTGAGCTGCCGCCTTCTGCAGGACCGGCACTAGTGTTTTTAGCGCCTTAGGCGCACGGCCATTTCGCCACCCCACGCGCTGGTCAGGTGGCTCCGGTGGACCTGCCGCAGTTGTGCCTGTGGAGAGGGTCCGCTGGTCCGCAGCCCGGTGGAGCTGCTGCAGCTGTGCCTGCGGGAGGTTCACTGGAGAGGCAGGAGCAGCAGACCATCCGCCTGCGGCAGCTCCACTGGAGCCACGGGACCAGGGGACCCTCCACAGGCACAACTGCGGCAGGTCCACCGGAACCACTTGCCGCCTCTCCGCCCTGGCAAAATGCCTCCCCCCAATAATCCTGGCACCCTAGGCGATTGCCTAGGCCACCTAAATGGAAGCACCGGCCCTGGCCTTCTGTAGGCTTCCATGTGCTCCCCACCAGATAGCACTTTCTGTTCTCCCATCCCTGAGTTGGGCTCCAGGAGTCCATTTTGTCCTGAATCACAAAGAATCTCTTTTTTCTTATCTGTCACTCAGTGCAAAAGCAGGGGCGATGAACCCACTGTTTTCCACTCAGAAATGCATTCAAAAAGAAATAAACAGGCCTGGAGGAAAAAGGTAAATTGACAAAGAATCAAGTGGAGGAGTGGGATGACAGCAGGAAAATGGTCAGGCCTGCGGATCTGTGCAATTCAGGTAGAGAATTGTACAACATCTCTTTTTAGCCACTGAATCACATTATACAAGTTGCTTTGACAAAAGACAGGGCCTGGTACACTGTGGACAGCATGGCATCATAGCACCAGCAAAGGGGTGGGCTCAGTTAAGTGTGCTCTGCATGCATAGAACTAGGGCAAGGGAAAACAAAGGTGTGTCACATGAATGACCAGGAAGAAGGGACATCACTACATTAGTTACAGTGGCAGCCCTACTGCTTGTAATCCCTTGATTTAAATTTAAAAAAACCAACCAACCAAACAAAAAATCATCTTGCTGTAATGGGCTATAAATTATCCTGAGGTGACAAACCATTTGTACTGAAAATACCAGCAGGTGTGTGGATAAGAAAATCATCTGCATTGGTCTGGGTAGGCCCTTACATAGCATTAGGCCCCAGCCTTGCATTATGATCCATGCAAACAGACTACAGTGCCTGTGTGAATTGCAGTATGAGAAAGCATAAAAATGTGTACTGCTACAAAGAAAGTTGTTTGTTTGCAAAAAAGGGAAGAAAAACTCAAAGCTCTGAAAGTGTACACATAATAAACTACGCGAAATGGCCTTCTAGTCCCCAACTAGAGTTGCCATGCGTCCAATTTTCAACCAAACAGCCGGTAGTAAAGGGACCCTCCCGAACCCTCCGCAGACTAGTGAAAATGAGCATGTGAGTGAGGGTGGGGAACAGCGAGTGATGGAGGGAGGGGGGATTGAGTGAGCAGGACAGGGCCTTGGAGAAGGGTGTGGGCAAGGGTGTTCAGTTTTGTTCAGTCTGAAATGGCAATCCTATCCCCAACACAGAGAAGAATAAAATATAAAAAGTGGATTCCAGATTTTCATGCCTACATTTTCAAATGATTTTAGGTACCTCCAGTGTGCGAAGGAGGGCCCAGGGTTGAATGCTCAGAGAGTGCTAAGCACCCACCCACATGACATCAGACCCCTTTTAGGTATCTCAAGTCTGGCACCCAAAAATTCAGCCCCCCCAAATTATTAATCACTTTCGAGAAATTTGGTTTTAAAATATGAAGTCAATTGGAACTGGGGAGTCTAACAAAAGAACTCTTAAAACAATTGTTCTCTAATCTGCTGTATAAAAGAATACCACATTTTTAAATTAAGTCTCTTAAATTTCCTTGTATGAGTCTTTAAGAAAATAAATTATGATAAAATGATGAGATTGCTGACAATGGCGTGTAGCTAATCTGCATTTGCTAGCAGAAAGTATCTCCAACAGCCAGTGATGAGACACTAGATAGGGAGAGCTCTGAGTTACTACAGAGAATTCTTTCCCAGGTGCCTAGTTGTTGGGTGTTGCCAAAATGCCCCAAGACCAACTGATCACTATATTTGGGATTGGGAAGGAATTTTCCCTTGGGTCAGATTTGCAGAGACCCTGCGGTTTTTCTGCCTTCCTCTGCAGCATGGAGCATGGATGACTTGCAGGTTTAAACTAGTGTAAATGATGGATTCTCTGTAACTTGAAGTCTTTAAATCATGATTTGAAGACTTCAGTAACTCCGCCGGAGGTTATGTGTCTATTACAGAAGTAGGTGGGTGAGGGTCTGTGGCCTGCATGGTCTGACTAGAGGAGCATCTGTCCTTAAAGTCTATGAGTTTAAGATACTCAAATCTGTACCTTAAGTTATAGGATGACCATAGGAAGAACTTGGAAGGTTATCGCAACATCCTGTTGGTTTTTGTTTTTCCCACTACATACAGGGGGGCAGAAATGAGATCTGATTCACTTACTCATATAAAAACATCATGGAAAATAAATTGTCCTCAGAAGTATATTTGGGTTTGTAATAATATCTGAAGTACCTCAGACAGTCTTAGCATAATAAGTTGCATATCTTGAACATCTGATGTGGCAATAATTTGGTTATGATAGCAGTCAAGGGATTTTCTGAAATCACTGAACCATCTATATTTCAGTTATTAAATGTCACACCTCTTTATCGGTATAGTACATTTTCTCACTTCCCCTCCCAAACTGTACATGTGTCACATTTTGGGCTAGATCCTCAGACACCAAAGAATGACTAGAGCCTTATCACATGTAACCACAAGAATCAACTTCAACACTTGTAAGAAAACATTTTTTTTATTTCTTTAATTAATATTTTTAACAGCTTTGAATACATGTGTCTAGATGCATGTGGAAGACAGAAATTCTATTTTGAAAAGAATTTTGAGATTTAAAGGTTTGGCTTCATTCTGAATCAGAACAAACTCCCAAATGTATATTCACAAAGGTCCAAAAACAACAAATTGTTCCAATTGATCAAAATGTTTTGTTTCTGTTTTGACTTTTTATTTTATATTATAATATATAATATAATACATTACAAATTTAAAATGAAAAGTTATTTCAAAATATAAAAATTGATCTATTTTCCTGAAAATAAGTCAATGTGCCATTTTGACATTGTGGCGACTTTTCTTTTTCTTTTTCTTTTTTTTCTTTTTTGTTTGTTTGTTTTTATTTTTTATTTTCTCCACAATGAAATTTTGGTAAAATCAACATTAGTTCATAAAGCATTTCTATTTCAAAGGCACTTTACTCTCTCACAGAAAATGACTTCATCAGTGGTTTTTCTGACAAGCTTCATTTCCATACACTAATGTCAATTTACACTAACTGAGAAGCTAGACTGACATATTAATCCTTGGTGTACCTACTTTGCCTTAAATAGACTTATGCCAGTGATGAATTTCATCCTAGATGTTTGACTACAATGTTTGCTTTCAAGAAGCATGCACATTAAATGATGTAGGAAGACATACAAAACACAGTCTGGATGAATCGAGCGGGTTTTCCCGAGTCTGCTATTTAAGAGAACAAAAATATGACATATTTTAGCTGAAGTTGGAATACATACAATAAAAGGCTGATATATGAACAGCAAGTTATTAATAAAATCTACAGTTGCTGAATATGCTAAAAGAAGATTTAAAATATCAAGCAAAGATGAGACTTTCTCAGTCAAATCAATCCTGCATTGAGGGTAACTTATCCCATTTTTCTACAAGAATGTGTCTACTATATGAAGAGAAAACCTTAAGGACATGGGCATAACTAGATGCTAGGAGCCTGATCTTGCATTAAGGTCCGCATACACAGACTTCTGTGCCTGCATGGACTCCCTGCTACATTTGAAAGGGCTGCCCAAACAGATCTCATTGCAGGATCAGGACCCAGTGTGATTCTGTACATCCTCACTATCATATTCCTGGAGGCAAATTCTGTTTTTTTCAGATCCTAGCTCCATTAGGTGCGGTGTAAATATTCACCCCACCCATGCTAGAAGCATTGTGCTTGTGGCAGGAAGGATGACTTCTGGAGAGCAGAGAGTGCACAGCTCCTGCCATCCCCTTTGGAAAGGTGTCGCATGTACTCAACCATCTTCTGCAACCGGGTGAGAAGGAGAAGGCAAGTCGATGGCACTGCCTTAATTCTTACATTTTCTGCCCACTCAGGGAGGCTAGGGCTATTGTTTTCATTAACTGCACATAATATGTGCACTCCTTCAGAGCAAGAACTGTGTTTGTGCCCAGCTCTTAAAAGGCATGCAGTGAGTGAGAAGGGCTCCTTGAACTCTCACCATGCAGGACAGGGCTCGGTTTAGCCATAGAGATGGGCCACACTAAATTCCGAAAACCAAATACACCTGAATTGCCATGCCCTCTTGTTTCTCTAATGGGCCTGCATAGGTTGCCGCTAAATTCTGGGAAAGGTGCAATCCAGATCCAGATTGGATAGCCTTCTATGTTATGCTACATAAGCCCGATCCTAACTTTTTACTGTACTTAGATGCTCCTTTAAACTCATTAGGATCCTGTGTACCTTTTCCAGATACCATATGTTCCTACTGCATTACACAGTTTCATAAGATGACATACTTGTCTTCATTCATACAAAACTTAAAACTCCTGAAAGAAACTGTATCACTGGCTGCTGGTGGCAGGCAAGTGTTATGAGCAGAACTCAGATAACCTCCTTCATTCATGTTTGACAATTCACAAAGCTTTTCACTAGCTTCCGTCTCATCTTTCTGCTCAGTTCTCTCCTCAATGATGCACTCATGTTCTACACATTCCATCTTGGTTTGGCCCATTGCATTGTCAGTTTTGTCAATCCATTCCTAGGAGAATGAAATGTTGGTGTCAGCACACGCCCTAAATTCATTTGAAGCAATCACAGGCTACAGTGACCTTCACCATTGCTCCAGTAATGGCATGAACCCAGGACCTACACAAGTGAGGGATGTCATGTTGGAAAGAAGGAAATAGCAGGCAAGCAGGAAATAAGACAAAAACAAAAAACATGAATGCACATAAAGAACAAGGAAAACTTCAAGAAAATTACCACTAAGGACCCTTCAGTGTTGAATTTAATTATTATATAGCACTTACAGTGACAGGTGCCTTCAAAATACACTAGATGAATACATTACATCCCTCACCCCCCTCCATTTGTCATGGTTTTGCAAATTCTTTAAGCCAAGTCCTACCTCAATCAAAACTCAAATTGACTTCAGTAGGAGATTTGCCTGATTAAGGATCAGGCCCTTTATTATTATTTTGCATTGTATTATTAATTATTATTAATTTGTATCTTTTCAAACTTACCTTGGGCAAGTACATTTTTGACTCAGAAGTAAAACATTATTATTGGTTTTCATTTTCATTACCATTGTAATGGTGGCCCACTAGCTGTTATGCAACAGATAGCGGATATTCCTAATTATTTTGCCAGGCTGCTTTCAGCTACAGCATAGTCTAAATGGTAAGGTGCTGGGCAGATTCAAGAGTATTCAAATAAAAATGCTCTTCATGTAAGCTACATACATTTCAGCTTAACAGGAAACAAACACTAAGTTCGTTCCTCTGTCAGACTGTCTGAAGATTTGCTGTTTCACTGCAAGCCGTGTGCTAAAGGATTGGAGGGAATAGTGGTTAGTCAGGCAATTTGGGAAACCATGGTTAGTTTTGTAAAGGATAAAGGCTTGTGGCTTTTTGTGACAGGAGGTCTGGAAAGGAGATTGTACAATAATTTGGCAGGCTGTGATCTCTGCTTTTGATACTGACCACCATTGCTTCAGTCTCACCCTGTGTGTCTCATAGCTATTATAGAATATAAGGGTTACAAGGGACCTCAGAAGATCATCTAGTCCAACCCCCTGCTAAAAAGCAGGGCCAATCCCCAGATTTCCTAAATGGCCCCCTCAAGGACTGATCTGACAACCATGGGGTTGGCAGGCCAAGGCTCAAACCACTGAGCTATTCCTCCACATACTGTCTTTCCTACTTTCACTACAAATTCCCCTGGGCAGGAACTCTCTTTGTACAGTCCTTAGCACATTGAATCCTCTTCTATGATTGGAGTCCCTATGTGCTACTACAGTGCAAATAAGTAATAATAATCATTCTTCTGTAAGACCAGGTGGTCAAGTAGTAGAGTGAGAGGCTGCTTTTGGATCAGAGAGCACTTAGTTTAAACTTCAAAAGAGACCACAAAGGTAGGCTGCATTTTTTAAATTATGTGCAAAGTAGGACTGTTGTGTTGGAATGAATGCAACCTCACCAAGGAAGTTCAAGAGTGCTTGGATATTTACCTGGAAGTTTCCATTATGTTCATTAAAGAGATCAGAAAATATATGCTTTGGGTCAGGTATAACAGGCATGACTGACTTCTGAAATCTGTAAATAGAACAAAACAAAGGAGGGTAAACATTCAGCTGCTCTAAACTCTGCCAGCTGGTAACTGTCCCAAAGGAACTATCCACTGGCAGGGAATTATCTGAGCACAACATATCTGGCCATGTCCCCTCCGTTGTGGTGTAGTGGTTGTATGCCTGCTGCAGAACTGAGGCCTTTATCTGCTATTCAGAGTAGCATAAACAGAGTGCATAGGAGAAGCAATTCTGGGCCTATAACATCCCTGGGCTTTCCAGTAACACTTATCTCCAATAATGTAACTGTGGTACAACAGCATGGCATTTTTCAGAGAGGAAAAAAGCTAATTCTGTGATTTTGGCAGTTGGCAGCTTTTGTAGAGCTGTAATAAGTGTACTGTAGATCTAAAATGATGAACACAGTCATGCAAACCATAAATCTTAACAATGGCATCATCTTGTATGGGCTGACTTTGCTCATCAGTGCAACAGAGACTGATGCCAAGATCACTGGTGCTTTGATCTTGTCCAGTACTGAAGCAGGCAGGTGACAGAAAAACAAAGGAGTGAAAGCTTATCAGTAATAGGCAAAAACAATTGGTTTTAAAAAATTAATTTGGGCTTTACAAAGGAGCAATAAATAAAGTGGAACAGACAACATTTTGCCCTGAAAAACTGTCTTTTAATTTCCTCTGGAAAAATACTCTAGTCCTGGCCTATTTAGGCCTCATAGGACTGGAAAAGTCACCTCTGCAGCCTCACAATCACCCTAGTGATCCCTGAAAATGAAAGGAAGAAAAATCTGGGGAAGTACAAGAAAAGGAAGTTCCACGGTGCGGTATATCTGGAAACCTGAATTAAGGTGTTGGCTTGCAGCTCCTCAGCAGCCATTAAAGCTGACTTCATTATCAAGTTAGTAATTGAATGCCAAGTAGTGTAATCTTGAAGTCAAATCCAGCAATAGCATGGGAATTAAAAGTAGCTCCTTCTTGGCAGCCAGTGTTCAGATGAGATTCTACACTTGGCAATCTGAGAAGCTTCAAGAACAAATCAAGAGGAGCTGCAAAGCCACTGTATGGAATTTCATAGTTACTCTGGAAAAGACTGAGGCTATGTCTACTCTACAGACCTTACAGTGGCACAGCTGTATCGCTGTAGCTGCCAACTGTAAGGTTTCTTATGTAGCTGCTCTGTGCCTACAGGAGAGAGCTCTCCTGTCAGCATAATTAAACCACCCCCCAAGGAGTCAGTGGGAGAGCTTCTGTCGGTGAAACTTATGTAAGTCAGGGGTATGTTTTTTCATACCCCTGACCGACAAAAGTTTTACCAGCAAAAGTGCTAGTGTAGACTGACCCTTAGCTTTCAAGAGCTAGAGCCCTCCCACAACTCACACATTGTTGGAAGGCTGACAGAAATTCAGCTCGAAGAGACTGTCTCTCTACTTTATTTTTAAGTCCTATTGATGTTTGGAAAGCGATGATTTGTTTTATACTAAATGGGCAGATGTGACCCTTTAAAGTCAAGCTTTCCAAAATGTAGCCATTAGCTGTAGTATTGTTTTTTGTATTACTGGAGTGCCTGGGAGCACCAGTTATGGATCAGGACCCCATTGCACTAGGATAGAAGTTTCCAAACTTCAATTGTGGCTTGTTCAGGATAAGCCCCTGGTGGGCCGCGAGATGCTTCGTTTACCTGAGCATCCGCAGATACAGCCACTCGCAGCTTCCAGTGGCTGTGGTTCGCCATTCCCAGCCACTGGGAGCTGTGAGTGACCGTACCTGTGGATGTTCAGGTAAACATAGCATCTCTCGGCCCACCGGGGCTTAGCCTGGACAAGCCATGAACCAAGTTTGAGAACTCCTGCACTAGGACAAACATGCTTTCTTTCATGTGGCCTTCATGCCCAGAGGCCCTTTTCCAGGCCCACCTGCCATGCTTCCACTCTTTCCTGTTCTACTGCTTTGTCAACCCAAGAAAGTTGTACTCATTTAACTTAATATCAGTTTTTAAAATAATTTGCCTGAACCAATGCAAACCCTTGTATGGATGCTCTTATTTGAGGTTAAGGGCGGCTTATTTTGGTTTAGCTTAAACTGATTTCTAACTCATTTGAGCTAGACCAAAATAAAATCCCTTGCTAGCTTTAATCTAGCTAGTAGAGCTAAAATAGCAGTGAAGACCTCACAGTACACACTCTGCCAGGGGCTAGCAGTGCCAGTACACATTCAGGATTCTGGAGGCCTGTACAGCCTGTGCTGAAGCCCATGCTGCTGGGTCTATACTGCTATTTTTAGCAACCTAGTTAGATTAAAGCGAGCATGAGTATGCCTACCTGAGCTGCAAATCACACCTTTTATTGCAGTGTAGACATAGGCTGAGTTACTTCACAAAACATACTTCTTCAAGGAGAATTTTAGTCTATGGTCACACACACACACACACACACACACAATTTCTTTTCTTCATCCCCTCCCCTCACACATCCCTGCCCTATATTTGTCCCCTTATATTGTGCCTGTCTTAATTTAAGTTGCTAATCACCATGCATAATGGTTATACAATAGAAATATACAAACAATAATGAATATTCTCAACTGCAGCTTCTTTAAACACCATTCAAGTTCCATACTAGCTATCACTTTTGCAACATGCACCCTTTTAATATTTAGTACTGTAGCTCAAAAAATTAACAGAAACAGCCTAAATTCTCCTTGGAACTGCAAGCCAGAAGGACTGTTAACAAGACAGAATGTTCATAAAATGGATTTTCTCTTGCGTGCTCACAGCTGTTACAATTATGTTATAACGTGCACGTCGGTGCCACAAAGTTTCAGTTTTTGTTTCTCACATTTCATTTGTAATAGATCAGATGGGGCAGGAAGGCAAGTGAGGGAGCTGGTAAGAAGAATCTAGTGCCAATGTTTTATAAACCCCAGGCAGGAGATGCTATTTTTAAACTATCTTTACAATTGATAAAAGAAAGAGAAAAGCAAATGCAGATGTCTTGGGGCTTTGATCCCAAATTTGCCATTCGAGCAGTAACATAAGTAAGAATTATTACAATAATACTATTTCCATCCAAGGGGCCCAAAGTGCTTTCCAGGTACTACTGACAGAATCTTCACAACATCCCTGACGGTTATGGTAGTCTTGTTAAGGACATTAAACAGATCAGGAGACTGCCACTCTCTTCACTTCTCCTATCCCCTGCTCCTCTACCACTATTTGAAGCCCTCCCATGTAATTACCCTTTACATCTTTTCATCTTTTACCTCCTCCTTTTCTTGCTCATCCGTTCCACCACCACCTCCCCTATCTTCCCCTTTCACATCTTTTGCACTCCTCCTCTTTACTTTTGTCTTCCTTTCTTCTTTGTTACCCTGCCTTTCTCACCCTGCTACTCCATCACCCTTCCAACTGTCACTCTTCAGGTAGAAGGAAATTTTCACTTTCTGTTCTTAGCTCCTCTAGTAGAAAGTATGTGTCTGCAGCTGCAGAGTTCCCTGCTTCTATGGAGGTGAGGGTTGGGATCTCTGATTATAGGCACTCCAGAGACGTGCTCTGTACAGGGATGGCAGCAGGAAACTAAAGAGTGAATGACTGGGTCTGCAGTCTATAGACTGTAGGCTAAAGGTGCCAGAGATTCTTTGGTTGGGCAATGATCCCATGGCATCATAAAGACCAGTGAGAGTGTATTAGGTTGGGGAGCATATTTAATATTCTTTGTTTTCCAGTATCACCTACAATGTGCGAGGCACAGGACACAACCACAAGGAACACGCAATCCCTGCCCTTGAGAATTTGCACTTTAAGAGGACAAACAACACTGGATGGTGGGAGAGGGAGAGAATCAAACTATGCACTTTTTTAATATATTTTGCATTATCATGACACAAATATCAGTAGGGACCAGTAACACTTACCTTTGGCATTTGCACACAAAACTCTGAATGAGGACTATTACTAGGATTGCCAGCACAGAAATTAAAGGGATCACATTGTCTGACAGAGGCTTTATATCATCAGCACAAGAATCTAGGAGTAATCACAAAAATAATATTTTAAAATGTCATGTTTCTATAAATGTAAATTTATAAATGTCCCTATTGTAGATGTTCTCTTTAAAACAATAGCAATGTTAAGGAAGAAACAAGACAAACTAATCTAACTCTGCAAAAGAAAACCACAGTTCCTTCACTCTTGCAATTAAATGCCTTCTGGTGGTGTTGGAGAGACAAGGTAGGAAACGTAATATCTTTTATTGGACCAACTTCTGTTGGTGAGAGAGGCTATGTCTACAGTACGGACCTTACATCAGCACAGCTGTACCACTATAGTTCTGCCGCTGTAAGGTCTCCCATGTCAAGGGAGAGCTCTATGCCAAGGGAGAGCTCTCCTGCTGGCATAATTAAACCACCCCCAAGGAGTGGTGTTAGCTACATCAGCAGGACAGCCTCTCCTGTCAGCATAACCCTGTCCACATCAGTGCTTTTGATGGTGAAACTTATGTCGAGGGACGGGGGGTGCCAACAAAAGTTTTACTGACCAAAGTGATAAAGTAAACAAAACCAGAGACAAGCTTTTCAGCCTACACAGAGCTCTTCTGCAGATCTGAGAGACTACGTTCCTATAAAGCCTAGTGAATGGCACCTTGTGGAGATCTGATCTGAAGGTGTGGGGACTGAGTGACTGCCTGTGTTTATGTAACTACAGCAACTCTCTCTATTGGTTCATGGTACTCATTGCGAGTATTGCTTTCCAGCAAAGCAATAAGGGATCATCCAAACCTACTAAAGCTGATGAAAAGTGTCCTGTAACTTAATGTGGTCTGTCTTTGAAACTGTATTTAGAAGAATGAGGCACAGAATGGCACTAGGGGTCTTGTTAAATCCAAAGCTTCTACTTGATGTTCATGTAGCAGCTGCTGGCAAGAGTGCCATTTTTTAAATTGTTCTTGGCGAGGAATGTGCAAAAGAAAAGGTCAGAGGCAGACGTAGCCAGAGATATGATTTTCTGGAGTGCTGCATCTTGAGAGGCGGCTGCATCTTGAGACCACAAAACACTGAAGCTGGTGCAGCAGGTAGTTACTTGCTTATTGATGCTGTAACACTAGTGATCAGTCAGCTGCACTGTCTGCCTGTTACTTTGTAGATGTAACACAAAGTGGTGATTTTAACTTACAAATCCTTGAAAGTGAGCTGGCTACTTGGGAGACACCTTCTGTCAGCCTACACTGGTAGAGTTCTCTCATTTTAAACATGATGGGATTGCTGGCGTGGCATTTTCTATGAAGGCCACTCAGCTCTGGATTATATTTCCACCTTTGGCATGCCAGAACCTGGATCTGTTAATCTTCCAGACATGCTGAAAAGCCCTTCTGTTTTTGGAGGATGTAGGGAATGGTTGGCTGATGGTTAAAGGCATTTAGTCTTAATTGGCTCTGGGTATTTCAATTTTATTTTTATTGGCAGTTATTGTGGTATTCTATTTTATTCTATTACTATATTGCACTACATTCTTTGTATTATCTCATAATTATAGTGATTATTGAATGTATGAACTATAACTAAATTTCCCAGAGCTATGGATGGGAATTTTGCACTTATAAATCAAAATAAATAAATAGCTGCAATGAACCCTGAATAGTTCTATCAAACAGGTATGTCAGCACCATATATATCTTATAGACTGGCCAGCCAAGGTAGATAAAACTGTGGGAGACAGGAAAAGGTATTATCTAGACCAAAACCATTAAATCATACATATGAGATCTCAATGGCAGAGGCAGCATCTTTTCCTTATTTATCTCCGTCATTGAAAAATTGCACACAACATTTGAACAATCTATGAATCAGCTTTGTGTATAATTATCAGTGTCACTGTAATTCTGAAATTGTGCAGTGACAAACTTCCCACTTTAGAGAGAAATTGTACAGGGCCTAGCACAATTGGAAACTAATTTCATTTAGGGTATCTAGGTGCTACTGTAATACAAAGCCTGTTTGTTACTGGCCAAATCAGTACTTGCTTGAGACAGCTACAGCAATATAGATATGAATTGAAGGATCAGGCCACCAACCCCAATTTGCATTCATGAATTAAATTATGTTTGAAAGGGCTATGAATTAATCTGATACATCCATCGTCATGACGGCAAATTGCAAAGGGACATATTCTCCTTGCAGATTGAGCACCACTCACATCAATCTCTACCAGGTCCTTTAAGTGGTCTGGCTACATAGACTTATAGACTCAAGGACTGGAAGGGACCTCGAGAGGTCATCAAATCCAGTCCCCTGCCCTCATGGCAGGACCAAATACATATTCAGTTTATGTCTATTGCTGGGAAATTTATTGTGCTACCAAAGCTTTTGGTGAACAGATGATTGTCAGCTGTGTAGCAGCATTCCTTGATAAACATACTTTATAATTCATTGGCATTCCATCCTATTAATATCTCTGTACCAAGAAAGCCACTGAAACCAAACCATCATTGATCAAGGTGGCTGTCAGTTTCAGTTTCAAATATCCTCATTTCTGATCTTGTCCTGCCACTTAATATGGAGCAGTGATCAAGTTTCACTGCCATACAACAGAGTCAGTATAACCACAGTTGTGTAGATCCACAACTTCGTAGCGAAATTGATGTCACGACCACCCCACAGAAGTCACTGAGGAGCTTGAAACATGACAGCAACTGTCTGTGTCACTTCCCCAGTATTTGACAGATTTGAGGGAAATTCTCCACTTCCGTGTTATTGTCTTAAATCATTGATGCACTTCAGGGCAAAGGCCAGAATGCTCAGTGCTGCTTTAGACTCTGTTGTTCCATTGTTGACTAGATTTTTACTTTGAATTAACCTGATGCACCTCCTGACATCCCATCTCCCAGCCTCCCCTCCTCTGATTGTATGTCCAGCTAAGAATATGAATGTATCTTAACATTTACCTAGTAAGCTGCCACTTCTCCAAACTGTTACCTCTGCCCATTCACTGGCATAAGGAATTCTATTGCAATCGGGTATTCTTTCCAGTCTGACCCGGAAGGAGTAGCACTTTTCAGGATCAAACCCTTGCTCTTCAACTTTGCAACATGCAGATTTTCTAGACTGGACAGGAAGATATTTGATCATTAATTATTAGTTCCAACATATATTTGTCTTCTCACCATATTATATATATCATTGTAATAACAAACATGAGAAATGGGCTGACACTGTTGAGATTTTGTGGTTCCCAATGAGTCAGATGCTCGGTAGAATCAAGGGACTTCGATTTGATGCGATGCGATTCAATTCGATGCAATGCGATTCGATTCAATGTGATTCGATGTGATTCAACTCAACAAGGCTTTATTCAATGTGCACAAAGGAGAGCCCCTGGTACAAAAATCAGACAGAGTCCCTCCAGCAAGGAGCCCCTCCCCTTGCTATTTTATAGCACATGGCACTTACGTAACAAGTTACATAACATAAACCTTTAACCAATAAGAGTTAACCTTTCCATATGGATTTGTTTATCACATGCCTATAGTTCTCCACTACCCTATGCATAAACACCCTGCTGAAGGGTATAGTTGTTTTACTTTAGATAAAATGTGGTTTACAGGGTGCTTATGCATAGGGAAGCATGCTGTGGCTCACTGACCTAGGAACATTCTGGAGAAGGCCAGGGGAGGGGTATGAGCTCAGCATGTGGACTGGAGCACTATAAGCATGTGATAAACAAACCCATATATGGGTATGTTTAACTCTGATTGGTTAGTTCATATTATGTAAATTGTTATATAAATTGTTATATAACTTGTTATATAAGCACCATGTGCTATAGTAAGCAGGGAGGGGCTCCGGGCTGGAAGGACTCTGCCTGATTCTTTGTCCAGGGCTGTCTTGTGCTCATGTTGAATAAGTTTTATTGAATTGAATTGCATTGGATTGAAGTCCCTGATTTCTACCCAGCATTAGGCTCAATGGGAACACCAATCCCACACACTGCAACCACATTTTATCCAAATGAACAAGCATACCCTTCAACAAAATAGAACATTGTTCAAAAATTTTAGGAGATCTAGACCTTGGATGGATTTCCTCGTTCAGGACCCATTTCTGGCATTAAAGATGTTACAGTTAAGTTAAGTATGTTCTTTGTTACATTTATCCTCAATAATTATTTGCAGTGAAACAAACAGAATAAGCTTTGGTCCCAAAGCATACACACATGTATGAGCCTAGGAAGAATTACATGAAATTGTAGAACTGATAATGAAATTGTTTTTAATTGTTCACTTTATTAATGTACTCTGTTCACCATTCACTACACTTGCTGCATTGTAACTTCTGTTCACTGTTTGCCATATTGTAATTCAAACCCCATTTTAAATGCTCCTCCTTTTGTAAAGCTTCTCAACCTTCATTTTGCAAACCTGCTGTAATCTTATTAGTTAGTTTAGATGTGTGAATTGATGCATGTATGGATGATAATCAACTCCAGCCCCAGCTGTCCTGAGAGGTGAAGGTTCAACTACCAACGGCTGAAAACCTAGACAACAGTGAAACAAAGTAAAAAGCATCCACCCTAAAAAGAAAGGACAAAAAGAACAACAGAAGGAAGATCAAAGCCAGGTGTCAAGGCTGAAAGTCACGCCTGCAATTAACGGTGATCAATCCAACCAAAGGCAGCGTGACACGCAAGACCTATGACTTTGAATCCAAACTAAAAGTGTTGTTAAAGAAGGGGGATAAGAGACTTTGGGTAACATTCTGCTGCCAACATGGAGCCAGCCACCTGCTGATTAATTTAACAACAGCAGAATGAAGCAACTCCCATGAACTAACATAGGGAAAAATCCCTATAAAGCTGGACTCTGAAGACTGAGGATTTTGAGTCTATGGTTCTGCTGCCAGCCTCCAGGAGCATCAGGTGCACCTGACCCGGACTCGGCTCCACTCTTGTGTACAGGATACCTGGCCAGTATTCTGTCACAAGCAACTTTAGGCTGGTAACTATAATATCTACACAGAACTTGTATAAATAATTGTGTAAATGGATATATAGGAATAAGCAGCCAAACAACGTTGTTTGCTGTTATCTTTTATTTTATTATGGTATTTTAATAAATGTGACAAATGTCTTGTCCCCTTTAATGAGATCCTGCTAGTTTTTATTGGTATAACAAAATGAAATGTAAAGCTGGTATTTATGTTCTAGATAAATAAAATGCCTGGAACATTGTCTCTTTCCCATCTCCTGTTCTCTGTTGTTTTTCTTCTTTCTTCAATTTTTTCATCTTCATTTCCTACTTATGATTCCCCTCCTTGCTCCTATTCTTTATATTTTGCCTTTCCTCTATGTCTTCTTGACATGTGCATATGCAGTGAAGTGTAACTCCCTTGAAATGTGGTCATTTACTGGAATGCTGACATTCAGCACACGCTAGATATCCAGTAGTCTAGCAAATGTTAGGGCTTGCCTTCACTGCTAAAAAAGATGTGTTTTTTACTGGGGGTAACTAACACTTCTGAGCTATTCTGAGGTAAAAATACAGTGAAGACCAGCCTCTTAGTTTACCATGAGGTAAACTCCTCAAGGCCAATCCCTGGAGGATGTATAGGACTGTTTTGCTTGACAGCTTTACCTTTCTTTAAATTAAAGTGTCTGGCCTTCAGCATGTATTTACCTCAGGATAGCACATGTGTGTTCGTTACCCCAAAGGAAAAAATGCACCTTTTTTGCACTGAAGACTAGTCCTTATTCTGCTGCCAGTCCATCAAGTGTATGTTAATGGGATGGGATGGGCCTGCTGGGAAAACCTATGCTGTCTGTTCTGTGAAGGTGCCACTCCCATCTCTTTCATATGTTAAGTGAGAATTGCAAACTCTACCCACCTGCCATTCTTTGTCATATTTGCTTGTATACTGAAGTTCGAGCTGCAAGCACCTTGCTGGTGTCTTTGGTTTATTACATTCTATAGTAACTCTATCTCCTTTCCAATGGAAGGTTACGTTTTCAGGTGGATTGGGTTTTACTGAGGAAAAAAACAGATACAAATTACCCAATGCCCTTTTAAAATGAATCACTACATCTCACTTCAAACCACCGCCCCCACCCACAAGCCTTCCTGGAATTCTTTAGACTGTTATTCAGTTCAGAGCTCCTGAAAGGTTCAGTTCTCCAGCTGGCCTGTTTTCTGTGCATCAAAATGTAATTCAGACCCATGGCATCATGCATTTGTGCTGTTCTAAATTGACACATTGTGTGCAGATGGTCAGCTGTTATGGGCACAATATTTTGAACCATTTGGTTGTTTACCTCTTAGCAGTGGAAGTTGCATCTTCATGAAATTTGGAGCATAACACCCCTTCCTAAAGTACATTAGTGCACCCTCTCTTTTGATCCACCCCACCTGCAAAGAAATCTAACTACTTCATTCCCATTCTTGTAGTATCTGAGCACCTGGTAAATATTACTGAACTTTCACAACACCTCTGTGAGGTCTGAAGCACTATTATCTCTGTTTTAGGGATGGGAGACTCAGGCACAGAGGTCCAAAGTGACTTGCCCAATGTCTCACAGGATGTTTGTGACGAAGCTGGGAATTAAACCTGAGTTCCTGAACGCCACTCCAGTGCCTTGGCCATAAAACTACCCTTCCTCTTGGGAAGCTGTCCTAACTTTAGAAGACATGCTCAATGATGTTCTATAGCTGGTTTATTTTATTTTATTTAGTATTAGTTCCTACTATTATGTAGATTTCTTTGCAATAATAGTCATTACATGTTGAACCCATAAGACACATCTACATACATAAAACCAATAAAAGTGTAAGAGAAATGGAAATGCCTTTCTCTTACTCTTCCAGTGCTTTCTTACTGTAACCTGTTGTCATTTTGGCATTGTGATATCATATATTTACCCCTCCACTATGAAAATGGAACCAAGGCTTCCAGTTGTTGCTACATGTATGTTTACATGTTTTACATAGTCGACTATACTAAATATTTCAAAATCCAAACATACCTACATTTTGAGTGTTCAAAACCCAGATTTCGATCTGAATTTGGGGGGCCTTTATTCAAAACAAGTAGCCCCAGTGAAGACAATGTGACTACGGAAGTAAGTGTTGAAGAAGCAGCCTCAGAATACCCAAACAGAGAACAATATTCTATTTTGTCCTTCCTGATAATATTTTATACACTTAACTAATTCATCATCTTCCTTGATAATATTTTATACTCTGAAATAGTTTTCTCTCTTAATCTCAGACTCAATACAAAAAAAGATCATTGAAGGCACTAGCATTGCCAAAGAATTTGGTAATGTCATTGCTCACTCACTTACTAAAGAAATCAGATTTTAGCATACAATTGAAAAGCTCTTCAGTTCCATTCTTATCCTTAAAAGAAATGTTAAGAGTGGGTCCCTCTGTCTTGAAGAGACAGCCAGAATTGTAACCTTGGTCAAGTATATAGTTGGGGCATTGCTTCCAAGCTCTGTTTTGAAGAGCTGTGCCAAATCTACAAGTAAAAACAAAATAAAATTAGTTAATGCAGTTATTTTGTTATCTATTGAAATGAGTTAGCTGCTTTTTGTCACTTTAGCTTATTAAAATACTTCTCCCAAATGATATTTGCATGGGAGATTTATAGATGGGATTTTCAAAGCGGAGAAGGGGAGTCCAGTACCCAATTCCTATTGCCTCTCCAGACATCTGTTCTTTACAATTTGAGATTGTGAGGTTTCTTTAATATTGTCTTTTCTAAGAAGGGAAGGGTTTGCTTTAACAGCTGTGTCAGACATTCACCCTCTGATGACATGTCCTATTTCTACATCATACTACTGGAAATGCTGTCTCAGATACCCACTAACAATTGAGTAAACCTCCTACTGACTGACTTGTCATTGACCCAAAGCAATTATAAAGGTTTCATTTCCATTTTCAGCTTCAACTGATTGTGGCACAGCTCTTAATTAAACACCAGCTAAAGCTGTGAGTGTGTGTGAAAAATGGTTCCAAATGTTCTGACACACGGGTGGGAATCACAAGAATGGACAAAACTGTGGCTGTAACGATTTGCATGCCACTAAGTGTTCAGCAGATCTGATGATTAGTTTGGAAAATAGGGTTGTGGTGTGAAGCAAACATGAACAAGTCTGCATATTGATCTAAATCAAATATAAGCTTCTCTTTCATTTGCGGGTGTAGCTCAAACACAACTTGGACTGAGTGAGATGTCTAAAGGTAGGTCTGCATTGCAATTAAAACACCCACAGGTGGCCCATGTCAGCTGACAGGCTCGCAGGGCTTGGGCTACGGGATTGTAAAATTGTGGTGTAGACGGGCTGCCAGACCCCCACAAGCCCAAGTTAGCTGACACAGGCCATGGGTATTTAAGTGCAGTGTACATATACTTTCAGAATCACTAAGCAAAACCATTAACCAAGGAGAAGAGGATAGCCATTGCCAACACTTACCTGTAAAAAAAAGTCACAGTCCTGTCAGGGAAATAGTCTTTAGCTGCCCATGTGATCTGCATCCGTTCACCATTGAAATTGACTGCTGTGATTTTGATGGTTTCTTTCAAACCTGTCATTGCAATGACAGACAAAACAATTTCAATCCCAGATATCAAGGACATGACCATACATTTGTTAAGAGACCAGTACTTCTGATTTAATTACTCCACAGTCACAGATAACAAAAAAATGAAAGGGGATGTGAAGACTTGCAAGGCAGGGAAATAAGACTAAAGAACATGTAGAGGTTAGAAATATGGGTGGAAAATAATAATGGTATTGAGATTGGAAAAGTGCAAAACAAAGCCTCTGCAGAAATATAATCTGAAACATTTGGAAGGAGAAACCTGGAGAACAGTAGTGAATGAACTACACCTAGGAACTGTTAGGTCTGGTCTCCACTAAAAAATTAGATCTCCCCAACTGCATTGCTCGGGGTGTGAAAAATCCACACCTCTGACCAATGTAGTTAAGCTTACCTAACCCCCTGTGTAGACAGCACTAGGTTGACAGAAGAATTCTTCCATTGACATAGTTACAGCATCTCAGAGAGGTGGATTACCTACACCAATGGAAGAACCCCCCGGCTGTGTAGATAAAGTCTACACTGAAGTACTACAGCAGTGCAGCTGCAGTGCTGCAACTGTGCTTCTGTAGCATTTCAAGTGTAGACAAGTCAATAGTGTACAACAATAGATATGAGTCTGCAAGGCCATGTGGCAGCACAATAGGCCCATAAATATATGCAGAGACATCACACAGCAGAGCAGGTTGATGTCAGTCCCTCATTGTACAACTCCAGTATAAGCGCTCTGGAATATTTCATTTTGTTCTGTGCAGCAAAATAACAGAAAGATGTCAGCAGATTAGGAGGAATGCAGAGAGTAGCAAGAAAAAGTGATTAAGTATTTGGGAAAGAAGAATGATGGTCCTGATTTCTTCTCTCACACCAATTTTGAATAGGTGTAACTCCAGTGTCTTCAACAGATTTACTGCAGATTGGTAGCAGTCTGAGAAAAGTATCAGATCTGAATTTGGAGCTTGTGGGGCTATACTGAAATTCAGTTTTGAACAGCTCTTCAGAGGAAATCTAGCCAACTTTCTGATATTTGGCTTCAGTCAAATAATATTTCAAATACCTGCTTGAAGTAGAATCATTAGAAAGTGTCACTGCCTCCATATAGTATATGCAGCATCACTGATCTGGCCATTTTTTATCCCTCTCCTTCTGAATTAGTTTGGCTGGTGTCCCAGATTTGGATCAGTGGATAAAAAGGAATTTTATGGTTTCTCCCAATGGACCTGGCCACTTCTACCTACCTCCTTATGGCCAGGTCACCTCAGAGCATCATACTATCCTCACATCCTCTTTCCACTCCCATCCTCCTGCTCCCCTCTACCAGACTTCCCTCTCGCTCAGATTCTAGGCATCTGATCAAAGCCAATGCTGCTTCCAGTTATTCAGGCTTGATTAGAATACCACACTGGTACATCAAGTATATTCCTTAGAGCCTGACTAACAGACAAGATAAACAGCTACAAATATTTGAAGGGTGCATATATCAAGGAACCAGAGGAATTCTTCTGGGTTATACAAGAAGCATAACTATAGGTAGTGGAATGAAATCAAGAGTAAGAAAATTTATGCTGAATATCAGAAACAAAACTCCTAAAAATGAGCTTTATAAATTGTAGGTTCCAGTTATCACGTAATACAAGAAAAATTACTATAGGGAACAATTCTTTACTCGCAGGATACAGGTGATTGGGCCTGATTCTTATTAACACAAAGGGCACTTTACACATCTCTAGCAGTGTGAAAGGGCTTTAAAGTGGGCATAAATTATATCTGTGAATAGTTAAACAAATTTACTGTGTGTTTTTCTTACTTTCCAGTCCCATCTCTTCTTTTAAATAAAGATCCCATATTATTAAATTTTTAAAAATTGAAGCAGAGAATCCTGTGGCACCTTATAGACTAACAGACGTTTTGGAGCGTGAGCTTTCATGGGTGAATACCCACTGCGTCTGACGAAGTGGGTATTCACCCACGAAAGCTTATGCTCCAATACATTTGTTAGTCTATAAGGTGCCACAGGACTCTTTATTGCTACCATGTTAGGCACATATCTGGCAGTCATCACCAAGGTGGACGTAGATGTGGAAAGTGATGTGTTTTTTCTCTAATGATTAAACATTATTGGTTATCCAATCTGAAAAAAATTAGAAAAATCACAAAAATGGCCACAGCTCATAAAAAACATTTAATTTTCACCACAAGTGGCAGAAATCTTCTAAATATGACTGATAATGTAACTACATACTCAAAATAACACTGTTTTTTGAAAGTTTGAGAAATACTTAGACCCAGGTGATAGATTGTATGTATTTTCCTATACTTTTTTCCTCTGGTTGAAGCAAAAGTCTGTAATAATAGAACAATGTAAGCTTGTAAACTGGATTGATCTGAGAACAGTTTTTATGTCTGCAATTTTTATGAAGATATGCAGACAAGAAGACTCCTACCCCCTAGTTATAAAGTGTTTTTGTTATTACCACTTCAGCTCTGTGGCCATCAGGGATAACATGACCCCTCCTTCTCAGAATTCTGCCAAATCACAAAAGAGGAATCCTAGAAACACTAGAGGAAATCTAAGCCTCCACTTATGACTCTGATCCTTAATTCTTGGAGGCTGATGAAGGACAGTAAGAGCACTTAGAACACCTACAAACAACTATTATCACCACCAGTGTTCCCTCTATTTTTCCCCTTCATGTGTGGAATGAATTTTGTTATGTGCACCAATACGGAGGTGATGTGTTACAAATCACCTCCATATTGGTGCACATAACCAAAATTAATGAGGTGGGTCCGAAGGTTTCAGAGTGTGGGACGGGCTCAGGGTAGGGCAGAGGACTGGGGTGTGGGGGATGAGGGATCTGGCTGGGGGTGAGGGCTCTGGGTGGTGCCGGGGATGAGGGGTTTAGGGGTGTGAGATCAGGGCTGGGAAGAGGGTTGGGTTAGATCAGCTCCTCAGCTGATTACATCTGATGCCACATTGCATCAGAAGATATGTGGTTTCTCAGGTAGCCATCACCCAGTCCATTTAAGATTTTACAGATGAAAAGGGGACCTCTACATTTTGCATAACACCAGTAGGAAGCCAGTGCAGACAATACAGCACAAATGTGTCAATGTTCTACTTTATAACCAGGCATCTACAGTCTAACTTAGCTGAAGTTTCTGAATTGTCTTTTATGATCTCTAACAGAGCTCACTGCAGTGATTCAATCTCAAGGGGATAAAGGCCTCCAGAATTGTGGCTAGCTCTGCATCTGAAAGGAAAGGTTGGAAACTTTTTGACATGTGCAGAGGGGGAAAAATAAAACCCCACATTCTTGACTACTGCCAGATACAGTGACCATCTTTGACACTGACAAATTAATACAGGGCCATGGGCAAAATAATATAAAGCTATTGGCAAATTAATTCAGGGCCACTGATAAAGCTCCTTAGTGGTATTTAAAATCAGAACTAGGGTAAAAGGCAATGTAGGATGTTGTCACTTAGTGGGGGTCGTAGTATGCCCCCCGAGTACCCCAACTGTCCCCTTGGGGACCCCCAAGACCCAGAGCCGGGGTCTCCCTCTCTTCTCTCCCAGCTTCCCCCCCTTTCCTGGGTTAGCGGTGCGAGACTAGACTTCACTCTTGATCAACCGGAGAGGCAATCTAGCGTCCCCGAGGCTATGCATTCACAGCTAATCACAGCTAAGCACACAAGGAAATTCCCCCTCCTGAGCTCGTAGCAGTAACTAGAGGTAAAAAACTTCACCATAAGAGAACAGAGGTGATTCTTTTTCTCTTCCCCGTAGGCCTGCTCTTTCCCTTGAAACAATAGAAAAAGCCCACAGCCTGGCTTTTCCTTCCCTTTGCCCCCTAGGAAAAGAAACTTCACAAGTTTTAAAAGAAAGCTTTATAAAAAAAAGGAAATATAAAACAATAACTTGCATTAAAAACTCAATACAGCTCTTGCTTATAAGAAGATATGAAGAAACAGTCGATTAAAGATAGCCCAAAATTAACCAGTCCAACAAATCAACATACATGTAATTACAACACAACAAAGCTCTCATAGCCGAATACTTTGCTTTCCTTTGATACTTCCAGACTTTGTAGTAATATTGAGATAAGAGAGAATTAGAAAGGAAACCTGTGTTACTCATAGCCGAGAAAAAAAAAACGACCCCGAGTATACACATTCTGCCCCTGACTTAAACATCCAGTTTCTGATATGGTCCTCGGCAGGTCAGGGTTGGTCTACTTTCCAGGTAAAAGAAACTTAACCTTACTTACATATTACTTATGACAAGATGGCTGAAAGACTTAAGAAGTAATTCCCTTGAGAGACTCATGAGCCCCCGCAGGTAGCAATTGGGCTTCGTAGGTAACTCCAGACATTTTGGATCTTATACGGATCCTACATATGAGAAAACATTCTTTACTGCGTGCCATTAGGTTTTACCATCACTCAGTGCATTTCGAGAGCTTGATCTTGCACTATCGTTTAAACCAAATTTGCAGTGTTAAACAACTTAACCTCACCCGTTCACAACAAGCGCTTATATTGATATTAAAGAGCTCTTCCTAAACGATTTCGTACTACCCCTGAAGAGTAGAGTAGCACTGTGTCATAAATAGATATAACGAAGGTTAAGTTTCTTTTACCTGGAAGGAACCAACACTCCCGATGACCAATCAGAGAATGGATTGTAAATCAGGTGGCGGGATTTGGGCACTCGGGGTCTTTTTTGTTTCTCGGCTGGAGGAAAACAAGGGTTTCTCCTTAACTCCTTTACAAATCATTATACCAAGTCGTGCATAGTATACACTTAAAGGAGCACCTCCTCCATAGGCGCAATGCTGCGACTATATTGAGACTAAGCGGTACCAATTAGATGAGTGAATGCTTGCGATGCTTCCCTCTGTTTGTTGTACTCCGTCCTCTTATCGAATCTCTATTGCTATGTCCCAGTTATAGACGTTGTGTGCCCCAGTCACGGCGCGCGGCGAACTCGACTAAGCAAAACCAAAGAGTTCCTTCGCGAACTTTCCATCTGCGGATATAAAGATCTGTCCGCCATTCGATCTGAGTAACACACCCATGGCAATGATTTAAGTTACCCCTCAAAAGGGAAGCGGGCTAAAAGCATAAGTACTAGAGAGTTAGAAGGCTGATGGTTCGCATGGTCCGATGTAGACGACTATAGATTGACAATAATGTGAAAGTCCATAACAAGCACAGTTGTTGGTATAGTATTGATTCGAGTTGTGAGGACTTCAGTTCCAATCATATGATCATTTGTAAAAAATATGGGACTGGTTTAATATTTGTGGGCTACTTTTCCTTATTAAATACAGACTTATTTTCCTTCTTCTTTAATATATTATAAGGCATGCCGTCCTCCTTTGCCACCATGTCTCCAATTCGTCGACCCTCGGCCTCTCTCACTGGGCATCTTGATTCTCCTTCCCCTTGCGGCCTTGCTCCGATCGATATATCGGAACTTCGCTTGTTTGTGGTCTTTACGATGTCGTTTGCTAATCAGGGGTTGTTATTTTTGGGAGTTTTGTTTTAATTCTTTTTTGGTTTAGGTTTCTTGTGTTGGGTGGTCCAGATTATGCTATGGGTCCTCCATTTTTGCTGTCTGCCATCTGAGGTGAGGTGCTGGCCGGCGCTTTCACAGCTCCATTTTGTGACTTCCACCCGCAGCACGTGCTCCTTCCGAGGGCGTCTTACATGCAAGTCTCTGGGCTTCTGCACCCGCTGCTTTGGCAGTGGTTCGTGTATGGCTCTTTAGCGTAGCGCGCTGCTCCCATAGTGCAGGCTGTTACTTTGAATGTACCTTAGCGTGTGGTGTTGTTTTCTTGGGGCGGCCCTTCGTTCCTCCAGTGGGCTCAGCAAAAGACTAAGAGACCACATAGACGTTGTCCTGCTCTAGACTCACTGCCTCCGGTGCATGTGCCCTATCCTGCCCCAGTTGGATGACTCGTCAATCCGATCTCTTGGCCTCTACTCGTTGTTCACAGCCCAGGGCTGAGTCTCTCCTGTTGCCGCGCTAGAACTCATCATGATATACTGTGCAAGGTGAAGGGTTCACCCAGCTGTTTGGTGTAAAGGCCACACCTATCCTTTGCAACTTATGCACTCAAGTTGACTTAAGCCATGTGCCGGCCAGGTAGAATCAGGCCCAGGGACCACCCAAACTTTGCTTACAAGTGACTGGTCAGCCCCACTACACCTACTTGTGGATGAGATCACGATCCTAGTGATTTATCGGGAAGTGGAATGGGCATGTTGTCATGGCAAAGTGGGGCTGCCTAGGTCAGCTACGGATCCAGAACAGAACCAGCTACTCCTCGACTCCTCATGCTGGGCCTTAATCACAGAAATCGTTCCGGCCCTACAAGGTTTTCCATGGTCGTTCTGTTCTGTAGCTATGCTGGCTTTTGCCCTGGCCCTGTGGTAGCTGAGAGCAGGCTTCGCGGGAGGGGTTTCACTGATTACACCATGGTGTACCGATTCGTGTCTTATGATATGAGTGAATTGGGACTGAAAACTGCTCAGAGAGCCGTCTCCGAGCTCTTCATACTCTGCGAGATTGGGGCGTAACTCTGCGTTCTCTCTCATTGCCAGCATTCCGTTGCCTTTCACCGCGCCAGGTGTGGTTGCCTGGATACCCTTGGGCAAAGGGTGGGGTGAGAGGTGGCAGGTGCTGTTCTGTGTGGTTGCACATTTGCATAATCATATGGTGTGGCTGCACTGCCTCTATAATTAGCCGGAGAGGGAATGCGGACCGCTCAGCCGCTCTGGCACCAGCGCTTGCTCTTATACTCCGGTGGTCCCTCCTGCGGGCTGCTGCCCCCATGTATGGCAGTGCTCTGGGCCAGTGAGCACCCCATTGCACAAGTTCCCTCTCACTGTCAGAAGCAGTAGCAGGGGGTAGGCTTGCCAGGAGGGGTTTTCAACAGAACCCAGCTCAAAAAGGGACCCTGGTGGCCTCCAGTCAGCACCATCCAATGGCCGTTAAAGTCCGGTCGGTGCACAGCAGGCTAAGGCAGGCTCCACTGCTGCCCTTGGCTTTCCGCTCAGCTCCCAGAAGCCAGCAACATGTCCCTGGCAGCCTACTGCAGGAGCCAGGGGTGCTTCAGGCGCTAGCCCCGCCCCGGCACCAGCTCACACCTCCCATTGCCCCAGGAACACGGCCAAATGGGAGCTGCAGGCAGCACGCTGACGGTGTGGTCAGCACAGGGTAGCCCCCTCACCATTCACACCTGAAGCGCCTCATTTCCTGGCCCCGATGCTGGAGGCCACACACCCAGCTGGAGTCCTCAACGCCTCACCGCACCCCAACGCCCGTGAAAGTGAATGAGGTGGGGAAGAGTGAGCGATGAGGGAGGGGGCTGAGTGAGTGGGGCAGGGCCTTCAAGAGAAGGGGCAGGGTCAGATGGGCTTTTTGGTAAGGGGTGTTTCGGTTTTTGTGCAAATTAGAAAGTTGACAACCTTGTTACATGGGAGGTTCCAATCTCAATGGGCTGCAGCCGGGCTCTGGGTAAAAGGGGTGGGCAATTGCCGGTCTGCATGAGCTCCTGGGGTGGGGGGAGGAAATCGCTCATGGGTGGGCGTGAGCCCCCTAAATTTGCCTCCTGTGGGCCTGGGGCTCTGTGCCACAGCCAGTGGAGTCCCTGGGGCCTGTCTTGCATTCCTCGCTCCTGCTGAGGGAAGTCCAGCTATATTCCCTTCCTTCCCTGGCATGGGCCCCTGGCAGCCTCCTGCTTGGAGCACAAGGGTGGCCCAGCCAGGGCCCGTGCCCGACACAGTCTCTCTGTTGGGGTCCTGGGCCTCTTTCCAGGGCTTCCTGCCCCTGGGGTTTTGGGTGGGATGTGGTCCCAGAACATGGAGGGAGGTTGGGGGCAATGAAGTTGTTAAGGAACAGGAGATGGGTGTTTCCTTTTTGTGTGCACCTGATGCAGTAATGAGTTGGGAGGTGAGTTGAAACCAGGGCGCCCCTGTAGCCATTGGACTTGACTGACCTGGCCTTGCTGGGAGGGAGATCCAGCCTATGTCCTGCGAGGGCAGGGGGACCCCAGGGGCTGAGTGAGAAGCAAAAGTATGTTCCCACACCTGGCCCATCCGCAGAGGGGCCAGGGCCAGGCAGATTCCTGGGCTGGCGGGGGCCAGAGCCGCAGTGTGGGCCGGGGCGCTCCCCAGGGCTGGGAGCAGAGAGGTCACAGGGGGAGGGGTGAGGGGCAGACGGCCGGAAGATGGGCCATGCAGGGCTTAACCCGTGCTCTTGTTAATGAACTCAGACCGGTCAATGGTGTTCCCACCGTGTTTAATAATCAGAGCCTCACAGTTTCTCTCAAGGAGTCGCTGGACAGGTGAGCTGCCCAGCAGGGGCCAGGCGAAATAAGAGGCCAGGGCGTGCCGCGGGGGCTTTCCCGCATCAGGGTAGTGACAGCTGCCCTCTGGGCGGTTCTTGGCAAACTCTGCAGGGGTCCTGGCTGGCTCCAGAGGCAGCTAATGGTCCCGCTAAAACGCACCTAGGGGGTGCATTAACAACTGCCAGGCACTCAGCCCCCAAAGCCAGGCGTGGGTCTGCTCCTCACTAGCCTGAGCCAGTGCCTGGGTGAGCGGGCAGCCAGGCAGAACATTTAAGGCACACGAGATAACGCGACCTCCGTCTCCCAGGGCAGCCCTAGAGCACGCACGTTGCTCAGGCCCACGAGGACAAGTCTCTCGCCCATTGAAAAGTGCTTGCAGACTCAACCTACTTTCAGTGCTGACCTGCGAGGTCCCTGACACCCCCCAGCCCTCAACACTCGGATCCCCCACACTGGGCAGGCTGCCCCAGGCCCAGTGAAATGGGTTGGAAGGGAGGGACCTATGTTCCTAACTGGTCTTCTTGTCGCCCTCTGATCTAATGTGAGAGAGATCCCATATCCCTTTGCGGCGTTGTCCGAGGTGGGAGGGCGCCTTTGCCACTGTCCTACAACCAGGCGTGCCTTGTTAAGGCCGACCTAACCCGGTGTAGAACGTGGATGGGTGGTGGCAGAATTCTTCGTCATCCTGGCTAACCACCTCTGCGGGGTTGGAATTAACCACAGAGCTGGAAAAACCGTCTTCCACACTGTATGGGTGTGTCTGCACTACGGAACTGCAGCGGCAGCCATGGCGCTGCCACAGAGCCTCTGGGGTGGCAGACTAGTCCACAGGCTGCCTGGCGGCAGAAATGCAGTGTGTTTATCTGACCCCTGCTCGCAGTTCGCACTCCCAATAAATCTCTCTCAACACCGAGGAAGGGAGAGGTTTTTGAGGAGGTGGCTGGGGCGGGTCTGTGCACTGCTTTCCTGTGCGCGCCTGTGGATAGTCTGCCCGGCTGCTGTGAGCGGCTGGTGCCCGTGCGTAGTCCGTAGTGCAGAACACCACCCTACAAGTGGTGGAAGAGGTTTTTCCAAAGCTCTGTGGTTATCCACCCCCGCGAGAAGGTTGGTAGCTCAGGATTGAACGGAAGAAATTCTGCCACCACCCCATCCACGTCTACACCGGGTTAGGTCGCGCCTTAAACAACTGGCACGCCTGGGTTGTAGGACATGGCGGGCCAATGGCGCCCTCCCCTCACCTTCGGACAACGCGCAAAGGGATGGGATCATTCTCTCACATTATGATCCAGGAGGGCGACAGAAGACCAGGTTTAAGGAACATTAGGTCTCTCCCTCCACCCAATTTTCACTGGGACCTGGTGGCAAGCTGCCCGCAGTGTGGGGATCCGAGTGTTGGAGTGGTGCTGTGGGGGTGTCAGGGACCTCGCATGTCAGCACCTGAAAAAGTAGTTGCTAGTGCTTTGAAGCACTTTATGGGCGCAGCAGACTTGTCCTCGTGGGGCCTGAGCCAAGCGCGTGCTCTTAGGGCCTGCCCGCTGAGGAGACGAGTTCGGGCGTATCTCGTGTGCCCTAAATGTCTGCCTGGCTGGGCTCAACCCCAGGCACTGGGCTCAGGCTATTGTTGAGGGAAGCAGACCCAATGGCCTGCTTGGGGCTGAAGGTGACCTGGCAAGTTGTTAATTGGCACCCCCTATGCTGCGTTTAGAGGGACATTAGCTGGCTCTGGAGCCAGTCCAGACCCCTGGCAGGAGTTTGCCAAGAACCGCCGCAGAGGCAGCGTCACTACCCTGCATGGCGGAGCCCCCCAGCGGGGCACTAGGCCCTGGCTTCTTATTCGCGCTGGCCCCTGCTGGGCCAGCTCACACTGAGTCCAGGCCGACTGCCTTGAGAGATACTGTGAGGCTCTGATTATTAAACACGGTGGGAACACACATTGACCTTGGTTCTGAGTTCAATAAACAAGCGCACGGTGGTTAAATCCCTGCATTGGCCCATCCTCTCCGTGCCGTCCTGTCCCTCTCACCCTCCCCTTGTGACCTCTCTGCTGCCCAGCCCCTGGGGAGCGCCCGGCACCCACACGCTCGCTGCCCCCGCCAGCCCAGGAAATCTGCCTGGCCCCTGGCCCCTCTGCGGTGGGCCAGGTGTGGAACATGACTTTGCTTCCTCACTCAGGCCCCTGGCGTCCCCCTGCCTTCGCAGGAACATAGGGCTGGGATCTCTCCTCCCGCAGCAGAGCCAGTGTCAGCCAAGGTCCATGGCTACAGGGGGCCCTGGTTCAACTCACCTCCACTCAATTACTTGCATCAGCGTTGCACACACAAAAGAAACACCCATCTCCTGTTCCTTAACAAACCTTCTTGCCCCAACCTTCCCTCCATTGCCTTCTGGACACATCCCACCCAACCCCAGGCACCAGCTTGGGCAGGAAGCCCTGGAAAGAGGCCCAGGACCCCAACAGAGAGACTGTGGTGTGGGCACGGGGGCCCCTGGCTGGCCCACCCTTGTGCTGCTCCAAGCAGGAGCTGCCCCAGGGCCCATGACCAGGGAAAGCAGGGATATAGGCTGGACTCCCTCAGCAGGAGCGAGGATGCAAGACAGGCCCAGGGACTCCACTGCTGTGAGCACAGAGCCCCCCAGGCCACAGGAGGCAATTTTAAGGGCGGCTCACGCAACCAACAACTGACGATAGCTCCACCCACCCCCAGGAGCTACTGGCAGTCCGGATGCCCACGACCTGCCAGGAGCCCGCTGACAGCCCATTGAAGATAGGTAACCTCCCTGTAAGTTGTTGCCAACTCTTAATGTGCACACAAAACCGAACACCCCTTAACCCAAAAAGCCCCACATCTGTAACCCTGCGCTCCTCTCTGAAGGCCCTGCCCCACTTCACTCCAGCCCCCTCCTTAATCGCTCCGGAACGCCGAGCGGGTCTTACGCCCACCCACATTCACTTTTCACGGGGTTGGGGTGGGCGGGAGGTATGGGTGAGGAACTCCAGCTGGGTGTGTGGCCTACCAAGCATGGGGCCAGAAATGAGGGGTTCAAGGGTATGGGAGGGGGCTCCCTCTGTGCTGGACCACTGACCCGTCTAGGTGCCTGCGCTTTGCAGCTTCCCATGGCCGAAAAGGGTTTCCGGGGCAATGGAGAGTGTGGAGGCTGGTGCCTGGGGCGGGGACTTAGCCGCTGTGACATGCACCCTGGCTCTCTGGCAACGTAGGGGCTGCAGGGACATGTTGCTGCTTCTGGGTAGCTGAGCGGAAGCCCTGGGCATGCAGGGAGGCCATGCCTTAAGACCCATAGCTCGTGGCCACCCGACCGGACCACTTCATACGGCCCACGTTGGTGGTGCATGGCACTGTGAGAACCACCAGAGGGTCCCTTTTTGAGCTGGTGTTCTGGATTGAAAAACCAACGCTGCCTTGGCAAGCCTTACCGACCCCTTGCTAGCTCTGCACTCTGGCAGCAGTGAGAGGGAGACATGTGCAATGGGCTGGCAATGCACTGGCCCAACCAGCCACTGCTCAATACATGGGGACAGCAGCCAAGCAGCGAAGAGGACCACGCCGGTCGGTAAAGAGGCAGTCCCGCTGGTACGGCAAGCGCCTGAGTGGTCGCTTCCGTCTCGCCGCATGGGGGTTGCAGCCACACCTTGATTTGGCGTGTGCAACTCCACACAGAACAGCCAACCTGCCACCTTCACCCCCCTTTGCCAAAGTGTTTCCGCCTGGCGGGTGGCAAGCACGGATGCTGGCAAATGGCCAGGAGCAGAGGTTAACGCCCCAGCCTCGTTGCAAAGAATGGAGCTCGGGGGCTCTTCTGGAGGCTGTTTGTCAGCCCAAATATCACTCTATTGACTCACGTAATCGGTACAGCATGCACACTGGTCGAAATGGGATGGGAGATAGGGAAGGTTCCCAGGAAGAGTGGGCGTCTCAGGAGGGTTAAACAGATTTATGTATGTCAGGGATCACATACCAATTCAAGAAACCCGCTTCCTCCCGCAGACTGCTCTCAGCTAACAGGCAGGGCAAGGCCAGGTACTCAGAGCACAGACAGCCCATTGGAAACCTTGTAGGGGGCCCGGTAGTTTTGGGATTAAGGGCCCAGACCTGGGGGTGATGGGTAGTCCTGGGTTCTGTCGCTAAGGATCTGCTGCCTGAGGGCTGGGAAGCAGCCACTTTGCTCATGACCACTGCCTCAGTTTTTCCCTCCCCGTAAGTACTGAGGAATCGTGATCCTTGATCCAAGGAAGTGGTAAGGGGGCTGAGCCAGTCACTTGGTGCAATAGTGTCTTGGGGGTCCCTGGGGCCTGATTTCTGCTGGGGCCGCGGAACCTTGGCTGTGCACTTATGCTAGTGCAAGGTAGGGTGTGGCCTTTCCCAACCAGCTGTGGTGGCACCCTCACTTTGGCAAACAGGTGTTTACATGATGAATCTAAGCGGCTGGCACAGGAAGAAGACTCAGGCCCTTGGGCTGTGACCACGGAGGCCAAGGGATGGTTGCGAAAGTCTGCCATAGGGGTTGATATGGGGCACGCAGGGGTGAGTCCTAAAGCAGCAGGCCAACGTCGTATGTTTGGTCCTTAGTCCTTTTGCTTTGAGCCACACTGGAAGGGACGAAGGGGCGGCCCAAGAGACAGAAGAAGGAAAATAAGTCTGTATTTAATAAGGAAAAGTAGCCCACAAATATTAAACCAGTCCCATATTTTTTACAAATGATCATATGATTGGAACTGAAGTCCTCACAACTCGAATCAATACTATACCAACAACTGTGCTTGTTATGGACTTTCACATTATTGTCAATCTATAGTCGTCTACATCGGACCATGCGAACCATCAGCCTTCTAACTCTCTAGTACTTATGCTTTTAGCCCGCTTCCCTTTTGAGGGGTAACTTAAATCATTGCCATGGGTGTGTTACTCAGATCGAATGGCGGACAGATCTTTATATCCGCAGATGGAAAGTTCGCGAAGGAACTCTTTGGTTTTGCTTAGTCGAGTTCGCCGCGCGCCGTGACTGGGGCACACAACGTCTATAACTGGGACATAGCAATAGAGATTCGATAAGAGGACGGAGTACAACAAACAGAGGGAAGCATCGCAAGCATTCACTCATCTAATTGGTACCGCTTAGTCTCAATATAGTCGCAGCATTGCGCCTATGGAGGAGGTGCTCCTTTAAGTGTATACTATGCACGACTTGGTATAATGATTTGTAAAGGAGTTAAGGAGAAACCCTTGTTTTCCTCCAGCCGAGAAACAAAAAAGACCCCGAGTGCCCAAATCCCGCCACCTGATTTACAATCCATTCTCTGATTGGTCATCGGGAGTGTTGGTTCCTTCCAGGTAAAAGAAACTTAACCTTCGTTATATCTATTTATGACCAGTGCTACTCTCTCTTCAGGAGGTGAGTACGAAATCGTTTAGAAGACGCTCTTGTAATAGTCAATATAAAGCGTTGTGTGGAACGGGTGCAAGGTTAAGTTGGTTTACACTGCAAATTATGGTTTAAACGGATAGTGCAAGATCAAGCCTCAGAAATGCACTGAGTATGTAACCTAATGGCACGCAGTTAAAGAAATGTTTTCTCATATGTAGGATCCGTATAAGATCCAAAATGTCTGGAGTTACCTACGAAGCCCAATTGCTACCTGCGGGGGCTCCTGAGTCTCTCAAGGGAATTACTTCTTAAGTCTTTCAGCCATCTTGTCATAAGTAATATGTAAGGTAAGGGTTAAGTTTCTTTTACCTGGAAAGAGACCCAAACCCTGACCCCGAAGGACCAACAGAAACTGGATGTTTAAGTCAGGGCAGAATGTGTATACTCGGGGTCGTTTTTTTTTTCTCGGCTATGAGTAACACAGGTTTCCTTCTAATTTCTCTCTTATCTCAATATTCTACTAAAGTCTGGAAGTACACAAGGAAAGCAAAGTATTCGGCTATGAGACTTTGTTGTGTTGTAATTACATGTATGTTGATTTGTTGGACTGGTTAATTTTGGGCTATCTTTAATCAGACTGTTTCTTCATATCTTCTTATAAGCAAGAGCTGTATTGATTTTTAATGCAAGTTATTGTTTTATATTTCCTTTTTTTTAAAAGACTTTCTTTTAAAACTTGTGAAGTTTCTTTTCCTAGGGAGCAAAGGGAAGGAAAAGCCAGGCTGTGGCTTTTCTATTGTTTCAAGGGAAAGAGCAGGCTACGGGGAAGAGAAAAAGAATCACCTCTGTTCTCTTATGGTGAAGTTTTTTCTCTAGTTACTGCTACGAGCTCAGGAGGGGGAATTTCCTTGTGTGCTAGCTGTGATTAGCTGTGAATGCATAGCCTCGGGGACGCTAGATTGCCTCTCCGGTTGAATCAAGAGTGAAGTCTAGTCTCGCACCGCTAACCCAGGAAAGGGGGGGAAGCTGGGAGAGAAGAGAGGGAGACCCAGGCTCTGGGTCTTGGGGGTCCCCATGGGGACAGTTGGGGTACTCGGGGGGCATACTACGACCCCCACTAATCCTAGTTGGTGGCAGCGAGAATATCCAAGCTGGTAGTGAGCTTGGGGGAGTTTCAGGTAAGCCCCCAGATTTTGGACGCAAAAGTCCAGGTTTGGGACAGGACCAGATTTTGGACGCTAAAGTCCAGATCTGGGACAGGAGGCTATTACCACACAGCTATTGCTCTAAGAAACTGTGAGACATAGCACCGTACTTTTTTTAGGGGAAGTACTGGCCTGAATTTCTTTATATACATCTGAGAAATATTGTGGGTGGCCAGATGTGAACATTTTTGCATTAATTCCCCTTCAAATCTGTGGTGACTATTAGTACATATCTGGAAGTTTCCTCCTACATATCACAAGGACCTCTCAACATACTCATAAAAGATAAACCATAATTCCTGTCCTTTTGAACAAGTCTATAATTTATTTGTTTTAACAAGGAATAACTAATCCCTGTGGAAGATGCCAGATTGACATTTAATCCTTGGTCTCAATGGTGAGATTACCAACAAGGATGCCAGCTCTAGGGCTAGTTGTGATGATGGGATATTTTTGGGATCTGGACCACAAGTGCACTGAGGAAGGGATCAGAAAATGTAACTTATTTTACTTTGAACACCTTATAGCCATCATATGCTAAGAGCATTTGATCACTGCTGACCTCCTGTCCATACTAATCAGTGACTAAGAGGTGAAAGGTTCTGTAATCCCATTATCAATCCCCTGAACCAACCCTTCCTCAAGACCAAATCCTGAAGCTCTTGATTAAGATTCTGCCTTTCCCTTCCATGTGCAAAGGGGAGTCTAAATGGAAAATTCCCCCATAAACTTCCCACCCCATAGAGGCCTCTCATCAGGAACTATGAACTGTTCCAAGATCTGCAGACTCTGAGTGGACACATCAGGGAAGCCACCGGGGCTCTCTGGATTCCCTTTCAAAAGAAAATAAAGGCTGCCAGGGAAAATCAGGGTCAGTTTCTGCCTATTTAGAGAGAACACCCACCCTTACACACCCCTCATAAGCACAAGGCAGAATCCCAGGTTCTGTGATCACTTCCTTCTGACATCCCAGAGCAGTTGGAAAGGGATGGGGACGAGGTGGGACCAGGGGTTCTCATCCTCCAAGAAAAAGCCAATAGAGATGATTGGTCACAAAGGACAGAGTAAGTTGCTTCCCACAAAGAATGCCTCCTGGTTCTTCTCCTGTGGGAGGATAGCTCCATACTATCCTATAGTATAGGCTGTGCCTTAAAGGCTCAATCTAACCCTGGATAAAGACCTTATATTGTGGCTTTATATGCTTTTTGTTTGACCTTAACGACTATCATTTTTATTCCAAGCCTGCAAAGACTTACCCATATGCTTAACTTTACATTTAGGCCTCTTGTCTTCAGTGGGACTATGTGCATTGTGTGAAGCTAATCTCATGCAGGAATCTTTGCAGAATGATGGCCTTATTCTGCACATAACTATAGGCCAGCTGCATATTATGGACTGGAATTCTGGGATTTTCACATCTGTATTTGACATCTAGCAAAATGGTCACTGATGTGCACACCTTGTAAATACGTTAACAATACACAGTGATTAATTAATAGAAAGAGAGTGGGAGGTTATAATAAATCATCTGGTGAGATAGGAACAATCTGACATACTTTGGTTTCTAAGAACTTCATAAGAGGTAACTGATGACATAACCTGTTAAAGATTTTAAAATAATGTACTCAATTACAGAGGACTTATATAATTTTAAATACATTTTATAATCATTTGATTATTAAAGTATGCTTTGCTGTTGAGGAAATGAACATCAGATTCTGCACTTTTTGGGTTTGATTTAGTTTTACATACACATTTCACAGCCCTCTCCAATACAATATGTGTTCCAGAGAAGGGACCAGGGACCAGATCCTCAGACTCCCCCTGGATTAATGAGAATAAAATACCTTTGAGGATCTGGACCAACAGCAGCTTCCAGCACGAGCGCTCCAAGAGCGTGCCTGGGACGGCAAGCCATGGGGAGTGCCCTTCCAGTCCCTGCAAGGGCAGCAGTCAGACAAAGGGCTGGCTCCAGGCACCAGCTAGTGCTTGGGGCGGCATTCTGCAAGGGGCAGCAGTCCCTGTTGTTTTGTCCTCAAGCAGCGCGCGGAATTGCCGCTGCCAGTGATGGGGGCAGTCCGTGTGCCCTTAGGGCAGCAAGCGTGTTTCCGCAGCTGTGGCAATTCGGCAGCAGTTTCTAGGTTTAACTGAAGCCGCCCTGGACAGCTAAACATAGAAGCTGCCACCGCATTGCTGCTGCCGTGGAAACGTGCCTGCCACCCTAAGGGCACACGGACTGCCCCCACCCCCCTCGGTGGCAATTCCGCACGCTGCTTGGGGCAGCTAAAACTGTAGAGCTGGCCCTGGTCAGACAGCCTTCAGCAGTGTGCCTGCGGGAGGCCCGCCGGTTCCACAGATTCAGCGTCAATTTGGCAGCAGGTACGCTGGAGCCGCGGGACTAGGGACCTCCCACAGGCTTGCCGCTGAAGGCAGCCTGCATGCCGTGATTGGGGCAGCAAAAAAGTTAGAGCCGCCCCTGATCGGGACCCATGCTCTCTCCTTAAGTCTTGGGACAGTACTGTGTGCATCTTTACAAATAACAATATAAATAAAGAAAATGTACTATATAATATTTTAAAAGGTTGACTCAGATCAGCATCCAATAGTTTGGATTCTTTTCCATAGCTTATCCGAATGTTGACAATCCCCTTTTATGCACTACACTTCCTGCCCCTTTTGCTGCAGGGATGCTTATTGTTCTCTATGGGCAGACACTGCATTTTTGGAAGGAGAACCATCTTCTGCCAGTGGAAAGTGGCTTTCATGGGAGTTAAGTCAGATAATTTTAACTTAGGGGTTGAGGGTGGGAACAGGGTAGAGTGATACCATGGGATATTTTCTCCCCCTTACATAGGCTTCATGATTCCAAGGAGGATAGGTGGGATGGTCTCAAACATTGAACTATCCACACAGACAGGATCCTTACAAGCCAATCTGGTGCCTCATTTCATAACAATTGTAGCCCTATTTTGCCCACTGCCCTACAGTTGCACAAGAGCAGGGAGGTCACATGACAACCCAAAATGACAGGGAAGAAGCAGGGTTATTAATTAATGATCATTATAATTATTTGTTACTGTAGCATGGCTGGAAGCCAAGGCCCCATTGTGCTAGGCTTTGTACAACCATACAGCAAAAAGACAGTGCCTGCCCTGAAGAGCTGTTCTGGATCCACGCCCTGTGTCAGCCAGCGGACATGGCCAAGAACTCAGTCAGGAGCCTGCTGCAATGCTGGAAAGGCCACAGCAAGGTCAAATGCTTCCAGCTCTGGGGAGAACTCTACTTTTGTTCTCTGCGGGAAAATTCTTGCTGGAACTCCAACAGGATTGATGGTGCACCACATGGCCCTCAAAGACAGGGTCTTATCAGCACAGTTGAGCACTGAATGCACCACAGTGTGTAGAAACATAAATACATGAAATACGTGATCTCTGCATATGCAGTAAGTCATCTGATAGGAAAAATAAGCAGAAAATGTAACTATTAGTTGAGCCCACCATCCTCAATCATTTATGCAAGTAGAACCCAGAGCAATTAGGTAAGCAGCAGAACTGAGAACCACAAGTTATGTTTTTCTTTATTATTGAACAAAAAGGAATACTGAAATGTAATGGAACAGACAAAAATCACATATCTACAAAGATAACAGAGTGGAACACAATTGTTCTTGAATGTTGCAGTCTCACCAAAACAACAAAACAGAACAAAAAAAAACCCACTTCTGATTTCCCCAGACTGATTAAACCTAATAAGCAACCACACATGCATTAGCTCCTAGCCTCCTGTATTGAACCAACCTGAGAATGATACTCTGCAACTGATCCTGCAGCCACTACTTGCACTGAATATTACTTATCCATGACAGCAATCTCATCTAAGTCAGTAGAACTACATGTAGGAAATAGTGCTACTCAACATAAGCATTGAAAAGCATGAAATGAGCTCCCATGACTCAGAATAAAAGGTAAATGAATCCCTGTCTTAAAAATGAGAGGGAGTGAGATGGAGAGAGAGTGCATATGCCTGGGGGAGATGTATTCCTTATTACATTTACTGGGCTTCATAGCAGGTGGAAGTGGCCCACAATTGGTAGGATCAGCAGACACTGCAGTACCTAGGCACTACTAGGCTGATTCTCCACAGCCTTGCATCTTGTGAGGTCATTTATGCTTGTACAAATTGGATCTAACATGTGTGAATAGTAGAGTGTTACATCCACTTTGTAAATAACTACACCTGGTAATTAGCACTGGAACGTTGGTCCTTGTGTCACTGAGTTGCCATAAGTGATATGTTTCAGACATATCATATAATATAGAACAGTTTTATAAAGAAAATGATAAACGGTTGGAAGAATCTTAAACCATGATTTTTTTCATGAAATTCAGAAATGAAGAACAGTAACTTAGTGTTAACAAGAATGAAGGTTAAATTATCACCCGTGTGTCCTGGGTGGGTTTTCTTTGTGGATTTTTGAGTCAATTTGTTTATTTCTTAGCATGAGTAATAATGATACTATGCAATATAACTAAAATCTCAAACAGATATTCTAATATCCAGGTTACCAAATATCCATTCTGTTACTGTGGAATAATAATAAGTGAGGTTTTTCCCTCTGGGAAATGTATAATTAAGTATATACTTTTTCAGTATCCACAGGTCAATGGATAGCTGCATATTTTCCCACATACTGTTTAATATGAAAGACTGTTAATTAAGTCTTACTTTAATCTCTGGTTTTTAATATGAATGTCTGGCCAGAAGATTGCACTTCTATTTTTGTACATGATCCCTGCTAGCATAATTCATAACTTTGGCAGTGTGTACCACTCCTCAGAGTTTTAGGAGGCCCTCCCCTTATTTCAAACAAAACTTTACACAGGTCTTCCCTGAATGTTAACTGGAAGAAACCATTTTAAATATTTCTGTTATATCCCTATACATTTGTAAAGAAACAGGGGTCAAATTCATGCCTGGTGTAGCTCCACTGAAGTCATTGTGACTTGTTACACCAATGATAAAGCAGGCCTTATTTTTTTAAAAGGTATTATAGTGGATAAAACATGAAGCAAATAAAGCATCCACATAAATAATGTGAATCTGCACATAACGTTTTAAACTTAATATCTGGAAGTTCAACTTACTTTGTGCAAGCGGTTGAGAAGCCACTAGGTTACCCAAGATAAAGATTGCTGCATGGGCTTGAAGGACTAACTCCATACTTGCAAATTTTCATTAGTCTATGATCAGATTACCACTGGAAGCCTTGATGGCATTTCTTCATGAGTAATCTTAACCTCCAGAGTTCACCGCTTAATATCAGAGACTGGAAGGAACTAGAGGAAATGACAACAGGAAACAAAAAATTAAGTTTCATGTAGATACAAATGTATGAATGAAATATATATTACTACAGGACTGCAACACTTCAGGTGTCTGCCTATGTTATTCACATTATGTGATACCACTATTAGGCAGAAGAATAGTAATTGAATAATAATAATTACTAGTATAAGGCTTAATCATGCCTATTAGCCTCTGGTCTGCATTGGGGCAATGGGTATTTTTAGCACTGAAGGCACTCCAGGACCCAGTGCACCATGACACACTCCATTACTTGGCTCTGTTACTGACCACAGTTCCACAAGCAGGGGGAGAGCGGGATCCACGAGTAAGCAAAGAAGAGAGGGCAGAATATTCTGGCATTCTCGGGAAGCACAGTAGCTGCTATAGCCCCGAAGAGGATACAGTATGTTTTCCCCTCTGCAGCTAAGTGGTCCCCTGGTTGCTGTACAAGGGCCATAAGATGATTTTTTTTTTCTTGCCACACTTTCTATTGGCTAAATCTCAGTTGGACTGCAGCTGTAGGAAAGAGGTCAGGTGCTGCTGTTATTCCAGGCCGGAGTGGGAAGGAAGACACAAGGAATAGGTTCTTTAGGACTCCTCTCACTAGTCCATCATTACTAAAGAAATACTTTGGAAAGGATATATTTTAAGTCAAAGCTACTAGATTCCCCTTTTCTTCGTTCAGGGACTTACACTGACTTCAGAAACCAATCCCCATGTTAAGACATTGGGGACTGTAACCAAAGCCCCTTAAAGTCAACAGAGAGACTCCCACTGATTTCAGTGGGTTCTCAGACAAACCCTAAGGAAGGGACCTCCTTGAACATGCCTAGGTGACAATCCGACTGCATAAAACAAACTGACTCCACAGAGATGCTGCAGGAGCCAGCAGGGAAAGTTAACCACTGTTTCAGTTAGCTTGGCAATTACCTGTTTTTATATATTTTTTCACAGATAAATGATCTTCAGTCTATGAACTAAGATGCTGTGAGCCCTGAGATGTGTTCTGCAGTGCAGCCACCTGTGAATCAAGGAGTAGCTCAGGTTTAGGGCTTTGTTGGGGGATGTATAAATGATTAACTCACTCTCACCTTCTTGGTCTTTTTTCCCTTTGCTCCTGAAACTGTGCCACAGCCAAGTTAGCTTGGAGCTTCTGATCCAGCCCAACACCCCAAATGCCTAGCTCCATGTCAGGATGGAGAGGAGAGTCCAAACTAACCTAGCTCCGGCACAGCCTCCCTCAGGCCCAAAGGGAGCAAAGACCAAGAGCAAGTTAATCATTTATAGGCATGGGTGCTGAAGGAGGCTGAGCTGAGCAAGACTGTAAGCTGCCAGGTGGCAGCTGCTAAATAATTACCCAGAGAGCAAGGGCAATGCCTTCTTTCCTAGGGCCTGACTCAGCACTTATTAAGTCAATGGAAATATTCCCTTTGAGTTCAATGATCTTTGTCTGATAAGCAGCTCCTGGCCCTCTGCCAGCAATTGTGTCCTTCACCCAGGATTAGCTGCTTTCAGAATTGCTCACCTATCTCATCCTGCAGCATGTGCAGCTGCTCTCACAAGCTTCCTTCCTCTCCTTTTCATTCCCCTACCTCACCTTCAGTTTGAAAAGGGCCTTTGATCATCGGATAGCTCAGCAAAGTAAATTGCCTCAGATAATTTACTTGTTCCTTCTTCTAGGGACCCAAATAAACAATAGCCCATGTATAACGTCTTCTTCTTCTTCTTTGTTGTTTTGCATTGCTACACATTCCATGGAACAGCTGATGGAAATGCAAATGGAAAGTTCACACTGGTTGTTCCTGTCTGCAGTGCAGAGCACTGTATATTTATTACCAACACAGCACTCTCACTGTGTTCTGTGCTGTACGAAGTGGAGGAAGACACATTATTAGAGAATAGTAAGGTCTGATGCTCAGCTGCTCAATGAGTTTATCACTTTAAATCAGTTTAGCTCAATGGAGCCAATTTGCACTAGTCTGGCCTTCATTTTGTACTACTCTGTGAATGACATGGCCTGAGGGCTCTAGTGTACCTGTACAGCACACCCCTCATTGCAGGCAGAGTGAGAGCTCTAGGTGGCATAGACACAATGTCTCCAGAAGCTCTCAAAAGATCCAGAAGCTTCCAATCATCTCTTAAGAAAGTGTAGTGTACTGGTGCAGATACATGGTCTGCATCTCACCAACGCCCAGTGATTCCCCACCACCTTTGATGTAGAGAGTGCCCCACCAGTGCTAGTTTTGCATTCTCATTTTGTTGAGAGATATGTAAAGACTGTGCCCGTGCAAGCCTGGGTGAGATGCAGTGGATGGAGGCAGAAAAGCAAGAGATATATCACTGATAGTATCAAGTGAATAAGACTTGTTGTGACAATATTTCTGTGCGCTCAGACAGAGAGGAACTAAGGAGTATGGTCAGTGTTAGTCAGCCCAGGCAGAGCACAATGAGGAAACAATAGGAGTTAGTATGCCTTCACACATTTTAAGTTCAGAGGGGACCCTTATGGCCAGCTAATCTGTTCTCCTGTATAGCACAGGCCATAGAATTTGACCCTGTAAATCCTGCATTGCAGCCCAGCCATGGGAATAATCCATGACTGAAAATGAATATTGTGCATGGGAAGAAGGGCAGAATGGCAACATTCAGATTCATGCCGTGGGTGGAACGACTCAGACTTACATCTGTTCATCAACCATGTGATGTCATTTCAAAAGGGGCAAATGCCATTCTGGTGTGTATTTATAGGAGTGTCATATGTAAGTCACAGGAGGTATTTGTTCTGCTCTGCTCAGTAGTGATGGACGCCACAGCTGGGGTACTGTGTCCAATTCTAGGCACACACTTTAAAACAGATGTGGACAAATTGGAGAGAGTCCAGCAAAAAGAAACAATAATGATAAGAGGTTTAGAAAACCTGACCCATGAGGAAAGGTTGAAAGAACTGAGTATGTTTAGTCTAAAGAAGAGAAGGTTGAGAGGGCACATGATAACAGTCCTCAAATATGTAAAAAGTTGTTATACAGAAGGCAGTGATCTATTGTTCCCCATGTGCACTGAAGGTAGGAAAAGAATTAATCACTTTTGAGAAGAGAAGAATTGCTCTTGTACAAAGAGATTTAGGTTGGGGGATTAGGCAAAATGGTCTAACTGTAATGGTGGCTAAGCATTGAAATTGGTTACCTACAGAGGTTGTGGAATCCCCGTCCTTTGAGGTTTTTAAGAACAGGTTAGACAAACATCAGTCACAGCCCTGCCCTGGCAAAGGGGGATGGACTTGATATACTCTCAAGGTCCCTTCTAGCCCACACCTTGAATACTGCATGCAGCTCTGTTTGCCCCATCTCAAAAAAAGATATATTAGACATGGAAAATGGGCAACAAAAATTATTAGGAGCATGGAAAAGCTTCCATATGAGCAGAGATTGAAAAGTTTGGGATTGTTCATCTTGGAAAAGAGACAACAAAGGGGAGGGAATATATGATAGAAGTCTATAAAATCAAGAACAGCATAGAAAGAGTGAATAAGAAAGTAGTATTTACTCCTTCACATAACACAAGAGCCAGAGGTCACCCATAGGAATTAATAAGCAGCAGGTTTAAAACAAACAAAGGGAAGCACTTTTTCATACAACATACAGTCAACCTGTGGAACGCATTGCCAGGAGATGTTATGAAGACCAAAAGTATAGCTGGGTTCAAAAATGAATTAGGTAAGTAACCTCTGACTGCCAGAAGCTGGGACTGGATGACAGGCAATGGCTCTTTCAATAATCGCTCTGTTCAGTTTATTCCCTCTGAAGCATTTGGCATTCACCATTGTCGGAAGACAAGATATTGGGTCAGATCAGTGGTGGGCAAGCTACAGTTTATGGGTTGCATGCAGCCCATAAGGGTAATCCTCCAGCGGTCCTCCAGACAGTTTGTTTACATTTGCGCGGCTGCATGCAGCTCCCAGTGGCCGCAGTTTGTCATTCCCAGCCAATGGGAGCTGCAGGAAGCAGTGGCCAGCACGTTCCTGTGGCCCGCGCCACTTCCCGCAGCTCCCATTGGCCAGGAATGGCGAACCATGGCCACTAGGAGCTGTGGGCAGCCATGCAAATGTAAACAAACTGTCTGGCGGACTGCTGGTGAATTCTCCAAGACTAGGTTAGATAGACCATTGGTCTGACACAGTATGGCCGTTCTTATGTACATTTCTGTATTATTATGTTCTTCAGAAATCCCTGCAGATTTCCCTTATGCAGGGTTTATTCTTGAGCAAATGATTTTTAATTTTTGGTGCGTGTGCAAGAATGTTATCTATTTAACTTTAAGCTTGCCATCAAGCATCATTTTTGTCTGTTGTAGATTCTGCATGTGATTACAGCATAAACATTTATCACCACTGGAAGTTTCCTGTTGCCTCTCAGTCACTTGCATCATATCACTATAATCTGCATGACACTAAAGAACTTTCTGACTTGATCTTTCATTCGTAGTTGACAATTTATCATCACCCTAGTGTTCTGACTCTGTTTGCTTCCATGTCAGCAAGTATGATCCACAACAAGCAACAGCTGAAAGTCTATGAACAAACGTAAGGCCAGGTCTACACTACAGACGTACATCAGTGTAACTACATCACTCGGGGGATGAAAAATCCACACCCCTGAACAACACAATTATACAAACTTAACCCCTTATCTCTCATGTTGACATAACTACGTTGACATCACTACATCTCTTGTGTAAGTGGATTAACTACGCCAACAGGAGAAGCTCTCCCGTCAGGGTAGTAGTGTCATCACTGAAGCGCTTCAGCAGCACAGTTGCCGCAGCGCAGCTGCGCCACTTCAGCCTATTAAGGGTAGACCCGTCCTAAGAGACTGCAGCAATGTACATCAAATATAATGGCCTGAGTTTCCATCATCTGGCACCTTGTGCAGCCATTGGCACCAGTGCAAAGTGACTATAAAATGCTGCCATTCTGAACTGCGCTCTTCACACTCAGTTTGCTCTGGATTCAATGACTATCTCAATGCAGACCAAGTAAAACTATATTACACACAAAAGCTAAATGACAAGAGCATTATTAAAGTTGCAAAGTCAAGCACTCAAAAATTAGAAAATGCCCGAGTTAAGGTTCTTGTGAAACCTTAATTCCTCCCCCTTGTATGTATGCTTTATGACACAGTCTTTAATTACATGATCATGTGCTATTTTTTCCAACTACAGGACTCCTGTCTCATTCACAGGATGGGCAGTGTTCACTTAAACAGCAGCTATTCCATATTTTACTTACATAAAATATTCAAGGTGTGGCTCCTGGCCTTATTTCCTACACACAGTTCAAACTCTGCTCTGAATACAGAATTATTCATTTTCTCATGGGCTTTTCTATGGCACTCATCAATATCTGAATGCTTCAAAACATTGATACATTTATTTTCACAATGCGCTTCTGAGGGGAGGGCAGTGGGGTGTGTAATCCCTATTTTACAAATGGGGAATTTAGGCACACAGAGATTAAGGTCAACAGTATCCACTTATTCTAGGTTTCCAATCTGAGATGTTTAGGACTTGATTTTCGAGAGTCCTTAGCATTAAACTGCATTTTATATGTTCAAGCTCAGTTGCCACTGATTTCAGTGGCTGCTGTGAGTGCTCATCTCTTTCACAAATCAGATGCCAGATGTCAAATTGGGTATGCAGAAAATAAGGAACACATAGTGGCCAACTGTAAAGTCTTTGGTTTAAGTGACTTGCCCAGAAGGGTTGCCAATTTTGGCTGGACGTATTCCTGGAATTTTCATCACACAACGTAATCTTTTATTAAAGATTAATCTTTAATTCCTGAAGACCAGGGGTGGCAGGTTTGTAGAAGTTTTGGTGGTGCCCTGAACGCCCAGAGCCCCCCCCCAACTCCATTCCCCACCTGCCTAAGGCTCTGGAAAGGAGTTTCGGTGGGGGGAGGAGGTCTGGGGTGCAGGCCCTGGGCTGGGGTAGGGCACTGGGGTGCAGGCTCCGGGAGGGAAATTGGGTGCAGAAGAGGTGAGAGGTTGGGCTCTGGGAGGGAGTTTGGGTGGGGGAAGGAGTCTGGGGTGCATATCTGGGATGGGGCAAAGGGTGGGTGTGTAGGAGGGGTTGAGGAGTGCAGGCTCTGGGAGGCAGTTTGGGTGCACGTTCTGGGAGCGAGTGTGGAGGGCTGGGGTACAGGCTCTGGGATGGAGTTTGGGTGCAGGCTCTGGGTTGGCAGTTCAGGCTCTGGGTGGGAGTTTGGGGATTGGGGAGGGTGTGTGGGAAGGGAGTGGGAGTGCAGGCTCTGGGATGGAGTTTGGGCACTGGGTGCGGGTTCCTGGCTGGGGGTGAGGATGTAGAAGGGGGTGAGGGGTTCAGGCTCTGGAAGGGAGTTTGGGGATGGGAGGGGTGTGGAGGGACGGGGTAGAGGCTCTGGAAGGGAGTGGAGAGTGCAGCACTTTCCTGGGGCTCCTAGGCAGGGTGGGCTGGGGGTATCCGTGTGCTGCTACCCCCAGGCACTGCCCCTGCAGCTTCCTATTGATCACAGGAGCACTTGGGGCGGGAGCAGCAGGCATGGACACAGACCCAATGCTGCCCACACAGAGGCTGCAGGGAGGGGCTGGCAGCCATGTGGAGTGTGCAGGCAGGAAGTTGCTCAGCTCCACTGCGCTGCCGGTGGTGGGTGAGGGCCCCGGGCCATTTTAAATCACCGGGGGGATGCATGGGGGCAGAAGGCAGGGCCAAGGGAGAGACCCAGCCTCAAACATTGCTGGAGATGGGCCCTGGGCCAGGAATATTCCTGGTGCCCATGCAACATGAGCCCATAGAACTCGCCTACCATGTTGGAGACTCCAGGACAATCCTGGAGGCTTGGCTACTCTATTGCCAAGCATCACCCAGGAACTCTGTGGCAGAGACAGGAATAGAATTCAGTTCTCCAGGGAAGCATTTCACTATCTTAACTATAAGCACATTCTTTCTCTTCCCACAATCTCTTGTCTCTAGCCATAACTTTTTTCCACCTAAAAATGCACACTTTGGTTGGCCGAAATATTTTGAGAATTTATACAGTTTTTGCTTAATTATTTTGTCAAAATAAATGGGGGAAAATGTGAGGCTAGATTCAGAAAACACAGGAAGTGGTGCTCCTTTGTATGCAATAGCCCACTCACTGCAATCCCCATTCTGCAGCAGGTCTTCTATGTCCCAGTGAGTGTCCTAACCAATTGGCTATTGGGTATAAGTGGGACACATCCTCCTCGATTTTGTGAATCTAGCCTGTAATTTCAGTTGATTTTATAAAATGAAAACTTAAAAATGCCTGGAAAAAAAATGAAAGAAAACATTTTGTTAAACCCAAAACAAATAAACAAAGTCTGACTTTTCAGTTCACTGAAAATCTTTTACAAATTCAGGTTTGGGTGCCCTGAAACATTTTTTTTTTGGATGAACTAGAATGAGCCAAAAAAAATCAGTTATTTGCATAGCTGTAGTCACTCTTTTCTGTAACAAATGAAGATAGGGACCTACAGACAAGTCTCCTTCATAGTATTACCCTGCTCCATCCCCAGAGCAGGTCCATCCTGTGTACTGAATGAGATAGAGTCCTATGGAAAAAATAGTATGTGACCATGTAATTATAGACTGTATCAGAATGCATACGCACAAAGATACCTCATGTCTGACATTCCTAACTTCAGATCTACCACACAGGCTTTTCACACCTGAGCTACTGGCAGAATGATAGCAGTAACAGGTTGTCATCCTCTACATGGACAATCACTAGAGGAGGATGAGAAACACGCTTTGCTTGGGGGTTTCACCAACATTTGCTGAGAGCAGATCTGGATACAAATTCTGCTTCTGTCCCCTTTGTCTAAAACTGGCTGAGCCAAAACCTTGAATGCAAACACTGTAGATCTTTGTGGTATTTGCAATCCAGACCAAAGTGTTGCAATTTAGTTCTATCTCTAGATAAAAATGCACAATCAACATATTAAATACATCTGACAATGTTGTTTTAACCACAAGGTCCTCTTAGGAATTAACCTATGAGAGAGAAAGGAGTAATTGTATAAGTGTATTCATGATGGCCTTTTAATCATATAATCATTGATGTTGGTGATTAAGAGTACCTGTTGGGTCATCCAGTTGCTCTGTTTGCTGAAGCAGGATTTTTTTCACATCAGTTGCTAGTGCTCTGATACAGTTTTAAAGTTTCCAATTCTCTGCCCTATTCTTTTCCAGAATAAGGAATTCAGATAGCTTCACTTGTTCTGTTTTTGTGAAAGATGTAGCTTCCTTCTGACCCCATGTGACACACCAGAGGGCTTGTAAGAGAGACTGAACTTTATTCACTTTTGCAAGGAACAGTGTAAAGGGGTTAGAACAGGGGTTCTCAAACGGGGGGGGAGGGGGTCATGAACCCTCAAGGGGTCGCAAGGTTCTTACATGGGGGAGTCGCCAGCTGTCAGCCTCAACCCCGAACCCCGCTTCACCACCAGCATTTATAATGGTGTTAAATATGTTTAAAAGTGTTTTTCATTTATAAGGGGGGGGTCACACTCAGAGGCTTTCTGTGTGAAAGGGGTCACCAGTACAAAAGTCTGAGAACCACTGGGTTAGAAGGAATGCTGCCCAGAATAGAGGCTGATCTGTTTAAAATGGACTAGGTGATAAATCACCAAGCCATATACTTATGGCACAGCAGCTTCATAATAATTTTTGTTTTGTGATTGTGTGGCAGAGAACATGAGTAGGAAATAGTTGTGGGAAAGTATGACAGACTACTTGGGAGATGAAAGGAAAGCAAACAACGTGAAAAATCAGCGGCAGTCAGGGAGAAGAAATGTACTAACACTAACTTAATCCATCTTCACTGCACCTTCCCCCACATCTTAAAAACTAAGAAGAGGAAATACATAATGTGAAAATGGCAACCAGTGTTTCCACTATCAAAGGGAAAGAACAAATGATAGCGCAAGATACAGCAGCAGTAACCTCTCTTTCTTCCACTCCACACCTATTTCATCCCCTGGGGGCTCTGATATCTATCTCCTTGGAGTCATCCCTTCCCTGAATTGTGCTAAAGAATTCAGCAAAGGGGCATTTAAAAGCAGCATTTCTTATTTGAGTTCTCAGGTGGTTATTTCAGGATACATAAAACAAAACTGATTAGGCCTAAAGGGGGTGATGGAATCTATAACACATATTAGAAGGAAGAGAATCTCAGCAATTTGAAGTCATGGGGGTTAAATAGATATTTGAAGGTGACTCGAGGCTTGCCACTTTACAAAGATAATGTATTCCATAGAAGCTATTCATTGACTGAAGCCCTGTTATTAAAATCTTGGTATATCTTGTAGACAATGAGAGAAATCAAATTGATTTTGAGATTATATATTTTTCCCCACACCTGGGGAAACTGTAAAACATCAGGCATAGCTGTGTTAGTTAAACATTATTATTTATTATTATTTTACTTCAAATCCTGGGGTCCTCACTGAAGTTCAGTTTTTCACAGACTTTGCTCACCCAGAATTCCTACCTTATCAGCTAGTGACTTTAATGAGAGGTTTGCCTGAGTAATATCTGCATAAAAATGGAGCAAAGATTTCAAGATTCAGCCCAATAATAAAGTTATGATCCTCTTTTGTTTCTTATAAAAAGATGGTAGACAGATTAGTGAGTTATGTCATTGTGGAAGGTGAATGCAACAGAATTATTAATGCTGTCATTTAATTATTTAGTATTCACATCTCATTCTTTTAGAATCACCAACTTTGAACTTGAAGAATATATATGCCTCAGCTGTTTCCGTGGACAGTTCAGTCTCAGTCCATACTCAGTTAAGAGGAAACAGCCCATCTATTGAAGATCTTTCAATACCATTTTCCAGGATGCAGAGCCTGGATTGCTGCTTTCCTGATTGTTTTTATGAAGATTGCTTTCTTAACAGCTTACATGTTCCTAGTGTCTGGAACAACTTGTTACAACAATATACAGGACAAAATACTCTGTAATCTGCTCTTCGGTGGATGATCAATTTCTATCTGGGATGTCATGACAAATAGTTAGCTGGGTTGTCCTTTGAACTCTGTGTCATTTGGTATAGCTGCAACCAAGAGACCATAGTTCTATCTGAGCTGATAAGCTAGATGCAAACAAGGTAGCTGAAGATTCTTTCTAGTGCTTCGTGATCAGCTGAGCTCTTCCCCTCTAACTGCTTGGATACTGCTGGAATCTATAGAGGGATACTTCTATATGATGTGTACAAACTGACATGGAAAGGATAGGATTCTCTGTTCCTTTCTATTGGGGATTAGAGTAATTTCTGCAGAACTTTATTTAGGGCTAAATTGTGGCTTTACAGGCAGCCCTGTGTAAATAACAATGCATAGCTGTACTACCCCAGGAGCAGTCCAGAGAAAGAGTTCTTCCACTACTCCCCCTTGCTCTGCCTTACTCTAAAGCCCCTTACCAGAAGCTGATTATATTCCTCACCTGTGAAGACTCCACTGGCTAACACACTGCAGAGTGTAGGGGAGTCAAGGCTTCACCCTCTCCTGCCTCTCTTTCCCCCTCTACTCTCGCTTACTCACACAGCCTGTTCACCCCCTGATTCTGGAATGGTGATCTAGGGAAGCTGCATGACCGAGGGATATAAAGCTGGGCCACAGTTTGCTCTTGTATCAAAATAGGTTTTTAACCCTACATTTCATGAGGAGAGGGAGGATAGGAAATGGAAGGGGTGAGCCCTACAGGAGCATGTGATGGTGATAGGGTAGGGCATAGCTATCAGGAGAAAAGAGGAGGGGAAAGAGTAAAAGGAAAAGCTACATGTGGAGAAAATCATTAATCTGATTGGTTGTTTGGAGGCTCAGTCACATACTGCTGCACCCATGATGGGAAGGAAACTCCATGAAGTTCACCTTGGAATTTCCAGTGGGCTTTTCTTTCTTCTGTGGGCCCTACTTCTAGAGAAACTTATCAAGGAATATATAGAAGGTTATAGTTTAAGAGCTTTTCCGGAGAAGCCTCTGCCTATTCAGTTAAATCTGAGATACTGAAACTAAGATAAGAAAACTCAGAGATTTTTTTCCATGCTTTGTTTCATATGTAGAAACTTTGTACATTCATTTTCTCACACTACAACTTCACAGAAATTTTTGCTGCTGGATTCTTAATTAGACTTCTGCGTCAAAGTATGTTAATGAAATAAATTGTAGCCTAACCAGTACTTCCTGCCTCATAGCAAAAGGCCAAGAGACAGCTGGTGCTCGCTGCAATGTCTACACTGACATCGGCAAGAACAGAAATCATTCCAGCTGCAAGACCAGCTGCAATAACCATGGTATTTCTCCTCCCTCAAACCAGCAGTTCACTTTAAATATTGGGGGTGAAATCCTGGCTCTGTTGTAGTCAATGGATATTTACCATTGATTTCAGCTGAGCTAGGATTTCATCCTTGGACTCTTTGAAATGATGGAGTTGCCCTAGCAGCTACGTAGTTAATATTGTAGTGAAAGTTGGACTTGAAGCAGACTAAAATCCCTGTTCTTCACACTATAATGAGTGAATCTTTCCTCCACACACTATAGGCCAGATTTTCAAAGAACTTGACTTGCATTTAGGCACTTAAATGAAGTGGCCAGATTTGAAAATGCCAAATTGATGGTGTGGCACGCTGTGCCTCAAAGCAGCACCCTGGTACCCGTGTATTCATCAATATCATAAAATTTTAATATGTTTTATACAAAGTATGCCTTGTCAGGTATGATTTTAAAGTCTTGATCTGTTGAACATTAATACCCTGTTGGATTGTATGTGCTATCATTGTATGTGGAGTTATGAAGTTTTGCTATGTGTGTGTTACTGAAATATGTTGTGAGGTTGGGAACATCCACAACCAGCCTTTCAGGTACAACAGTGAAGCAGCTAGATGCTGTTGAGGGCCCAATAAAGGAAGTCCACACTCATAAGGACTATCCAAGAACTATATAAAAGTGGAGACTTCTCAGAAATATCACCTAGACGATGGAAACTGCTTCATAGGCCAGCTGAATGCATTGCTCTTCACAGGCCAGCTGAATTTCCCATAGTATTTTAGACAGTTTGTTATTTTGGTCAACTTGCTAACTTTGGCAAAAAGAACATTTTGAAATGAGTCATTTTTGAAATTCACCCTGAGCTGCTGTGTAGCTGTAAGTAACTGCTGTGGCCTGAACCCCTAAAGAAAAGGGAGCTCACTAGTGACTCCTGTTGGTGAACAGGGAAAGGAGCTGCCCAGAGCTGCTCGAGAGTTCCAGATGGGCCGGGGGTTTGCTGGGGAGGGAGCTCTCTGCCAGCATCTGTTAGTGAGCAGAGGGAATGACTGAATGGGCCAGGCCCCATTTGCATTACAGTTGTGGGACAGTTTGGGGCATTTTGCATAAAATACAGTTAAGTTTTCAGTTTGGGGGCAATAAAATGTTACTGTTTCTAGTGGGAAGGGAAGGGAAAAGAGATCTACATTAACTATGCTTGGGGGAAAGGGTCACCCTGACTGACCATGATCAGATTCATTTGGGTAAGTGAGCCTGGAGATGGCTAAAGAAACAGAGAAAGAAGAAAGGGGCTCTGACCTTTTTCTGGGAGTACCTCCCTGCTGGGAAGGATTGTGTCAAAGGTCCAATATTCCATCAATCCCTCTCTAAAGAGCTATGATGAGGCACTTACAAAATGGAGGACAGAGTAAAGCTGAGGTGGCTTTGGAAGCAATAGGTGGCCCAGATGCAGCAGTGGCTTAGCGACTGTTCTGAGAAAGCTTGGGCTGAAGCAGCAGAAGCAAGGCACCCTACTCCGGGGACTCTGGAGCAGACCTCCCTACCCAGCAATTAAAGCTGAAATCCTTCTTAAATCAAATCTTTGGTCCCTGTCAGTCTTCCAGGCCCATATGACATATATTAAAAAAAACAATGAGCAGCTAGGAAACTCGGAGCTCCCATTTCTCTCTTTAAAATGCTGTTACTAAAACAAAACAAGGATGCAACAACAGTGAAATGAACAATGAAATTAGCTTAAGTGAACCAAAACCTAATTTGAAAAGTCCCTGTCGTATGGTAGTTAGAGCAAGTTGAGAATTAGACATGCCACTAATTCTATAATCTCTATTCTAAAAGTTGTCTTCTTAAAAAAAGAGAAGTCCCAATAAGCCCATCAACATTGCTAGTTTCCCCTTTTCGGGCCATGATTGTTTGTTTGGGGCTTTTTCCAACTGCTGATCCAGCCTTTGGTTGTGGCACTCCTTTAGTAACCACGGTACTTACTCAGCACAGGAGAAAACCAAAGTAGTAGAGATGGATTTAATGGGATCATATGCAGGTAACAACAGCATTTATCACAACAATGGGTTTTTCCAGTTGAGGCTTCTGCAGTCAATTCATTTCTTATAAGCAGCCTTGCCACATCACTTCCAAAAGCCATACAAATGAGTTCCTCTCTTGATTGGCTTGTATGTGGGATGCTAACACTGGGACCTTCCTTAGCCATCTTCTTCAGGCTGCTGTCATATTTTTTTTTCCTTTGGAAGACACTGTTACCTACTCTGTTTCTGCATTTTTTCATCCATGCTACACTATAGCAGTAGCTAAGTTTCATCCATAGCAGCTTGTCTCCTGTTTGGTTTGAAAACTCTTGGAGCAGAGTATTGTAACAGCTGGCTGCCGACAATATAACAAAACAGTCTTTAAAAATGAATCACTACTTTAAATAAAACATATTGAGGATGCAGCCCCAGTGGTGAATTGTTTATACATCATACACGATACTGCAAATCCATCATAGGCACAAGAATGACAGGAAGGAAGATAAAGTACGCACCACTCTCATAGTAGGGTGTTAAGGATTTTAAAAACAACAAAATAAGGCTCGGGGTGGAGGGTGGGGGATGGTACATGCCCTCTTCCTTATGAAGAATTTATTACATTGTTTCCTACATCTGGAATGTCAGCTTCCTCCCCGCACTGAAAATGGTAGAAAAGAAAGAGAATGGCAGTGCTAAGAGGTAACAAAGAGTATTGATTACAGAGTAATAATCTACAGAATGGCCTTTGAAGCACAAATAGGCATTTACGAAAACTAATCAACTCCACTAACACCAGTTCACATGAGTTGTCCGAACATTCCACCCTCTCTTCAGTGAACAGGAGTTGCACAGATTTAGTGGCACTCTGACGCTGCCCCTCTACATTTGGAGATAAAATATTTCTAAATGCTTATATCATTTCTAATATGGCTCATTATTGTTAGTGCAGACTGAAAAATTAAAATATGATTTGATTTAAAAATTCAAAAAAGTAAGATGTTTTCACTTTGAAACTGCTTTTTGTTGTTGTTGTTGTTCTGTCAAACATTTTTGTAATTGTTATCGTGATTTTTTAGAATTTTTTTTTACCAAAAATATCAAAAATGTTACCAAAATGGGTATTGAACGATATTATTTACCAGCTACTCAGTTTTTGTCAAATTAAAAATTTTCATTTCCCTGAAACCCCTTTTTCAGTGAATGAAAAATTCCATAGCCATTTCAGTAACATTTCTGGTAAGGTTTTTAATAAAATTTTAATTGAAACTGTCAATTTTTAAAAGAAAAACTTCAGTAAGGTTGACAATGTTCAGTGAAAAAAAAAACAAAGGCATTTTTGAGATCAAAACATTTTGGTCATGTCTCGTTATTTTGGGGCCTGTTCCCACACGCATAAAAGTAAATGGAAAGATTCTAGCTGGCTTCAGTAAGCATTGAATCGGGCCTTTAGAGAGAAGCATTTGCACCATCGCCACCTGCAGCCTAAAGTCCTGATTATGGTAGAGTGGTTAGATATCCCCCAAGGGTCCCCCCCCACCCAAAATAATTACATCAAAATGATACAATTGTATCTTAAAATTAAGATAAGAAAAATAAGAAAAAGAAGTAATGGATAAAATATTATTCACAAGCATATATGAGAAAATGTTGCATCTGTTTTTCAAAAATATTTTAAAAATGTGCCATGCTTGTGTGCATAATTTGCAACGTACAGTTACAGTGATTGTGCATGCAAATCAGGTAATTCTTAGCTGAATAAACAATTACCTGATTTGTATAATCATGTTAATTTCTGCATGCACATTAGGCACATAAATACTTCCATTTAATTCAGAAAACCAGACTCTGTAGAACTTGGCACATATCTTGGTTTTACCATACATTTTTATCAACTTTCACCCCAAAGTCATTTAGAAAATGATTTAAGCCTTGATAAAGTTAAGCATCTTCTTAACTTTAAACAAATGAGAAGTCCCCTTGACTCCAGTGGGACTACTTCCACACTTAAAATTTGGCATGTGCTTAAATATCTGGTGGAATTGGGCCCATGGAGACTACCCTTGGGGATCATTTAAATCCTCACTGAAATGCAGTTATTCCTAAGGTAGGTTAACCAGCACCACTTTCTGTACAATTTAGGACAGAATTTGAAGAACCATATAATCAGAGGAACATAGGACTACAAGGAACCTCACAAGGTGATCAAGTTTAGCTTCCTGCACTGAGGTAGGACCACGTAAACCTTGACCATTTGTCCAACCTCTTCTTAAAACCTCCAGTGACGGGGATTCCACAATCTCCCTTGGAAGCCTGTTCCAGAGCTTAACTACCCTTATAGTTAGAAAGTTTTCCCTAATATCTAACCTAAATCTCCCTTGCTGCAGGTTAAGCCCATTACTTCTTATCCCGTCTTTAGTTGAAGTGGAGAACAATTGATCCCTGTCCTCTTTGTAACAGCTATCAAAATATCTGAAGATTGTTATGAGGTTCCCACTCAGTGTCTTTTTCTCAAGACTAAACTTGCAGTTTTTTTAACCTTTTCTTGTAGCGCAAGCTTTCTAAATCTTTTATTATTTTTATTGATTTTCTCTGTAATCTTTCCAATTCATCCACATCTTTCCTAAACTGTGGCAGTCAGAATTGGACACAGTACTCCAACTGAGGCTTCACCACTGCCAAGTAGAGTGGGACAATTACCTCCCATGTGACACTCATTTTAATACACCCAGAATGATACTGGATTTTTTTCACAACTGCATCAGAGCTAGCCAGGTATTCCTCACTTTGTAGTTGTGTATTTGCTTTTTCCTTCCTAAGTGAAGTACTTTGCATATGTATATATGTAGGTATGTATGCATGTATGCATGTATATCTTAAATCCATATAAAGAAAGATCCAAAATAACCTCTAATTTTCTAGGTGTTTTAAACTTGTATAAAGGAGAATTTAGTGTCATTTAAGGATTCATCAGCTGAAGGTCACAGAGCCAACAAAAGGAGTACAAGAAATTACTTGCAAAATGACATATTAATTTTTCCATGATGCCCTTATTTTTAAAGAGCCTGATCCTACAAATCCTTACTTGCACAAGCAAAAAGTGTCATTGGTTTCATTGGGTGAGGATTACTAATGTCAGTAAGTATTAGCAGGGTCAGGCACATAGGAAAATGTCTGGAGGGGTTAATCAGAACTGAAGCATTGAGCCTTTTGAAAAAGTTATATTTTTCATATTTGTGAAACCAAAACTATAAAGTGGTAAGAAATAATTCTGTGGAATTTCTTAACTGTAAGGAATGAAGCCTGAGGATGAAAGGATGGAGGGATTTTTTAACAGTTTTTGGTTTGATTGTTCAGCTCCCATGCAATCCTGAGTTTAGGAGAGCTGAAGTGTGTTATTTAAGCTGTCTTCAATTCTGCCTCAGGTGTTGGTAGCGTATGTTCTGAACTGTTTCAATATTTAATTGATGAAAGCTGAAGCATTGTTTTCAGACTGTATAATTGTATTTGGAACACTGGTGGAGTCCCAAAGATGTGGAAGCAATCTAATTCTCTCTCTTTAAAAAAAAAAAAAAAATCCCACCTTGGTTCTAATTATCCTAAAGCCTAACTTCAGTTGTAAGTAAAGCTGAAGGAAACAATGAGTCATCATTGAAGGACATCAAGAAGGACATCAAGAAGGAAACAATGTTACCATCTTTTCAGAGAAAGACTACACAGCTCACTCTGAATGCTTTTAGTAGCCAACTTATTTTATTAGTTGAACTAAGAAATTCACAATGACATTAAATATTACAGTGTAGAGCAGGTTGAAATTTTTCATCAGAAAACAATTCCTGCCAAAAAAAGGAGTTTTGTTGAAAATGTCATTTTCCACAGGAAAATGTCATTTTCAATTACATTTTTCTAGAGAGGATTAATAAATTAAAGAAATATTCATTTCATTTTCAATTTAAATGTTAAATATTTGGTTTGGTTTATAAAAACATAACAATTTTGGAAATTTAAAATATCTGATTTGTCCCTGTTTCTCCCCTTCCCCCTCCCATCTTTTCCCACTGAATGCAATAGGGGGAATAATTTCTACAGTCTCAATCCTGAAAAAGCATACACAGGTTCTTACCTTTACTACTATGATTAGTTTTATTGATTTCAGTGGGACTATTTGTAGTAATAAAATTACTCCTGTGTGTACTGTCAAGATCAGAGCCCAATTTTTGAAAAAGCTATGAAGCAATGAAAGGAAAAATGAAACACTAACATTGCCATTCTGTACATTTTCAGAAGTTGAGGAAGTTTTGAAAAGTTACAGAATAGCAGAGTTACAGATTCATTTTTTCTTCTTGCTACTCTGTAAATTTTCCAAAGTTAGGGAAGGTTTGGAAAGTTAGATTGGAAAAAGAAAAAACAAAAACAAAAACACCTACATTGGACATTAGTAATTTTTTTGCATTCAGTGGCAAAAAAAGGGAAATTTCAAAATTCATTTTTTCTAAAATTATTGGGGGGAGATTAAATAAAGTAAATATTATTCCATTTTGAACCCTACAAAATGGAAACAAATTCAAAAATTTGAAATTTTATGTGGAAATTGTTTTCTCATTTTTCAACCAGCTCTATTACATTGTCTTTTCATGATTTTTAGGATGATACAGCGGTTGTCTACCAATTTTGTATTGTCTTGCTACAGGTGCGATACAGTATCAAACAGCATAAAGGGGAAATAAATTTTGACTTTTAAAAACATGTCTGCAGGAAAGCTAAACATATAAGTGGGTTTGACAGAATTTGATTTTTGTGTGTTTACAATTTCAATGGATAGTATCAATGTTTATTTTTAAGCGTTTTTTATTTTTATTGATTTAAATTTCCACCGTTGTGGGAAATTATAAGGGGGCTAGCCTAATTATTTAATGACAGTAGAAGTTGAGATTCAAAAAGTTTAAGCTTTATAACTATTACAACTCAAATTGTCAAACGCACATGGTAAAATATACAAAGTAGATATACTTAAATCAAACTCTCAGGGAGGTTCTTTTTTTCTTTGCCTGTCAGTTTTGATTATCGAGAGAAATATTTTTTTATCATTTTGTGTCTGAACAGTGAAATCAACATTTACTGATACAAATCAAATCCTTTCAACCCTACATATAAAATGCTGCCTGCAGCTTTAACATGCTGGACTGTGATAATACTGGACCTCATGAAGTGTGCAGGGTTTGGGGCTTGCCCAGTACTCACTTGGATGGGAATTCTACCTGCTGCAGGAATAATAGTGCCTGTGAGTCAGTAGGCAGCATTCTTCTCACTGAACTACTGACTTCAGTAGACTTTGGATCAAGTCCTAAGTAGTAATTGCCCTAGCAGAGTAAATATTCTGCTCTTAGAGTTTCTAAACCTGCTGCTCTCTTGCCCTGAGTAATCATTTATACCAGTGCATAGGGAGTTGAAAGTGAGGGGAAGCTGGTTCATTGACCACTTAGAGTGCCATGTAATCTATACTATATGCTGAACATATTCTCTTAGGCAGAGTACATGTATAAATATCCTAATGAGAGGTGGAGAAAGAAAACATACTAACTGGTGGCATTAGTTCCATGCCAGTAAGCAGATGAACCATCAGGTCAACATCACCTTGGCCAAAACACATGCTCACCATATACAAGGCAAACCCTGCCTAGGGAAAAAGGGGTTACTTATCTTTCACTGGAATATCTAATGAGGATACATAACTGGGACCCAAAGAGCTCCTTTATGCCAACTGGCACACTCAACATACTGTTGTCAGTATATTTAGCCAAGCAATGTCTTAAGGTATCATATAAAAACTGGTGACACACTGGTCATGAATGTCACTCCATGATGTACATCTGCATTGTGTATGAAGAGTTATATGTGTGCTGGAAGTATATTCTTATACTGTGTTCTGGAGGCAATGAATAAACAAGTATGCTGTAGTCAAAGAAATGTGGATTTACCCGTCTGCCTATCCAGGCAATGGACAATGTAACAATATATACATATACTGTAAACAAAGCCATCAAGCTAACAAGCTATGGTGGAAACACCTGGTGAGCACATCGGGGGACCGCACCTCCAGGAGGTCTTCCTGGCTCTTGACACAAAGAGAATGGACTTTGGGAAATACAAGAGGAGCACAAAGATATTCTTCCTATCCATCACTAAGGGGATAGCACCCTTCTGCTTCTGTGAATGTTGTATCCTCCTACTGGAAGGGTTGGAGATGCTGGTAGCTTGATGCAAACAAGAAAGCTGTTTAGCCAAAGGTTGTAACTTGCTACAGCTTATGTCTTAGACATTAGGAAGCATGTTTTATTTTGTATTATTTGTAACCTTTTTCTGTTTCTGTTATCTCTGCTTAGTATGACTTAAATTTCTGGTTTTTATTGATAAACTTATTCTTAGTTTTACTACAAGCTATCTCAGTGTTGTGTTTAAGGTACAGAGTGTCCTCGGAGAGCCAGCAGGATAATGTCTCTTTGGATATTATCTCTTTGGAGGCAACAACCTTAATAATTTCTATGAGTGTCCAGTGAGAGAGATTGCAGAGACATCTCTGGGGAACTCAGGAACTGTGGTTCACTGAATGTTACCTGCAAGGCAAGGTTAAGACTGGCAGAGCTGCTTGGAATTTGCTGGTGAGGTGCGCAGACTGGTGTTTTAGGAAGCTGACACACAGTTTAGCTCTAGCAGAGCTCTCCCATGCTTGATGCAGAGAGATAACACAGTGGTTTACCATTCTGGGTTCTCTGAGCAGAGTATCACAATAACACAGCTTAAAATGACAAAAGATTAGGATGTGCAGCAAGAGTGATGGTAAGCACCCTGCATGACATTGTAAAAATCATGTGACATGAAATCATTATCTTGCACTGTATTTAAAAAAGCTACTTTCAAGCAATCTTATCTTTGCTGCCTCGAACCTTGGCTGAAGACTTCATTTTAATCATTTCTACCTGGTAAAACAATGAAATAAACTGAACTTATATAACCAAAAGAGATAAGGCGATAAAATGAGATGAGAATGGGAGTTATTTTCTTAGTAAATATCTTCAGGGCCTTACATTCTAGGGCAGCGGCTTTCATGAAAATAGTAAATAGCAGACTTTGATCCAACAGAACATTATAAGAGGATTGTGTTCCACAGGGCTATTAGATTTGAACAGACATATTTTTTTCAATTGTTCACAGATTACAAATTTAAGTGCTTACTTTTTGAGAAGTTTACACTGTGCTTCTCTCAATATAATCAGCAGAAAAGGTTGAACTAATCCTCATGAGCAAATTATCTCTTGAATTTAGCCTTTATTTTTTCTGTTAGCAAATCATTTGAAAACCAACCCTGATTTCTGTGTCTATATTAGCAATACATTAGCATTAACTAGATAGTTTGGACAAGATGTTGAGCCTATGGGATGATCACAAACTGTTTACTTTGAGTATTCACTCTTTGCTATTCATTTTGCATATTTGGTCACCTCATTTTCATGGGATTGTTTGGACGCTGTTCTTTGGCAGGATTTGACCAACAGTAATAATAAATGTGATGGGGGTTCCAATTATTATTATGGTAGTGCCCCAAGGTCTCACTCAGATAGGCTAAAGGCCCATTGTGCTTTGTCTTGTACAAACACAGAGAAAGAGACATTCCCTTTCCCCAAAATCTTACAGTCGGAAGCCCTAATCCTTCAAACATTTATTCATGTGCTTAAAGTCCTATTGAGTACAGTGTAGCACACACATGTTCACATATACCTGCATAGGCTTTGCAAGATCAGGGCCTGGTTTTATGACAAGAGACTGCTGCTAAGAAGAAGTAGATCATAGATTCTAGATTTAGAAAGAACTCAAAATTATGAGGCTTGAGCTGTATCTTGTCTCTGGTAAAATGTGGATTTGAACATTTTGGTTTGGTTTGGTTTTTACTTTGTTCTCTGGTAGCCCTAGAAAGAGGATAAGAATTATTCTCAATAAGAATCTTAAAATTTTTTGCATAGTATTTGTTCCTATTTGAACAGATACATATTTATTAATTAAATGTTATTAAAATCTAATGGTCTAAATAATGGGAGACAAATATTTTATGAAACTCTAAAAGCCTAGGAAACTTACTTCTCTTTTTTTTTTCAAGTTCTAGAGGTTTTGTAAAACCCCAAATGCCCTCTTCCGTGCTTCTGGTTAAAGCAGAAATATTATAAGATCAAAGTCTATCTTGTGATATTTTATCACTTCCTTCTATGAAAGCAAAAACTGCAGGGAAAAAAAATCTAAACGTGTTCAGTCGTTCAAATTGATGTAGTTCAGATGTAGTTTGAGAATTGGGCTGAGAAATTTGAATTTGATCTGACCCCATTTATCCATCTTGCTTCAATCCATGGTTGTAAAATGTCACTTCTATACCAAGAAAGAAAATGTTGTATCAGAAAATTTAGCTCTAATATTTAGCCACTAATTATACACATCCTGACTGAGGATGAAATCCCGGCTCCATTGATGTCACTGGGAGTTTTGTCACCAAATTCAGTGGGGCCAGGATTTTACTCTGAGAATTCTGAAAGTCACAAAAAATTGCAGTATACTTTATTCAAGAAAGGTCATAGTCTGAAGAACTTATTCAGTTTTGACTCAGACTGAACTCCATCTGATTTCAATGAGAGTTTTGCCCATGAAGCTCTTTAAAATTTCCCATCAGAAAATGTTCATTTCATCAAAATCAAAACTGTCCAAGGGAATGTGTCACCTTTGGTGAACTTTCATTTTGAAAGAACTTTAAAAAATAATTTTGATAAGGTTGAAATGGAACATTTTGATTTTTCACTTCAAAATGAATTTTTATTTTGAAATTTATTATATGATAAATTATAATATAAAAAGTTTAAAAAGTCAAATCTGGAATGAAATGCTTCAGTTTTATCAAAACGGAACATCTAAACTAACCTGAAACAACAAACTGTCATGAAACTTTGAATGGTTTTGGTTTTGTTCCAATTTGGAATTTAAATATCAGAATTTCACATCGAACAGAGATTCCAAATTTCAACCAACTCTTTTTGCCTGAATAAAAACTTCTAGGCTTGATATAAATTTGTAATGACCTAATGCTAAATTCTCACTGTTTTTAAACTTAAGCTCCAACTCTGCAAACACGTGTGAATAATTTTATATACTCTGAGCCCCCTGCTGTCCCTCCTTTTGGGCCTTTAGAGGCTAGAGAAAGACCATGACATTTTAGCTATTTGCCATTATGGCATTATGTCATGATGATGCTGACCAATGACTCTCTCACTGCAACTAACTCAACACATTGCTGCTCCCTCAGTCCCCCACCCCACCCCATACACACACTAGCAATATTTCAGGCAAATAATTTTACATACAGTGAAGTTGAAAATATAGTATTTTGTTGCTTCTGAGATGAGTGGAGACCAAGAACAATGGAAAATAAAGGTAATCCAAGCTTCCTTCATTAACAGTCTGTGATGAGACTGTAGCAGTGCTGATAGGGATTGAGATTTCTGGAGGCTGAGGATTTCTGCTCTGCCTTTTATTGGGTCTGAGCAGAGGTAGCCTAAGAAAGAATGCTCAATCTGTGTTCTGCCCTTTGTATCCTAATAGAGGTGAGGCTATAAAAAGAGGCTGTACCAGGCTGAAAGTTTGGTTAAATATAAACTTGGTGAGGAGGAGAATTAGGTTGAGGGAAGGCTTATTTGTCTATTTCTATATAGACAGGTGCTAGCAAAAAAAGATTATTCCTGTAATCATGACCACACATCTGTGGTGCTAACTTGAGTCCTGAAGATTTAGGATTACCCACAAATAACCAGTGAAAATAATTCAGCTTCAATTATCTGAGCCTTTACTAACCAAATTGCCTTATATCCTGTGATGGCTATTAATTAGACTGAAAATTCCCTTGATTATCAAAAAACACAATTACGTGAAATTATTCTACATCTCCAAAGAAGTTTCAGTAACTGAGGCTGCACAGTATATTGTACCAGTGTGAGTTTAAGTGTTGCTCATGTGTTTTTTTTACTTCTACACTTCTTTCAGATTTTTCACATAAAAGTCACCATGACCTGATCTCTGTTTTTGACAGCTTCATTTCCAGGGGCAGCTCCAGGCACCAGCATGCCAATCGCGTGCCTGGGGTGGCAAGCCATGGGGGGCGCTCTGCTGGTCACCGCAAGGGCGGCAGGCAGGCTGCCTTCGGCGGCATGCCTGCGGAGGGTCCTTTGGTCCCGCGGCTTCGGCAGACCTCCTGCAAGTGTGCTGCCGAATCTGCGGGACCAGGGACCTCCCGCAGGCAAGCCATCGAATGCAGTCAGCCTGCCGCGCTTGGGGCAGCAAAATACCTAGAGCCGCCCCTGTTCATTTCATATCCTCTGCTCCACATTTCCCTCTTCCTCACCACCACAGTTTATCTGCAACTGTCTAAAGGAATGAAATTCCACACTTCAGATCATAAAATGGAGCTCACGTATTAAGGTAAGAAGAGGAATACATAGCTGGCAAGAAATTATGGCCAAGAAGAATTGTTAGAAGGCATTGGAGAGCTAGTAGTATTCAAGACTCGTAGGTTGGCCTCCAGCCTTCATACTACCTGTGTTAGAAGCTAGAGTATCATTAGCAGGTTGGCATTGCCTATACCCACTGACAGGCCAGTCAGCTCAGCTGTAAAACCCCATCACCAACATTTGAGCAAAAGGTTTTTGTGCGTGGAGGGGACTTGGGTTGGGGCGACATTTGAGTGAGAGCCTTGATTAATTATGCAGTGAAGAGAATCCCACAAAGACTGTAGGGCAGATTCATCCTTGCACTAGCTCAAGTTCTGGCACAGCCATTGGAGTGGAGATAGCTTAGACCTCCCTTATTCAGATCACAGCAAGGGGCCAGTGCAACCCTTGGTAGGTGTTGAAGCAGCTCTGAGAGCTGCCCTATATTGTACTCCTGTTTCAGTGACCTCTGTGGGGCTGATCTCTGAGGGAAGTCCTCCCTTGGCCATGCCTCTTCCTACCTACCCTTGATCCACCTTCTCCTTCCTCTTGCCTGCCCACGCCCTTCCTCCATTCTGCCCCCGACCTGGCCTTTAACATCCCCTGAACCTGGAGCTGCTGTAAGGGGTCATTCAGCACTGGCAGTCTCCTGCAGAGTGGATATTTCCTGAGTGAGGTGGCCCAAAATGACTCCAGAACAAAGATGAATTGGGCCCAACATTTTTGGTGCATTGCCAAGTTGTACATTATAAGGACACATCTTCTGAAAAGGATGGCAAGGCTTGCACCCATGCAAGGCTGACTGGAGGCAAGGTAATGTGCAAGATTAGATAATAGGGTACTTAAAGGGAAACTCTTGGAGGGGAAAAAAAACCTACAGACATCAGCTTGTGCCAGCACCAGCCTGTTCATTTGCTTGACAATCCTCATTATGTTACAGCTTTGGTATTTACGGCATGTCATCTTTTGCAAGCTGATTGAAAAAGGAAACAGGACCCACCTCAAAACTACACAACAGTTAATTGAATTTCAAATTTTGTTTTTCAACAAACCATAGAAATCTTGAACATGGGGAAATATACGCAATATTAACTAATATACAACAATACATTCAGGCACATGTTTTGAATTAAACTTAGTTCATTTCTGGTAACAGTATTAAATTTGTGATGGCCATGACCAGGAGGCATATGGTGAACAAAAGGTGGTGGCTTTTATCAAAATAGAGCTAAAGGGGAAGAAAGGATTTGGGGGAAAGGGGGTTTTACTGTTTTTGCAGCAAATAACCTAGAACGGAGAGTAGAGACTGGGAGGGACTGGGGGTGGGGATGGATGGAAAGATCACATTACTTGGGGGCAGGAGGGGGCTGTTTGTTCTTTGCTTTTTGTTAAATGAACATCTTTTCAAGGTGTATTCATTTCTCTCCACCTCACCTTATGGCTCACAGTAATTCTGATCTGAAAACAGAGCCTGAAAAATGGCACCTGCTCTCTCAATAGATCTGCTCCCTGGGCTAGATATTTTGGTCTGGCTGTAGCACCCATGGATATAGGCTGAAGGTTTTTGATACTGCCTTTACACCTTCCCTATTCTGTGACTGCCTAAGGCTCAGAAATGCTCTAACTTGAACCTAGATACCAGGATAACTAGCCCCATATGACTCAAAGAGTGAGAGTCAAAGCCTCTTGCTCTGGTGACAAAAATAGATTTGGCGCGTCAGATCCTAGGTAGTGTTTGCAGGGCTGGTAGTTAGAAAAATCATTTTTTCACATGTAAAGTGAGCAGATTTGAACTTAAAATAATGGAGAGATAATAAGCATGGAAGCCCCCATGATGACCTATTTACAGAGTTGTTTTCAGCACAGACCCTCACTTGGCTCCCTGCTTTGGGGATAGAATCTACATGGGCCAGCAGATGCGGCATTAGCAAATATGCCTTGCACCTCATACAGTCAATTACATCTGTGCAAGGTGGGTGTAAAATGCTACCAGATCGGAATGTCCTTATTTTACATCCATTTTTCATGGGTATAAATGATGGCATAAGGTTCAAGGCAGAGGAAAATCAAGCTCTGTTTGTCTCTTCTCCATTACTGTGCTGCCTACCCACAAGTGTGGGGCCCTATAGCCACGATGGGCAAGTTCTCCCTCTCTTCTCATTCTCCCCTCAAAGGAAAGAGTTACCCTTACACTGGAGAAAAGGATGCAACATGGACATCCTGCCAGTGACGGACTAGTTGCACAAAGAGCAGACCCTTCTCCATTCTTGCCTTGCATCCCTCTCTTCTCTAGCAGCACAGCTAGGGCTGCCATGTCATTGGTTATTACTCCTGCACCCTACCACCGCTCCTAGATGGGGTATAAGAAGCAGTAGGGAAGTTAATTCTACATGCACTCAGTTTGGTGGGGCCCAGCAGCAACTGACAAAAGGTGCTAGTCAGGGCAGTCTCTATGTTTTTTGCCACTCCAAGCACGGTAGTCAGGCAGGCTTTGGTGGCTCGCCTATGGGTGGTCCGCTGCTCACACAGATTCATACCCACTGCCGAATTACCGCCAAAGCCGCAGGACCAGCAGACCTCCCGCAGGCATGCCATCGAAGGCTGCCTGACTGCTGCCCTCACAGCGACTGGCAGGCCGCCCCTTGTGGCTTGCCTCCCCAGGCACTCACTTGCTGCTCTGGAGCCTGGAGCTACCCCTGGTGCTAGTTGCTTCTGATGGAGTTAATTTAGCAGGGTGCCATGAAAATACACAGTTCAGTGTCACCTGACAGTGCATTTATAGAAAGAAAAATAACAGAACAAGATGTATTTTTCTCTTTTCTCTTTTCTCTTGGCCCATAATCTCTTCCATCAAGTGGGTATGGTGCAGATAACACTAAGAACATGAAGTCACATTCAGAGGTATTATCTAGGCTTACTGATTAAATAGATTATTTCAACCTCACTGCATATTCAAAGAGGACCTTTTAGGCAAATGGTTTTAACTGCTTTGCCCTGAATCATGGATGTTTGTGGAATGAGACACCATTACTGTGCCAGTATATGTCATCGCCATTCATCAAGGTTGAGGATGATCTCTTTAACTGATTTTATTTTTCATGGGTCCTCTGGTGACTGAGGAGTCTGATCCTTGAGCCACAAAAAGTAGATGTTCCCTCTATGACAAATCTTCACCAGTTATCCCTATCCTGGGCTGCTGTCTCCCACTGTGTGGTGTCAATGTCATATCTCTTGATGTTTATCTTTAGGGTGTGTAATGGCCTCCCCATTTCCTTTCTCCTTTGGTGAGTTGGGCATACAGCAATTGTTTTGGTAACCACATATCAGGCATGTGCACACAGTGCCTGCTCCACCTCGGCTGGTGCTGGATAATCAAGGCCTCAACAATGACGATGTTGGCCTGTCTGAGGACACTGACATGAGTGCGATGGTCCTCCCACTTTACATTGAGGATCTTCCAAAGAAAGTGCTGGGGCTGGTGTTCCAGGTTTTTCAGGTGTTTTCTTTAGGACACCCAAGTCTCAGAGCTGTAGAGGAGAATTGGGATTAACACCACTTTGTAAACTAAAAGTCTAGTATGTATTTTGGTGTTGTGGTTATTGAACACCTGGTAAGTCAGTCTGCCAAAGGCAAGGCTGGCGCAGAGGATTCTGTGCTGAATCTCGACATCTATATCTGCCCTCTGAGAGAGATGGCTGTCAAGATAGGCAAAGTATTCTACGTTTTCCAGTTCTTCTTTGTCGATGTAGATCTTCCTTGCTGGGTCAGATGATTGACAGGGGACTGGCTAGTGGAGAACTTTTATTTTGCCGATGTTCAGAATTAGCCCTAGGCTTTTGTAAGCTTCAGAGAAGCATTTAAGGACTGTTCATAGACTCTTCTTTGAGTGTGCAACTACAGTGCAATCTTCTGCATACTGGAATTTGGTTGTTATTGCCAATATTACTTTAGTTCTGGCACAGAGACAAGAAAGGTTGAAGAGGTCGTCGTCAGTCCGATATTGGATTGCAAAACCTACAATAGACGGTCTTGGATTAATACTTTCGTAGCTGCTAAGAATATGGAGAAAAGGGTGAGTGCCAATATACATCCAGTTCAGATGACAAAAGATTCAGAGGTAGAGCCACTGCACAGGATGAAGTCAGTCATCTGGTTGTTGAGAAGTCTTACAGTGGTGATAAATCTGCCAGTATATGTATATCTGGTTTGGTTCACAGTCTAAGAGACTCTACATAGATTTGTTGTAAACAGGCACTAGATCCCCTTCATGGACAGTGGAATGAATAGTCATGAGCTAGTTGTGTTCATTTCACAGCCTTCACTTTCACTGCTTTTGTCAAATACGCAAGAGCAGGCACTGATATTCTATATGAGTTAGCTCATACTTCTCCACAAATGGAGTAAAGAAGGAAGAAAATGCCAATGTTCAACTTGCAGAATTGTTTTATATCCTTCCAGTTAGATTTCCTTTCCTAACACCCATTTGCTCACATGCAGAGAAAGCAGGGAGTCTAACCTCAAACCTCACAGATCCGAGCCTTTCTCTAAATCAGGGGTCGGCAACCTCTGGCACGTGGCTTGCTATGGTAAGGACCCTGGTGGATCGGGCCAGTTTGTTTACCTGCTGCGTCAGCAGGTTCAGCCGATCACGGCTCCCACTGACCGCGGTTTTCCGTCCCAGGCCAATGGGGCCAGCGGGAAGCCACGGCCAGCATATCCCTTTCCCGTGCTGCTTTCTGCCACCCCCATTGGCCTGGGATGGCGAACTACGGCCAGTGGGAGCCACGATCGGCCGAACCTGCCGATGCGGCAGGTAAACAAACTGGCCCGGCCCTCCAGGGGGCTTACCCTGGTTAGCCACATGCCAGAGGTTGCCAACTCTTAGGCCACGTCTAGACTACGCGCTGTATCGGCGCGTTAAAATCGATTGCTCGGGGATCGATATATCGCGTCTAATCTAGACGGGATATATCGATCCCTGAGTGCGCTTATATCGATTCCGGAACTCCACTAACCCCAACGGAGTTCCGGAATCGACATGGCGAGCCGTGGACATCGATCCCGCGCGGTGAGGACGTGTGAGTAAAT